>NW_009953964.1:3122039-3214270 GCF_000747805.2 Chaetura pelagica
GATCAATGTTACCTTGTTTCTGCAGTGTAGCCATCTGTGAGGCAGAGGAAGTTGCTGTGGGAATTATAAAGACTGGATTACGTGAAAAAGGCATCAAGTTGTCCATTCCTTTTGTTACATTGTCCCCTTGGTGTTCAGAGGCATTGCTCTCAGCACCAAGTTAAGCATCAGAATGGACTCTGCTCACATGTGTTTTAATCTCCTTCTGGTCAGATCCAGTGCTTCTAAGTTTAGAGAGGAGGAAAGGTACAAGGGTTAAAAGGTCTGACATGTCATTAAGCACAGCATGAATTTTGTGTCCCTGGACAGCACCAAGAGGAACAGATATGCAAGTAGAAATAACTTAATCTTTGTCCTTTCTCAGCATAACTTTACTCTCATCAATATAAGCTGTGTGGGTTGATGTTATTCTGTTGTTCAAGTTGTGCAGTAATCAAGCACACAATGAGAGTACCTTTCATGGATTTTGCTGTCTGAAGCAATAATCAAGTAAAAGTAGTCATATTTAATTTTTCTATTTAAGAAAATAGAATATTCGTTTAATTGTGTTTTTGAAAAACAGATATTTCAGTTAAGCAACATTGTTTCTGTTTTGAAAAAAAAAATTGTAAAGATAGAAACCCAACTACAGGACACAGAATTAGAAGAGGTTTCTGCAAAGAAAACAGGTTTGGTTTTTTTATATATTGAGAAACAAGATAATTGTATTTGCAGTTGACGTTCTGCAAATAGTTTTGTAAAATGCATTTTTGAATTGCAGGGTATATGGGTGGACTCTCCCATTTCATTAGTATTCTGGGTGGTTAGGATGTGCCAGCTAAATACAGCCATCCTGTGGGAGCTTGTTGTAGTCATAGCAACTGGACTGCAGTTTCATATAGCTGGGTAAAGAAGGTTTGGCATATCTGAAGGACAAAGTTTTTAGTAAACAGTTGCTAGCTAATTAGTCATTGTGTGTCTTAAAAACCAACAGTAAAAATTATTCAGTAAATAGGTTAAGGAACTCCGTGATGATTTTCAGTCAGTTTTACATGACTGGTGATTTGCTGGTAGTTTTGAGTTATGTCTTTCTTCCTTTTATGCCTACCAAATGCTCAGCATTAGAGCCAGTTCTGTTGAGCAGCTACAGCTATGGGTAGAATCACCAATAGCTCCAGTAAGTTGTGAGAACACTATGAATGAGATATATTGCTACACTGTTACCCCTTACAGTTGCTCAAGCGTCTCATGTTTGACTGGAAGTTTACTTAAATAGTGGAAGATCTTAAAAGTCACCTAAATGTGATCTGGGTTAAACTCAAAGTACAGAAGAATGATGAGATATACTGAAGACAGCAAGAGATTTCCTTATAACATTCAGTAAGACTTGAGTATCTAATTGCTTTTAATTTATCTGGAAGTCTTAGCTGAAATTAAGTTACATTTTTTTTATGATCAAGTCTCAAATTAAATCCTAAATAAATCACTGGCATCCATATTTTTAGTGAAGTCACAGTAAAATATAGGACAACTAAGTTAAAATCACATTTATTTCAGTTTGACTAGATAGAGGAGAGAATGTTGTAATTAGTGTGGAGTTTTATTTCTGAAGTCAGATGTATTATGTTGTTTTCAATATGGTTATTTCAATTCATGAGACAGATCTTGTGTAGGCTCAGAGAACTAATCTAGCTGTTCTGATGTCTGCATAATTTTTCTTCAAAAATGCATTACAATTTTTTATTATTTTTTTTTTCATATACCTGCAGGAATCTGCAGGACTTGCCCTTTCCTTCATGTTCATGTCTGCTTTCAAAGTAAATAGTTTTCCTGCTTGTCTGTCTTCAGACAGGTAATCTTTCCAGATTTTAGGCAGAAAAAGTCTCCCTTTCCCATGCAATCTGTAACCAATGAGCTGCTTTGAAGTAAATAGTCTTACAGCTTTTTTGGTTTTCAGAAGTAGCAGATGTGAGACTTGTGAACACAGTTGCTTTCAAACCAGCAAGGAGCAGAATTCCAAATTTGAAACTGAATCTAGTAAATACTGTACTGAAGCTTAACAGGCACTTAAAAACACTAGTTTAGTCATTGTGTTTGCTTGTATGGCTTGAGTGTAAAAAGGTAATCTCTAAAAACAGCTTTTTGAGGGTGTGATGGCACAAGGTATTTGTAAAAATGATCTGGAGGACTTGAGCCAATAAAGCTTTGCATATATGCTTAAGTGTACCCCAAGTGACTTGAATTGCTTCCCCTGGACTCAGGATAAATGCAAAGGGTTTGTTTCATTTAAGAAAATTCTACAGCACTTAGTTTTATATAATGATTGATTAGTATATGCTTTACCTCTTTGTGCTTCACTTCCTCATTGATGTAAGCAACAATAGAAGTACTCCTTCCTACTTTATGCTAATATCCACAGTAGGTGATTAGTTAAATGTGAGTTTCATCTGTCTAATTTATGCGTTAAGGTTGTTTCTGAGGACATAAACTAAATGAGGGCAGACACTGCTGATAGGACTATCATCAGCCAGATGTCTTGGAATTAAACCTGAATTATCAGTGTTGCTACATCCCAACTATCACTTGCTGAAACTCCCATTAACTAATGCTCAAGTAGGACATAAGCTCAGGTGCTAATTGCACTTTCCCACAAGATGCATCCTGGCAGTTCTATTTTAAGTTTTTGTTATAATCAAAACTTCTCTCTGGTAAGGCTTGGCCTCAAGATCATAATTAAATATGTTTATTATATCTATTTTTAAAATAAAATGTAATTTTTAGTACGCAAGCATTTCTTATTCTCTGTACATGTGTAAATGTAACCCCCTTCCCCTTGAGTACAGAATTGTCATTTTAATTTGTTACATGTAACACTGAAAATATAAGCACATAAAGAAAATTTGCTGTCTTGTTTTTTAAGAATATTCCACCTGTTATTTTGTTATTGTAGCTATCAAATTAAAACCACAGAATATTGCCTCTCTTAGTTGGAAGTCCCGCAGCTCTTAGATTATCTTCAGAGATAAGAGTCATATTCCCTAAATTTCCAACAGAAATCACTACAACTGCTACAAAATAATGGTTTGAATTCTCCTTAGGTTTCTTCTTTCTGTTTTTTCTTTATGATTATGCTTGCTGCTGAATATTTTATTTTTTTGCTTGTGATGAGACATCATCTAACATAAATTCTGACATCCTTTCACTAACACAGAAATGTTTACAACTGCTGTCTAATGAAAACTAGGACAAAATATGAAAAAAATTAATTATCCACTAATGTGAACTATCTGCAGCTAATTCAAATTACCACCTTTCATCAGTTCCCAGACCCTCTAAAGAACAAATATTAATTTTTCAAGACATCAGCAGACTAGTGCAAAAGATTTTCTAATTAAGTAGTCTCTTCGCTAATGTTTATATCTGATGTAATTGAAAAATAATGCCATAAAGTAATATCCATGAAGATGGAGGTTTTACTAAAGCAGTATTTTTTACAGAGCTACATAAAATGGAGATTTCTGCCCACGTTTCCTTTAAAAGATGCACTTTTACTTATATGTAAAGGAATTTGCATCTATTCGATGTTAAAATAGTGATCATAGGTATATTATTATAGCAAATGAAGCTACCTTCTTTGTGTAAAAATATTTTAAGGTGTATTCAGGTTCTTTTACTTATAACATTAAATACTGCTGGAATACTATTTCTCTTGGCAGCATAATACTACTTGCCTTAGACAGGAAACATCACTAGTTGTTTCAGTCTCTAGTGCTTCCTTCTCTTGAAGGCCATTGAGCAAAGGGACACTCCCAGAGTCCCAGTCCTGCAAGCCTTGCTTGGCTTCTTTGCTTCTCCCTGTTTGCTCTCTGTGCAAGAACAGAAGATGACTGAGCAGAGGCAAGCTGGAATGATGAACTTTTAACATATTTCCATAGGCAAGACATAGACAGACATAAGGCCAGAGCCTGGAAAAAAACTTGAGCCATCACAGTGCTGCTGTAGACCTGTATTTGTTGCCTCAGGACTGATAGAACTGCAGCTCCACTCTTGAAAGACTCCTATTGATGTGTTGAATCTGTCCAAGTTCTTCCAAAACAAGTATTTTAAAGAATTTTTCATGTTTTCTCTGTATTTACTTCATTATTTTCTTATATAGAATTACCAGATAAAAATTCCGTATTATTTGATTCAGAAGCTTTTGGGTACATGACATGTTAGTGGTTCCCTTATTACTGTTGGTCCAACCAGGCCACAAATGATTTCTCCCCTCATTCCTTACTAAAACCTCCCTAGGTAGCAGTTGCATCTTTAGTGTTTTAATTAGCTTCAGTCAATTTATATGATGGGTTTGTCTTCCTTGTCACTTTAGTATAATCTCATTCTCCTTCATTTATCAGCCTTCATATGTTGTTCCTTAACAATCATGTTCATGATGTTCACTTTGCAGCAGGGAAGAGAAGCAGTACATATTGCAGCATTTGGACTCAGGAATTCCTTTGAGGATCTAACCCAGAATTGTAAGCTATTTCTGAAGAACAAGGCTTGTTCTGTCCTTGCCTGCATACTGCAAACATTGCATGTCTTGCAATGCTGTCATTCCCAGAGAACCTGAAGTAGTGGAAGCCTCTAAGCTACATGCACTTGCTCCTTGCGAAAGGGTGGTGTGTCAGTGCTAAGTATGCTCAACATATGGTGATCAGGGAGAGGTTTACGTCACATTAATAATAGAAGAGTGTTGTTGAACTTGAAGGCACGAGGAGTTTTTGGGGTTTTATCTTTTTTCTTTTTGCTGTCCTAAGAACACCAAGTGCATTGTTAATATTTAGGAGTTTGGATTGAAATTGTGCTACTTGGAAAAAGACTGCATTAAACCTCAAAGGAGCTCCAGCTTTTAAACGCATTGCTGAAGTTTGCAGTTTGGTAAAATACACTTACACACTTCAGTTAAAAAAGCCAAAAATAGTTAATACAGTCTGAATATGCATAAAGTAACTTTAAGGTGTCAAGCTATTATCTCTATTGGGTGAAAAATTAAATGTAAGCTAAAAATGTTAGAGGCCAGACTATGGTACCCTTCTTAATTTTGCAAAGTAATGTAGGTAAGCAGTTTCTGAATCCATGTCTTTACTAAAGCACAGTTGACACAGTAACCAGAGGAGAACCATGATGACAAGGATTTTTCACATTATTGTGCATTCTTACATGCTGTAGTTCATATTACATATATTTTTATATTACATATTTATCAAAACAAGCACGAACATTTGTAATTCTTCTTTTGTTACATTTGTAGCATCTGTGTTACAAGCATAACATTACTATCTCTTGCTTCACTTCTGAACAAATCCAAGTCTGTTTTTAAAATCTGTTTACTTTGTTTTCCAGTTTGTCAAGGTGATTGTGAATTCTAGGTCTCTGCTCCAATGTACATGGGCTCTTTCTGTTTTTTGGTCAGAGCTGCATAATTAAGAATGTTTTTATTCCCTTTCATTAGGATAATGGAAATATTTAATAGAACCAGACCTCCAGATCACCCTGTGTATCTCCAGAGAGTATGTTTTACAATTTGATGATAAACTATTATAAACTATTTCATAGACACAGTAATCTCAAACATTTTTGTACTTATTCCTCATTACTTTTATGGTGACTGGTTCACCTATTAGAATATATTGTGTGAAAAGCTCTACTAAAACTGAAATACATAAGATTTCTTCCTGATTTGGGTATTCTTCTTTAATGGTGGACACTTTTTGACCTTTCAGTTCCTCACAGGTATTTACTGAGCTTTACTAGGTCTGAATTGTTGTAGCTAGTTCAGTAAATTCATTAGTCATTATTAGCAGCTGAATTATTTTAACCTGTATTTCTTTGTTCCAAGTTGAGATTTTACTCTTTTCCACAGCATTAACTGTTCCAACTACCTGATTCAAGTTAACATTTTAAAGGAAAAATATCATGCAACATGTGAGCAGCCCTGGCATTCTATTGTTTCCTTCTCCCATCTCTTCTAGACTGACAACTTATCTGACTGCTAACATCTGCAATGATTTCTTGTCTTTGATATCTTTGCTGGCTTCTTTCCATCTTATGCTTTGACCTTTCTGATTTTCTTTCTACACACTCCTCCTGTATTTTTAGTATAATTGACCTATTTCCACTGTCTGTGCTGATTTAGTTATTTTCACCTTCTGTATTGAGATAGTTTGTGCTTGTTTGTCCAACATTAGCATTGTTTGTGGAGATGCCACTCCTTGTATTTCTTTTTTTCCTGTCCTGTGAACCTTTACGTAGAGGTTTCTTAAATTATTGAACTCTTGTTTTCTTGAAGTCTGTTTGTTTCCATTGTGCTATCCAGCCTCCTTCCATTTCATAGTTTCATTTACTGTTATTATACCATGGTTATTGTCATCCCAGCTGCATTTCACAATGATCAGTCAATTCTTCTCTTTTAATGATACAGTAGTCTTTGCACTGACTGCTTTTTTCTGTCTCCTGTGTGTGCATCTGTAATACTTACCACTGCCATAACTTCCAGATGAATTCATGTTGTACTGCGTTCATTATCTTGTTAAAAATTGGGTGACGTAATTATTATTATGTTGTATACAAGGGAATGTAGTGGTAGGACAAGGGGTTATGGCTTTATACTGTGAGAGGTTAGATTTAGTTTAGACTTTAGGAATAAATTCTTCACTATGAGGGTGATGAAACACTGGAGAAGGCTGCCCAGAGAAGCTGTGGATGCCTCCTCTCTGGAGGTATTCAAGGCCAGGCTGGATGGGATTTGGAGCCACCTGATCTAGTGGGAGATGTCCCTGCCCTTCCAACCCAAACCAGCCTTTGGTTCTGCATATTGTGACTTGCATAATTGTGGTATTGGTTCACAGAAGATTTTCACGGTTTAGTTATCTGCAATGGACACTTACATGTTTAACACGCCAAGTTCAAGGTCCCAGACTATCAGCAAAGATAACTTCCCACATTTCCATCTCAAGACAAGTGTCATATATGAATATGCTAGTCTTTTCCATTGCAGTAAAGTGTCTAATTTGCTAAACTTCTGTAGTAATAGTCATTAAGTGCTTGTTAAGAACTCTTGTTCAGCTTCTCTTGCCCCACACTTCTTGCATTAATGTACATTTTGTTCAAGTGTCAGCCAGATGGAGCCATCCATCATTTGTCTTATTTCCTTCATACAGAGTGTCCAAGTTTCTGGGTTTTATGATTATGCATGTTTTTATCTTGATTATTGCAAACCAGGGCTATGATAACAAAAGATGAATTTGAAAAAGCTCTTGCTTAAAATACCTGTAAGAAATTTTTGATTGCAGCATAAAATACCGGTGTCATAAATCTCCTATTTGTTCTCTTGATCTCTGGACTTCATTAGCAAAGGGCAGTGTCCAGAAGTTCAGAAGCAGGTTCAGTTCTTGTTGAAACATAAAAGAGAGAGAGACTTTTCATGCATGACAATATTACATAATGTTACCTTTAACTGAATTTAAATGGTAGTGGTGGGAAGGAAGAGGGGGCTTTTAGTCATGGTTTTTAGTCTACTACTTTAAATTCATGCCTGCCTCCTCGGACTTTCAGAACAGAGCTACTTTTAGTGCTGTGGTTACATTATGCTATCATTCAAAGTGAAGTAGACATTTTCAAAAGGAAATGAAAAACATGTTCCTAGAATTACACAGTGCTCAATTTATCCTTATAGATGTATGCATGAATTTTTACTTTGTGTATAATTTTCATTTGCCATATGTGCAAGCTTGGTTAATCATCAGTTTATATTATGTGTTGTCATAAACATGCCTCTATTTAACATGCTTTTTGTCCTGCAAGTATATGCTTTTCTCTACATTTGCAGGCCAGGAAAAGTAGTTATCTTAGCACTTTTTCAGTGAACATGAGCAATTTAAAATAGTGCATCACAGTGTGAGATATGCAATATTGCTAGTCTGTAACAAAGATGTAAGTGACTTAGAAAATATAGTAATATAGTTACAGTATGCACAGCAGGGCTAATTCTGTAAGTTTGAGGTGGTGAGAACGTAAACTGCACTGTGTCCCTCAGTGTTTACACTTCAAACAGGCATGAGAACCAAAAGACTACTTGGAGTTAGAGAGATGAGAAAACACTTAGAACCATAGAATCAAAGAGTGGCTGAGTTTGGCAGGGACTCCTGGAGATTATCTAGTTAAAACCCTCAAGAGCAGGATCATTTAAGCAGGTTGCCCATGACTGTGTCCAGTTGGGTTGTGAATATCTCCAGTGACAGAGAAGCCACAGCCTCTGGGCAAACTGTTCTAATGTTTGATCCAGCCTTACAGTAAAACATTTCTTTATGTTTAAACAGTATTTCTTGTATTTCAACTTGTACCCATTTCCTCTTGTGCTGTCACTTGATATTGCTCAGAAGAGTCTGTCTCTGCCTCCCTTAGAAACTTCTATCAGCTATCTACACACACTGATAGGATCTCCCTGAGCCTTCTTCCCTAGGCTGAGCAGTCCCAAATCTCAGCCTTGTCCTGGATGTAGGATGCTCCAAGCCCTTCAGCATCTTAGTGGTCCTTCACTGGACTCAGTCCATGTCCCTCTTGTACCAGGGAGCCCAGCTACTGGACCCAGCACTCTGAATGTGTCTCAAGTGGTGAGCAGAGGAGGAAGAGAATCACCTTCATCAACCTGCTGACGACTCTAATGCAGCCCAGGGTGCTGTTGGAATCCTTTGCTCCAAGAGCATGTTGTTAGCTTTCTTTCAACTTGTTGCCACCAGGGCCCCACCTGGTTTTGCACACACATGCATGGGGTGGTTGGCCCCAAGCACAGGTGCCTGGGGTTATTCCACCCTCAGTGGGCAGTACTTGTTTTTTTATTCTTTGAACTCCATGAAATTCTTGTTGGCCCATTTCTTCAATCTTTAGAGGTCCCTCTGAATGGCTGTGCACCCATCTGCTGTATTTTAATATTTCTCACAGTTTTATATAATCTAATAAATAGAAAGGGATCCACATAAACACAATGAGATTTATATTTCTATGCTTTCTATGCAGTCTGTGTGTACCAAGGAAAACTGAACTGCACAGATCTCTGCTGTTTTTAGAGGGTTCTGGGTTTTCTGAAATGGAAAAGACAGTGAAAGTCACTGTCTGGGTGATAAACACCCCAGGGGAATACTTCCAGTACCTAAGTGCTTGAAAAAACAAGACCCTGCTCTCTGTTGTTCTGGCTGCTAGCTCTGGTTGCCGTCAGAGAGAGCAATGTTCTGTTCCTGAGGTGTCCCTGCCTATGGCAGGGGAGTTGGACTAGATAATTTTTAAAGGTTCCTTCCAATCCAAACCAATCTATAATTCTCTGATAGTGGGTGGAATTTTTAGTAGGGACTTCAGCAGTAAGACAAGGGGCGTTTTTTTGAACAACAAGAGGGTTGATCTAGACTAGATATAAGGAAGAAATTTTTTATGATGAGGGAGGCGAAGACTGGAACACGTTGTCCAGAGAGGCAGTAGATGTCCCGTCCCTGGAAATGTTCAAGGGCAGGTTGGATGGGGCTCTGAGCAACCTGATCTAGTTAAAGAGGTCTGTTTTCATTGTGGGTGAAACTATTCAATGATTCTATGATTCCTATGGGAAATTTCATTAAATGCTTTGCAGTACATGTGAATTTTGCATTGGTTTTCACATTGATCATATTTAGACATCATGGGATGTCAATATCCAACATACACAGTAGTTAAAAATAATTCTAGTTATGATGCTGCTGGATATAGTTTGTCACCGTATCTACTGCTTTTTAATTCTCTCTCAGGAGAGAGTATAACATGCTCTGGGAATTTCATAGTACATTTTTTGACTTAATACATACTGTAGTGTCACATGGTGTTCCACCTGAGCATAGAGATGCAATTATTAATAAAAAATGGTCTTTCTGGGTAAAAACTGTTGTGATTTTTGTAAGTGAAATAAGAGAGAAAAAGGGAAAGGGTGTTCTGAATGGGAGTGCACATAATTTCCTTAAGTTGGGAAGTTCATTTATATCTCTTGGAAAATTACAAATGGAAAAACAGGGGCAGATTGTTTTTAGTTTTTAGATTACAAACAATTTCTGGGAAGAAATTCAAACTAATTCAAATGAACAGCTCAGAAGAGAACAAGACAATATTCAAGGACAACTAGGTAGAACAAAACTGCAGGCTAAGGCTAATTGGTAAGTCTCAGAAGTCCTTCTATCAGATTTAACCACTGAGCACATCTAAATAATGCTGAGAAAACTGAGTTAGAGAGTGTACACACAGCATTTAGGTTCCATGGTAATTGCATTTCAGCTTAAATTTAAAAGCTAACTAACAACAATAATCTTCCCATTCATTCATATGTGCATGAAGAAAAGGGCATCTAGAATTAAATCTGAAGGAAAGCTCATGATCCCATGTCTAGACCATTCAACTTCAGTAAAAGGATGGGTCCCTCAGAATTTCTGGGCTGCTTGTGGTTCCAGTTTATTCTGACTAGCTTGAGAGAACTCTTCTTGGCTTTCCCTGATGAAGCAAAAGTAGAAGCCTTGGCAACTCAGACTTACTAGGTTTTGGTTGTGTTTTGGTTTTTTTTAATTATTATTTTTTTTAAATGAGCAATATCTTTATTTGCATTAGAGTTTTTATAACATATTTAGCAGCAACCCTTTGACATGTATTTTATGAAAATGAATATGTGAAGTCATAGCTGTAAAGCACTGTTTTATAGTTTTTAACTACATATAGCAGACAAACCCATCATTATCCAACAATTGAGGTGCATAAATTATTTTTTATTAAAAAATAAGCTACTGACTCTTTGTTTAACTCTGTAATCAAGATTGTTCCAGTATATCATTATATCTCATGAGATTTCAAACACTAACTGGGTTTAAATTGCCATTGTATTAAAATAAATGGATTCTCTGGAATATATAATTAATAAATGTGCAGGGCTTTATAGTGGTTGTTTTCCAGTAGTTAGTTATACAAAAAAGTATACTAAGGTATATGAAGGGCTCAGTCCAATATATTTCATTTGTTCCCTACAGATCTACTGATCAATGAAAAACAGGATCATGCTTTAGTCTATTGATAGGCATGAGTTGTTGTGGAGTTTTGAAGAGATTTATCCCTTGTCCAAGACATTAAGCTCACCACTGGGATTCCTGTAGATGAGTATGCTTATATGAAGTGATTTTGCCATAGAGACTGATGGAGTTAATCCTCTTAACCCCGATGGATGCTTGTGAGTGCAATGGATGTATAAAATCCATAGCTTTTTTGGTAACCTTCCTGAATACATTCTAAAAAATCTGAGAAAAGGAATAAAAAATAGTAGTGAATCCACAGATCTGCTCTGTGGCTCAATCACTTTGATTGATCACAAGGAAGCAACCCCACTGATTCCTTGCAATTTTCAAATTCTACTCTGCCAGCCAGCGGGGTATATGTATAAGTAATAATAGATGTGTGTGGATCTGTGTGTGTATATATATATCTGTGTACAAATGCATATATGTACACACATACTTCCCTGTTTACGTGGTTAACTCCCACCTCACTCCTCCATAGTCACCAAACAGACAGTTCTTTGAGAGGTTTTAGTAGAAGGTTCCTTTGCAAATGGACTGTGTGTAAATAGTAAGGAAAATGTATCAGACTTTCAAAAAGATTGATGTAGTTAATTCCAGATACTCTGAAGCCAAGATAAATTATACATGTTTTTAAAATGCATGTATGAACAGCTCTGGGGGATCTTGAATTGTCAGTTTGGGTTTTTTTAATTATGCATTTTAAAAAAGAAATGCTCATAGCTCTAGAAGTGTTGGTTAGATATTAGACCTGATATAAATACATAATGCATTGCAAACAGACAAAATACACAACAGGAGCAATCCTTGTGTTTATTTTCCACTTACGAGAGTTTATATATAAGAAAGTTAAAAAAAAAATGGAATAGTAATTATGAATAGACCAGGTTTCTCCAAAACATTCATCTGGTGCATCTGCCCAGCAGACATAAAAAAAAAACACCAATTGGCTACACAGAACAGAAGGAGCTCTGAATTATAAACAGCTTAACTATTGACTGAAATTTTAAATGCAGAGATTTGTGATGATTTCTTAAACATTCAATATTGTGGAAATGGAAAAAAAATGCATAAAAATTCAAAATGTATTTTACATCTACTAAATTAGATTTAAGCTCATGTCTTACCATCTACTGGCAAAACTGGTCATAGCTCACTATATATACATGCACACATGTATTTATTTTAGGTAAACAGAATCTGGCACTTGGAAGCTGGTGCAGACCTCTGAGAACTAAGGACTGTTTGTTCATTTGTATCGTATACTTCAATTGTACATTCTACCCTTTTTTCATGACATTAAGGCAGAAATATTTGCCTCATTATTTTCAAATGGAGTTCCAATTCTTAGCACAAATTCTGAAACTTAATTTTGCAGATATCTCCAGTGCCTCTAAATGGTGTTGAAGAAACAGCTGTGGAGGAGCCACAGTTAAAGGAACCTGTGTCCCCAACCTCAGGAGCTGGTGAGTCAGCTCATGGTTTATCCCAAGGATGACTTTTGGTGTGCATCATTCTCTCCTCAATTTTTTTTCCAAGCTTTCTACCCTGCTTCTTCTATTTTATGGCACAGGTTAGCTAAGAAAATAATGTAGTGTTTTCCACTGTGATAACTTTTTTTGGTTATTTTTGTAGATTCCTGATTAAGTGTTTTGTATGTAACTGCTAAGGCCTCTCTTCAGAGAGGCTGAAAGACAAGATTCTCTTGAGACCAAGAGAAACACTTTTTTTCTGTGTGTTTTTGTACAAATCATTATGGTAGTGTTTTTAACAAATTATTTGCACTGTATGGGTTAATTACACCTGTAAACTATTAATCTTGTTCTTTGCTGCTATAGTTTCTAAATCCATTAGAACTTTAAATATACCATATTCCATTAGAACTTTAAATATACACACACACATCTCAAAATACTTGTACAGCAGTGGTTGCTACATTATGTTTTGGGATCTCCTGCTGGAGTTACACTTCACAAGTTTATGGGTCTATACTTCCTATAATAAGGATTCCACTATATGCCACTTGACTGCTGTGACTTAGTACTGACATTAATAACCAGAAGTAAGCTCCATTTAGATGATTAATCTTTTTCTTTGAAGCCCAGCCTGATGCCATTAATACTTGAAGAAACATCATATTGGCAGTACCACACTTTTTAAAAATTGAAATATGAAGCCACATACACAAAAATGAAAACATTATGTAATCAAGACTTTTAATGAAAAAACAATCTGTTTTGCCTGTATCCATGCATCATATGGATAGCCAAAATAGTAGGAACTACTACTTAAGAATTTAAAGCTTTGTAAAATTACTCTCTATAATTCCTTTAAATTGCACTTTAAATAAGTCCATTGTAATTTTAGGAATTTGGGACCAGAACTTTCACTAAAGAATAGGTGAATCCATTTTTAATCAGCTCCTGTACATTCATATTGTACCATAATTACAAAGTAAAATTAATGTAGACAATTTAAAATGCATTAACCTTCAGTGAAAAAAAATCCAACATAATCAGAAGCAAAATTACCTGTGTATTTGTTTGCCAAGTTGTGCAAGACTGCATTTTGGAAGAATGCCTTTGCTGGCTAATATGCTAGAAGATCATAAAGAAATCTCTATACACCCTCTTACCACAATGTTGTTTAATCAATGTTAGCGTTAATTAATACAGTTGCATAATTTTAACTCATGAAAGTAAAAATTGTATGTGAGCATGTTTTGCATAAAACTGAATACTTTTGATGCATGATAATCTTTGTGTTTGCTTCATTGTCACAGTGTTAGAATTCATATCCATAACATATACCTTTAGATAGTCATATCTGTGGGAGACAGAGTCTGTCCTAAAATGTGTGGTCCACTGCCAACTTTAGTCCTAAAGTGTAGCACTCATTGTTTACTATTAGAGCTCTTACATGGGAATAGTATAAGACAATGTGTTTAATAATTTGCAATTTTTGCCTCTCTGCAACGGATATTGTTGACAGTGGAATATGTGAAACTCCTGTTTCATCTGTGCTAGAGAAAACTGTGTTTTGGCAACCCCGACTTTAGGTAGATTTCATTAGACTGGTTTTACTAAGTTAGAAGGTTATTCGAATCTAAGATATGAAATATTAGCAAGGTTTCTGCCAACTTTTCCTTTTTGATTTAAAAAACCTATAGGGATAAATGCAAATGCTCTGATGTGTTCAAGGTCTATGTGAAATGGGTCTCTACTAGGGAAAGTGATCCTAAGCAAAAAGACTAGGTACTCTTATTTTCTTATTCCTGGATTATGTCAGCTAGATAAGATTTAATACATATCTTTAAGACATAAAATATGTCTTCCTTTTCTCTGCTTTTATCATTAACTCAGAATTTTTAGGCTTGAAGATGCTTGCTCTTTCATAGTTCATGTTCTATTTTGCTTTGAAGTTTTAAAATCTTTTTCACTAACAAGATAAGAAGCTTTGCCAAAGTTCTGTAGTTTTGAAGACTTTCTGACCTTTTAACCATTTCTAAGACTAGTCTGGGCTAAAGGAAACCGGGACAAAGCAATAAATTAACATAATATCAAGTTTATATGCAATTTTGATTGGCTATGTTAAGTCAAAGTCAATATAGACTACTAAGGCTTTTAAGTCACTCAGATTGGGTTTGTTGTTCAGTATGTACATAAATAATTTTTCATTATACAGAGAATTCAAAGCACCTACATGAATCTGTGGTTTGTAGCAGCTTTTAAACAGCGAAAGGCAATGATTCAACTCACAGTGATACAGGCATAACTATGGAAGTCAGTGGGGATGGAACTTTTGAAGTTACAGGGCACATAAAAATTGTGTGTAGCCTGAATTTAATGCTTAGTGTTTTACATGCTTTTTGTCAGTCCCTGCACATTCCAAGCGTGCTGAAATTCTCCTTTGACTTAGTGCCCCTGTAAGCTGTAATATGTGCTGACTTGTTATGTGTCCTATATGTATCTCTGGTGGGGAGTGGAAAGGACTGTCCAGTTTACAAATTCTAGTACTTCCCCATATGCTTATTATTCACAGTTCTTAGGTGGAAGAACATTCTCCATCACTGGTGCCAATGTATTCATGCTTTATTTCATTCATTGCAGCTCCTGCCATATATGCCTTCTGTCCGTAATTTCTTGCCTCATCACTGAGGGATAAACTGGCCACCGAACATCTGTGTACGTAGCTTTCCCAGTCCATTGGTTCAGTTGTGACAGAAAACAGTGTTACCAATATGCACAGTGAATCACACTACAGTTTGAATGTCTATGTCCTGACAAGAGCCTCACAGATGAAATAAAATCTTGGAAAACCTGCAGATGAGTGGGTAGTCTTGGGTCTTACCAATATTGAATAACAGATTTGTGTGAAAATTGGTGCAGAGGCAGAGCAGAGTCGGAACAGTTAAATAAGAATTAAGCTGTTTGAAAGACATAGTGGTGGCTAAAATCAAGACATCATATCACTAAGAAACAACATTCTGGTGCTTCTGACATAATCCTGGTGCAGAGGAGTGTAGGTTGGAAGGTCCTCTGTGCCTTTTACATAATCTTGAGAATTTTCATTATGAGAGGGAAGGGGGTAGTGTAACTGCAGCAATGGGTGACAGATGGATCACTGCAAAGACCAGTGCCTTCAGCCCAGTCAGGGACATGCATTGTAGTACTGATGGCTGAAAGAGGTGGCAGTGCCAGGTTTTCAGCAGGTGTCCATCACCTACTTCTTTTATGTACCATCAGGCATAAATGTAACAAGAAGTCTTTAGTAAAGCAGCAGGGAATAAAATTCCTGAGAAGCATTTATGACTTCTTATATGAGGCATTCATTATGTGTTAATCTGAATAATTAAATGCCAGCTTCCATAGAAATGTACTTGTAGTATTGCAGAGGACAACAGCAAAGCTTTCTGAAGGTGTATGGAGAAATGAATGGGACTCCCCCACTGCAGGGTGGTAGGCTTTTTCTGTCTGCAAGGAAATGTTCAAGTGACGTTTGGAAGAAGGAGGCTGTATGCAGCATCTTTTTATCCTTTAAACACAGATGGTAACACTAAGATCTTTAATAGGTTGTAAATTTTTTTTCCACACATATATTTGTATTTAATGCACATATGTTTCCAGTTAATATTTTTATGGCACACCATTGATAAAAAGATAACTGCAGAAAAATACATGTCTTTGTCTCTCCTTTAGCTTCTTTCCTTCCAAATTCCATGAGAAAACCAGGAATCAATTTCTCTTTCTGGAAATGCATAGTGTCTCAGGTATCTTTTTCATACAATAATACCCACCCAAAATCAAATTATTTTGTGCTTTGTTCATGCAGGACTAAAAAGTTCAGGGAAACTGTTAAGAAACATCTGCACCTTGCCATGAATACTCTGTTTTTGTGGGGTTTCGAATAATGTAAAAAAATGCAAGTTCCTTCTTTCTTTCCTTTTTCTTTTCATTAGCTTTTTTCTTCTCATTGTCACTGTTGGTGTACTAGGCAGAGGGAGTAATTTTGCAGCATACTGTCTTTTTAAGTCCAGTACCATGTTCCCTTTTCCAGCTTAATAGAGAGCAGGAAAATTACCTTCTCTGCTTGACAACTGTAACTAAGTTAGATGTCTTTTCTTTGTAGATTCTCAATCAAGGTATTGCTACAGCCTATATAGCTTGGGTTTACTTCAGTTCTGAAGGAATTAGGAGGGTTTTTTTAAATTGTGTGTTTGTTATTCCCTGGGAAAGGAGTCCTCTGAAATAGAAGAGTCAAAGCATTACTCCAAAAATTATTAGTTAAAATGGCTGTTGACCAGCTCCTGCCTTGTGGATAAAAAAGCAACAGTGCTAATGTGTTTTTTAGTGCAAAGCTGACTTCTGTCAAATGTATTCCTTCAGCACACTGTCGTGTGCTCATGCACTCTTCCAGTTTCCTCCCTCCCCCCAGCTCAGTAGTCATAAATGTGGCTTCATTAATTAATCTTAAATTCTGCAGGATTCCTGATCTTATGAATAGTATAACTGCAAGAAGGTGCAATACTTCTGGCAGAAGTTTTTAATACTTTGGCCTTTAATATTTCCATTTGGCTTTTGTCAGAGGGAAGGTATTCAGGAAGATGCATCTTTGGACTGATCAGGTATGGCACTTCTTTGATATTATGTTCTCAAGTTTGAAGAATAATTCTGGTTCTTGGTTATTTAAGTAACATTGCAAATGAGCATACTTTTTTATTTCTGTTTGGTAGACAAAGCCAAAATGATGTTGATATTTGGACAGTCTTCTTCCTGGTTATCCATTTGAGGGAAGGGCTTTGTAATTAAAATCTTATGTACTCATAGCCCAGCTGAGCCTCCTCCTCTTCAGCTACCTACAAACCTTTTAGTATGAAGCATCATGAACTGTGACAATAGTTTCTAAGGTTGTTTTGCAACTACTTGTCCATGGCAAGCTACGTAGGAATCTGAATATACTAATTTTTTAAGTTAATAACAAAGTATCTTCTATTTATGTTTTAAATGTCTGTATTGTGTTTTTTGTTTATTTTTTCCTGTTGTAATTCTCTGTGACTACAAATACCCTTAAAAAGTGTATTCATTTCAGACTGGTAAAAAGCAGGGTTGATACTGCATAAAAGGTGCAACAAGTTGCTTGGGAATATAGAATGTGAAAAAAAGAATGTCCAATTGAAAACTATTTAATACCTATGAAACGTGTTTGTGCTTGATAAGTAGAATAGAATTGTTTCCTCAATGAGTCACTCATCTGTTTCTTCACAAGTATTTAAGTGACAGAAGCTTCATAGTTACAATGTGAAATTCAGAAGCTTTTAAAACATTTGCTACAGAAGAGGAAATTGTGCAACTCAATGTTTTCCCTGTGTAGTTTGCAGTAGCACACCATTCAATTATCATCAGCATTGTATACAATTATTACTTTCACTGAACTATTTTGAGTACAAATGCAGTAAATTCTCTGGAAAGAAAAGGCACAGTTTCAAGATTTAATTGTTCAGTTTTGTGAATGAGAAGGAACCCTTGGGAAGTAAAAATACCTCCTCTCAAATGTACTCTTACAGCTTGGTCCAATCCCTAGTGAAGCCAATGAGAAGTTTCTGTTAGAGGCTTGAGAAGAATTAGATACAACCATGTACATCTCTCAACTACATTTTTCTACAGAAGAGCTGATTTAGTGCAGAGAAAAAGGACAGTGAGCATTATAGAGGGAAGACAATTAGTTCACAAAGATCAAAGTGTAATATGACAGTGAAATACCAAAACAACTCCAACATTTCAAACATATGGAACAGGATACTTCATCCTGTCTATTTCTCTTAGGCTCCCTGGGCTTGATCTAGTCATCTATACCATTTAACTTAGTGGCAAGGGACATTAAGTATCTTGTAGCTCAGTCATTTTGTCTAGTTGACAATAACTGAGCAATGTTTTATTAATGGTGGGTAGGATATTTTAGAAGCTGTTGACCCAAGCACATGGTGACAGTACTTATCCTTTCAGCAGGTATGGGTACTCTCCACAGCACGTTCTGCATAATCCAGAAGGGGCATTGTAGACATTACTTATTGTGGATGGAAAGGAAATTTGGCCTCACACAGCATAAAGGATGTGTTCATCAAGGGATACAGAGAATGTTCTGTAAATTCTGTGTCTTGACCAAGTGATTGATTGCCCTGAGATGACCACACACCTCAGGCTAATCCTGCCTACATTGAAGATAAGCTTCTAATTAGGCGTAGAAATGAAATGCCTATTTTTCCTTATATTCCTAGGCAAGATGATTATTAACTCACATCCCTGAGTGGGTCTCTTTGGAAAAGCAGCCCATGTGCCTGTTTTCATAAATGTTTACCTGGCTGAGTGACAGGCAAAAGAAAAGTCTAAACTATCCTGCTCTTATTTCTTACAGTGTAACAAATCTAGAAAAAAGGTGCTTTCAGTTTTCAGCTTAGAAGGTGAAATGCACTGTTCAATGGTTTGAACTTCTGCTATCTCCTTTGTCTCTGTTGTCACGTAGTCACCTTGTAGGCAATTAATTATTGTAGTACAAGTTCCTAGTCTTAGTGTCATGACTGACATGGTAAAATTGCTTAGGAAAATACTATTACTGAACTAAATGGGGAAATTCTGTAACACAGGCAACTGTCTGCTGGTCTGCTACTCTGGACTTGTCAGAGGGAAACCCATGTTCAGTAAAAACAGAGTTAATTTAAGTTCCTGGGTACCTGTCAGCTTTTTAAAATTCTATCTCCAAGAGAAGTTTCCTTTAGAGATGTTTTGAAATAAGCTGCTATTAAAATGGAATCTAGCTTTGCATTTCAAAAAGTTACAGCCTTTAAAATGAAAATTGTTGGATTGTAAATGTTTAGAGCATGAAAGAAGTTAACACAAGAAGTGGTTTTTGCATTTGACATCTAAACCTGTGCAAGTATTTTATGGAAATTTTCACCCACTTTCCTGATGATTACATATGAAAGCTCATACTTTTTAATTTCTTTGCTTGCACAAAACACCTCTTTAATTAGGATTTTAAGACCTGATGCTACACATTTCAGGTTATTAAAATAAATTCTGGATCTTTTTGATTAACTAGAAAATGGAGATGAATCGTGTCACCTTTAACAAATGTATTCCAAAATATAATGGAATAGCTACAGAATTGATGCAATCAAGCTTTTCTCATACAATAGTGTTTTTAATAAGATTTGAGGGCTTAAAATTGACATGGCTGTAATTAAAATTCTGCATGCTGATCTACCAAGGCATGCACATATCTTTGTTATTAAGCCCACTCTACCAAAAAAAATGAAGAAACACACTCTGAAATGTATTTTAAAAAAAAAGCGTATTTATTCCAAGTCGGGATGTCAGCACTGAGAGAGCCCCTGTAGTGACTGACTGGAGTCAGCAAATTAAAGAATATACCTAAAAAGTTTTGTTTGATTTGTCAGTCTACTGATGTGATCATTCACCTGCATGTTTGTTGTTTTCTGTTGCATATATGCAGCTCTGATTAATGTGATATTAAATCATACTCTGCTTGTAGTATCTGACAGGAAATTGTGCTTATAGTTTGATTACCTTTATGTAGCTTTTTACAACTTTCTACCTTCCTGTCTTATTCCCTAGTTTGTAGAAACGTATCTTCTGCTCTGGCTCCTTCCATTTCACATTTTCTCTACTATGCCTATTTTCTTGTTCAGCATAAATAATCATTTTGCTTACAGTCATCCAACTTCATTTATATTAGGAATTAATAGAATATATCTCCAGGCTGTCTTTTCACTAGACAGAAGAATAAAGGAGACTGGCTTCAGCTCTTAATGAATTATTCCTTTTTAGGGGAAATACAGTGCAGTTCACTGAAATTCCATTAAAATCATACATATCCATTAAAAGTGCAAGTGTCATAGATTTAAATGCAGAATGGGAGATGGACTGGGCATATGAAAAATGAATAGGGACTGACAAAAATGCTCACTGCAAAAACTCTTAAGGATACTCTGGATGAACTCCAGATGTTGTGACCATGATGTTCTGTTAATTTTCTATACTGTAGTCTGTCATAATAATGAACTGGAAATAGGGAAACTCACTTCTACAAAGGCTCCACTGTAGCCTGAATACTGCATCACCATAGATCTTCTGCATGGTTGTCCTTGCTCCAAGTGTGTCATTTCAGTGTTACCTCTAACTTCCTCTGTGTATGCCTGTACTAATTATAATATAATTTTTAAGACTTTAAGAATATTTTCAGCTTAAAAGACCCCCTGAATTATGTGTTCTACATTTTTCCCTCTTTGCAGGCATCAGACCAGTTACTTACACTTCTCTGCTTTCATTTATAGTTTTTTTCCCTTTATAATAGGTAGTACAGTTATATAAATACTCTAACTGGAATTCTAGAAAGTGCTGTTAAGACTTCAGCTTGCCAGAAAGCTGAATTTATCACCATATTTTGATAAAATCATTATTTTACAATTGAAATTCAGTCTTTTCTTCAAAGTGGAACATTTAATACTCTAAGGTATTAACTTAGACAATAGCCAGGCTCTGCTTTGTGGGAAAGGGTAAGTGAAGGGACAGAATGCTGATCAGTTAGGAAAAAGTAATAAAAAATTCTCCAGTAGAACTGGTTTTGATGAACCTCAATTGAAAATTCAATTTAGAAACCATGTGGAGTTTTTTTTAGTTTTGATACATTTAGACCAAAAATAACAAATGAGTTTTCTTTGTCCTATCAATGGCAAGTGTCTGCAAGTGACTACAGTTTTGCAGTTGTTAAGTCTTCAGGAATTTCTACAGGATATGTATAATGCAATAAACAATTCAACATCCATTCATATAAGTTGCAAGATGTAATGCTATATTTTTCAAAGTAAAGGCTTAGCCCTAGTGCTAAAGTACAAAAGAACACCTGCGTTTCTAGGCCCAGATGAATCCCATCCTGACCCAGAGCTCTGAAATAGTTCAGATGAATCATGACCACTAGAGCACAGAGCACGTGAATCCCTCGTGGTATCTTCAGTACCAGATTGCGTACAAATAAATTTAGATGTCTCAAAGTAGGGAAGCAATTAAAATGCCCTGCCATGTCTTCAGCCTACCTCTCCTCTACTCCAGAGGCAGCAATCTGCTGCTGGACCAAACAAATAGCACCTTCTCTCCCCACTGCCCCAGTGCCAGTTCTGTGTTGTGAGAGTGAAAGGCACACTCACCCCATCTTATTTCCCCAGAGGCATCCACACCAGAGGCTCTGGTGCTGCTGGAGCCATGTTTTTTGGGAGTGCTTACCATTTACCTGCGTTGTGTCTGCCATGAAGCAGAAGACACGGGACACGAGAGCAGGAGCTGAGTGAGAGCCAAGTACCCACGCAGCTGCCTGAAGGGGAACAAGGAGCCCCAGTGGGAAGGGGGGAGTGGAGTGGAGAGGAGAGGGGCAGGCGAGGGCAGGGCCTAGGCCCTCACTGTCCCCAGACTGGGCTTCCCCCAGAGCTGTGGCAGATCACTTCTTGCACTGCTTATACACTGAATAGTGTGGAATGTTAAAAGTTTGCTCAAAGAAAACAATCAGCTTCAATTAATTCACTGCACAAGAATGGAAAATAATGAAATAATCTGCATATTCTGGCACCAGTTTTTTGTTTTAATATTGAAATCATGTTTTATACAAGAGCTTGTTATTTCTACGTGACATTTTAATCAAACACGCTAGAGTTGGAAATGGAAAGGTTTCAAATAATTGTTTAATTACTTAAGCATCATTTAATCAAAATAATCTTCCGTGGTAATAATTATCATTGTCAGTCCTTTTCTCACACATACTTAGATATATCGTATTAATATCAGCCATGATTACTACATTTATTGAAAACTACATTCTGTTTTTCTCTTTGAAGTCAGCTGTATGCCTTGGGTAATTTCAGAAGCATATTTAATCTGTTACTGGTTATGTCTTCAGCAAATATTAGAAACAACCATAAATCCTCTAGCCTTTTCAATTGATTCAGTTTTTCAACCTGTTGATGACTTAATGGCTGGTCATCAGTCAATACACTTGTCTGTATGCATTAATTAATTAAAGTTTTTAAACCCAACTAAGTCAATGTGAAAGATATCAAAGGGTTTGAGTCTCCTTTTAAGACTTGGGTTAATGACAAGTTTATAATAAGTAACACCTTTTATCTTCAATTTAGCTAATATTTAGATCTGCTGACTGTAACACATTTCAACAATTGGCTCTCTCAGGTCATGTGTGTATTGCAGCTGCTGGGACAGTGCTATCTGAACAGTTTGAAATGGAAGCCAGCAAGATGCTGGAAGCACAGTGGTTTGCTTGGGTTAATTTAATCTGTTAGGAAGCATGATGAATTAGTCCCTGCAGATTTTCATGCTGTCACAGTCCAACTGCTTCTGAAATCTGAGCCAGTGCATTTTACTTTATCTTGGCTGGTGAGGTGCAGTGATAATAGATCTTGTTAATTACAAGACTGGAATAATACCTCAAGAATTAGCAAAGCTGTTTAGGTAGAAAGACAAAATAAACCATGGTAGTGAGTAACTCATTCAGTTTTGCTTCTTCTCTTAGGGGGAGGACTGTTGAAACAACTCTCAGCACAGCTGAGAACTGTCTTCAAAATTTGGTTCATGACACTTCCTACATCACCTAGCTTTGATCCCATTCTAAGCTTTACACCTGGCTCCAAGACATTCAGAAAGGGTCCCCAGTGTCACCAGGTAGAAGGTACAAAATCATTAAGATGGCAAAGGGACACCAGTTACTGTAATTTAAAGTTTGGCCTATTGACTAAACTTGATTTTACACTTTTCCAACATGGAAAGAAATTCAATGCAAGCAGGGAATATTAGGTAGTACAGCAGGGTGATTTATACAGGACTGATATTTACTTTTATATTTTATTCAGGAGTGCACTTACACAATACATTGCTGTGTTCACATGCAATTTTGGAGTGTAACACCAGTATTTAAGACTAAAAGAAAACAGCACAGCTATGGCTTTATCCCCTGCAGCACAGACCTGTCAGTGAACCCTCTTCTCTAAACCTGCCATTGCCACTCCAGCAGGCTGGCAGTCCTTACTGATAAGGACATGAAGAGGGAAACAGGACAACAGGAAAGCAGAGACTATTGTTTGATGAAATTGTTGGTATTTGCATACACATGGAAACACCAAAATGCACTTCTGTGGTTGCCGAAGCTCAAATGCTTGTGACTATTCAGTAGCATCAATTAAAATGGGGAAGGAAGAGGAGCTCCAGAAGTAGGGGTCACTGACTTATAGGTAGAGAAGTAGACTGAGAGGAGTCACTGGCATCTGCTTTGGTGCAGAACAAGCTTGTCATCTACTAGCTGAGAAGCAGTGAGCTCAGTTCCTCACCTGAGAGCTGCAGCAGATTGCCTTATATTCACTGTCTGTTTTTTTGAGATGTCCCACTTATCACCATCTCCCCAGTCTCCTCACTGTTTCTCTGATTACTCAGTATTTGAATCAGTACTAAGTCCTCAGGAGCTGGGTGGGGTGGGAGGAGCAGGTTAAACATGCATTCTGCTCTGCTTCCTAGCAGCTTTACCAGGTTAGTACTTGATTTCAGAAAGTTCTTATAAAAATATCACCATAAAAGGGTGCAGTTGCTCCACAGAGAAGGAGGAATATGCAGTAATTTCCTTGGTGCAGTTTTTTATATTAGAGCTGTCAAGATTCATTGGCACAAATGGAATGATGGTGGTTCAGATCTCCACTAGATGAGAATAGTAATAGCAGCAGCAGAACAAATTATACCTCTTTTTTCCTATGTGTATATTTTAAAGAAAAGAGAAAAGAAATAAGATAACACCAATGTCCTGGAATGGTTCTACTTCTGAGGATGGCTGAATTTAGAAAACGTAGATGCCTTTCATCTCTTCCCGGCATTTGTTATGATCAACAAATCCAGAAGATGCAAAAATGAAAGATGTTTTTAGCCCTTGTGGAAAAAAAGATAAACAGGCAAGCACAGCAAGAAGAGGAGTAAAAGAAAATGCAGGCTGTGGTGATATTTGGATTCTTTGATGAACATTTCCTTTTCTGAATTTTGATGCAAGGATTGAGTTACTGATTTTTCCATTGGTGGCTTCTTTATCATTTTGAGGTTATATACTTTTGAGTTATAGTTTAGACAAATGTCTGCACCTGTTTGGTGAGGTCCCTTCAAAGACTGCAGCAGGTACAGTGGGCTCCAACTGGGGCAGGCAGGAGGAGGTGATACAAATGTTGTGAGTTAAACCGATCAGGACAGACATGAAAGTCAATAGTGGATTGTTGTGGAACCTGGCCATTCTGTTGACTTCTTAAGGCAAGAGCTGATTTGGTCCCTCTCACCACTAAGACATGAAAGGCTAAGATGGATAACAAGGAACCTTATAGGACATCAGGGGTATTCAAATTGAATATGTAATTTAGAATTATATTTGACCACACATCCTAGGTATTTAATAAATAGACACTCTTTTCCTGAGGAAAATTAAAGCCAGGAACTTTGTTTTTCTCTCTCTCTTTGTCTCATACATAAGAAATCCATAAAGACTCTCAGAGGCTGAAATTAGGTAGGATGGAGAGTCCGTCTAATTTCAGGATAACTATTGATGCTTTTCTTTTGGTAAACACAATTTATCAAGTTATCAAGTTGCATATAATTTGAGCTGTCCAGGATTTAATAGATCATAGAGAATAAAGGTGACTTAATATTCAAGGAATGAGGAAGTCAATTCTTCTAGATAGTTGACAGCAGCATTGTGTTCTATAGATGCTGACCCAACTGTAAACCTCATGGGCTAGGCTTACGTTGCACTGTGCAGTCAAATTAATTTAAAGCTATCGAGCTGTTTATCAGATTAGCATAGATTGCTGCTGTATACATGGATGCAGCCAGTTACCCTCCCATCTGAACAAAGAGGAACTAAAGTTCCTCCTTTGATCGTATAAGGAGAAGTAGTTTCCCAGGAGGTCTCATTAGACTGGATTTTTTCAGCATTAATCACATATTTCTTTAGGAGGTCTTTAGCTGGCTGTAGAAATGTCAGTAAGGATGGAGCAAACCAGAAGTGATTTCAGCAGCACTTTGCCTTCTTAATTCATCTTGGTTGGTGTTCTGGAACGGCATAGCTGCTTGGGCAATGGTAAGAATAAGCATAAAGTTTTTGTGTAGAAAATACCCATCCACAAATACTTAGGCATGTCTAATGCAATATAATTAGACTCTGAAAAGGCTATAAATATAGTGGTAATTGATCCACTATGAAAATGAGCAGGAACAAAATGAAACCATAACATAAAGATTTTGTGTTATCAAATCCAAATTTTTGACAAAAAATAATACTCTGTTTTTCGGAGTTATATGAAGCAAAGAGAACAGCAGAGCATGCAACAATGCAGATGTGTATGGTAGCTTGAAGTATTTGTATGGCATTAATGCCTAGAAGTCCCAACTGTGGCTGAAGCCGTGCTCTGCCAGGCACAGTATTAAAGTTTAAGAAATGATCTGTTTCTTTACAAAAGAAGATGACCCCACTTCTTTGAAGATTTAATCATGGATTTATATTATTATATAAAGGCAATAGTCCTGTAACAGGTTAAAAGCTAATAATTGAAAAAGAATCTGAAGTCACACTTCATTCCTAGAGCCAACAGACTGCAAACCTCATTCATTCATAAATGCTGTGACTGTCTAAACAAGATTTCTGGTTTGCTGTAATTTGAGTAGTGGTTCTTTTACTGCTGGTAAACTACTAACACCAATTTGAATCACGTAATCTGCCTTTCGGTATGATATTTTGTATTTCAAGTAATAGTTTCTGAACCAAAGTGACTGTGATTTATTTCAACTAAATCACTACCTCAGCTTTGTAGGCCCTTGAATAATTTCCAGAGTATTTGCTGATTCTTAAGTGTTTAGGCTCTGGCAAAGATGGTTCTCGGCTTGGAATGAATCACAAAACTGAAGCTTGAGCTAAAAGGAAGGACACTAATTTTTAGTTTGGTGTTGTTTTGTGTTTTTTTTAGCTTATTGGTGTGCTAGTTAAAGATGTGAAGTCTTTTTGTGCTCTTTTCCAAAATGCTATCTGGACATCGTTACAGACAGACACACATGGTGTGCCTCTAGGCATTCAGTGGATAAGGCTGCTGAGGGGATTGCATTTAGTGAGTCAGCACAGCTCCATTCACAGCACAACTGCAGTGGGCAGAAGGGAAGGCAGAGGCGCTTCCCCTTCATTACTCTGGGTGCATTACGTAATTATGGTTCCTCAGCTTGAAGCTGCTCTAAATTTTATGAGTTGTGCAAGCTCTTGCACACCAAATAACGTTTCCTTTTTTTCTGCTTATCTACTATCTGTGAGAGTTCAAGAGTGGTTCTGTCATTGGGTATTCACTGTATAACACAGAGCAGACCTAGTCATCCAGTTTAGCTGTTAAGGATCCTTTACAGAAGTATATGACAAGAGAGCAGGACTAGTTTACCTTATTTAATGAGCAAAAAATAATAAATTAATAAATCTGGCTGTATCATCTTTTCAACTTGGTATTTCAAAGTCTTAAAACCTATTCCAATTTTGCTTATTGCCTTTCCTCATTAGATGGGAGGATGATGCTCCACTTTAACAACTATTCTTCACCATGGTTTTAAGACCTCCCTTATATTGCTAAGATACATAAATGTATATAGGAGCCAAAAACTAATGTAAAGACAAAACTCTTGCACTCCACTCCCAGCAACACAAGAAGGGGAAATAGATTTCTGACAGGCAAAAGGATCAATATTCCTGTGATTTATCCCCATTCCTTTCTGACCTTTCATCACCAACTGACTTTTGTTCTTAACCATTATTTTAGGGCAGGAAAAGCTGAGGTGCTTTTATTCATATAAAGTGTACAGGTGCTGACCTGCAAGGACAAATGGTGCTTGCTTGCTTAACGAGGCTCTCAATTGGTATCCCCACACTTAGGCAGGCAGTGCTGACATATTGTTTTGAGCTGAAACTGCTTACTGTGCCCATAGAAACAATTAACAAGTAATGCTCAGGAATAAAAAAAAAGGCTCCTCTTGTGGGCTAGTAATTGCCCAAAAGTGATACATGTGTTTCATTTTGTGCCTGAAGCCTATGACAGTGATACGGTATTAAACACTGCTTATTCTTTACATCACATTAATAAAAACATGAAATTCCCTTTAAAATGGGAAGAAAAGGCTGTGTAGTTTAAATACCTTCTAATTTCATTTGGGTATGTCTCTGTCCCAAATGAAGGAACTGCTTTTTATTCAATACCTGTACTGGTTGAAGATGACACCTTACATACTGCATCTTAATTGCTTCCATTGCAATATGCTGGCTAGCCTGATGTTTCTTGCTGATTGGCACCATTTGAAGCTTCAGTAAGGGTGATTAGGGTCTGGATTTTCCAAAGTGCTCAACATCTTTTATTGTTTCTCTGAGTACTTTTGAAAGCCCAGTCTCAGTGTGTGATTCTACCAGCTTGATTTCTGTGCCTCCAGTAGCCTGGGCTGGGAAGGCCTAAGGAGCTGAAGTGCCTTTTTTTGTTTGGTCAAGATTAGAATGAACTTTGTTGGTAGTGCTAATTATGTTTTGGGGGAATCTCCTCTCTCTGCTTCTAAAATGATGTTAATGTAACATTGACTTGCTTTGAGAAGGAAGATAGACCTCCATGTTATATTTGCACTGTAAAGCTGTGAGAATATTTGACAGAAGCAATCTGTGTTGTTGAGTTAAAGGAAAGAACAGTTTAGGGAATGGCAGGTAAGTGTTTCCGGCTGAGAGTTAATGTTAGCTGAGGATCTAGTGCCATGAAAGACTAGAAAAATGTAACACTAGGAGCCAAAAAATATCGCTTCAATTCAGTGAGGTCTGTGTTCAGACGTTATCTGATTTGAGAGCATTCTGTCACCTAAAGAATGTAAGCCACTAGAGAGCAATGAAGCCATGGTGAAAAAGCATGAGATGTTAAGGCATATGGTTGGAAGAAAATTCTAGTTATGCTTCATCTAGCACTGAACCAGCTGCAATAATGAGAAAGGGTGAATTTATGGAATAATCTTGCAAGATACATGGATATATCCAGTCTTATATACATGCATACATATTGTATATACATATATATAAAAGATATGATCTAGAAGATAATATTTATCTTGTATATATGTATATATTCTGTCACCTTCAAGCAGGACAGACGCTATACTGCAATAGAGTAGATGCCACCTTTCCTAAGAACAGCACTTGTGATGTAGAGCATGAACATTCCTCTGCTTGAA
Organism: Chaetura pelagica; assembly: GCF_000747805.2. Lineage (NCBI taxonomy): Eukaryota > Metazoa > Chordata > Aves > Apodiformes > Apodidae > Chaetura > Chaetura pelagica. Next base: position 3,150,958 of record NW_009953964.1, read on the forward strand.
GGTAATAGTGTTAGTGGAATCATTAATGATAAATAAAACCTCATTACCTTTTTCATTTTCACATAATTGTAAAATATAATTTATTTTACTTTTACTACGGTGAAGACCAATTCATGGACCAAGTCATGCAACTTCAGACACAGGTATTATTCATTAACATATTTAATAGCACAGTCAGTTTTATTTCAGAGCATTGCATCTCAAAGTTTTTCTCACAAATAGAACCTTCAGTCTGGTATTAATTTGGAGAAAAAAAATATCCTCCAGAAATGTCAAGTAGATTTTAGTAACCATACGTTGGTAATGGAGCTGTTAAGCTGTTAGCTTAATGCTAAATAAATTTGTAAAAAATAAGTCCTTAAAGGCCTTTTCTGAGAAGGTATTGATGATCTTGTTCAAAATGAGGGCTCAAATATGCTTGTGTATCTTCTGCAGAGGGAGGATTAAGAGGAGACCGTCGTGACAGTGGTGATTAACCAGACAAAATATTTAATTATCTGACCAGATCTTTGCATGACCATGTTTTTAATCTATCACTGTCAGAAGTCTTAGATATGAACACACAGAAGCTTGGCTGTTGCAGTCAGAATCTGCTGTAATGAGCTCTAAGAAGTTGTTACACTGGTCATTCTTTGTACCTGTCAGTGAGGTGTTCCAGTATTTTGTTCCTGTTTGATGCCACTGAAGGAGTTTTATTTAATGAGAAATGAAAAATTAATGCTTTTTCACCTAAGGCTGTGAGGCATTTCCCAGCAAGGACTCCAGCTGTTGTAATTTGGCTGGTGGTAGATGATCAGTTTTCTCCAATATATTTGTCTCAGTGTATTTTTGAGAAGAATAAAATACTCGTAAGAAATCTAGGAAATGTCACATTTAAGGGTTAGGGAAATAATTCTCAAGACAACTGAAGAATGTGTGATTACAAATATAATGCATTCCTTTTTAAGGTTATTACAAGAAATTTGAGGTTTTAGCAATCAAGTAGTGGACAGAGTGCAATTTTCCCTTGTGCAGTTGTGTGACTTATTCCACGAGGACTCACTGAGTGCCAGATGGTGCTACTGTCATTTATAGCATCTGAGGATCTAGTCCTGTTGGGTTACAGTCAGTGTTTCAGTGATAACTTTCAGCCTTGAAGTCATCCCTCAATTCACGTGCTCATTAATTAAGAGCAGTTTTGAGAGCGCCTTCCTCACTGTGGCATCTCCCCTGGGCAGAGAAGTGCTCTTTTTTCAGTCATATCTCCCTTCCACAGAAAGACAGAATGAAAAAGGTTTTGATTAAACCTGCTTTTGTTTCCATTCTCTTCCTTCAGAACCCACAGTGAAAAATAGCTTTGATTAATGGACAGGACTGTTTACATAGAGAGCCCTGGAGTAGTAGGCTGGAAGACATAGGAGTTGCTAGGTGCCTTTGTCAAGCTATTTGATGCCTTCTAATAGCAGGTAGTCCCCCTCTAAAACAGCAGGATAGGGGGTCGAGCATTTTTCCTTCACAGGCATTGTCATTAAATTGCCATAAATGCTTCCAGTGGGCATTGGTTTGCCCCAAGTGTTAGAAAAAACATATGTATAGAAAATGTTCCAAAGACAGTGTGGAGTGGAGAGCCTGGGGATGGCTCTGGATGGCTACTCAGCAAGTGGGAGAAGCTGCTGAACAGCAGTTCTCAGGAAACAATCAGGCTGAAAATGAGGTAGCCAAATAGCATCTCAGCCAGGGAGCCAGAGAAAGAGTCAGGCTGTATGCCTCAAGTAGTATTGAAATTTAATAAGAACATAAAACATGCATCATTTTTCCTGCTCTATCAAGACTTCTTTCTTAATTATGTGCGTTTAGTGGTTACAGCCTTAAAAAATATTACAGCATAAAACCCAAGACACCTTCAATCCCATGGCAATTAAAATGTTCATTAACAAATCTGTATCTTATCCTAATTCATTGTTGCTATGCATGAGCAGGACCTGAATGTATGATCTGGCTTGTTACACTAGTGTTTAAGAGAATTGTCACGTCTACTTTTTAAGTCATTTTTCTCATTGAGTACTAATGAAGTATTATGCTTGGCTGCAGCACTTTCTTATGAGAAGCAGTGGAAAGTTCAGTGAATTTTCAAGCCAATTCATTGTTGCTACAGGCTCAAAAACTTAACAGAGGGAAGTGAATAAAAAATAACTTAATTTATCAAGTTCATCAGTCTAGCTGGTGTAGTAAGAGGCTGCACAGAGCCATGGTGGTTGCCTTTAGTTGATAATGACTTATGACCATATAAAAGAAGTCACTGAGTGTAAGGTAGCATTGGAGAGTCCAACGTCTCCAAATATAGTAATGGCCTAAAATATGAATGACACCAAGGTGATTTGCATTCTTCAGTTTGCAAGAAACCCCAGTACTTGAAGGAAATTGGTATGTTGCAGAAGTACTGAAATGAACAGGAAAGGTTTGATAGATGGAGGCTAACACAGAATGTGAGTAGAGGCTAAGATTCTTGTAAAATAAATGTTGATCTATGTAAATTTCTGTGGCAAAAGACTAGTTTTTTAAAAAAGCAAAGCACAAATCAAAACCCACCTGTTCCTTGCTAAGCATGGATTATTATTTGAAAAATCCGAGCCGACATTGGCATATATGAAATTGATTTCTGAGAATATTGACTGGCTTAATTTACTTTTCTTATATCTGTAACTGAAATGGAGAGGATGAACTTCACATGCTGATTCCCTAAAGGGCCCATCATAAATGCAATTACTCAATTTAAAAATTACATATTAATCTAAGTTTTTAGCACTGTCTTCAGATGACATTGGTTGTTAATATTTGTCTAGTATAATACCAGTGTAAAGCATGACTCCACTGGAAATAATGATCAGTATTCTTCCATTTTATTTTTTTTTTATACTTTCTGTTGATAAAATGTTTTAAAATTAGCATCTGGAGCTTTAAAAGATGAGTAAAAATAATTTTCAAACATCCTTAAATTTTGGAAACTCATGACAGATACTTAGCATCCTGAGGCTTGCAAACAGAAATATCACAGGCAAGTTCTTTCATTTTTTAATTTATTTATTATGTATGAAAAAAAGACATTCAGCAAGTAATTTCATTTTATTTGTTCCAAATAGAAAATTTGGACTTTTCCAGTTTTTTTACAGACTAAATTTCTTGAGTGGTAAATAGGTGTTTCTGCTAAGATACAAAACAAAGAGCCATCTCTGTTAATGTTCTGATAAATCTTCAGTATCTTTTAACTTTTTATTATTTGTTACCACTTAGAATAATAGCTCATTCTAGAATCAAAGTCTAATTAACTGTACCTTTGATGAGGTTTTATGAAGAGTATACTAAATGGAAATGTCAGAAGTAAATGTAGAAATGCAGTTCCAGATGGTAGTGGATGGAGGCAATCCTTTATGTCTGAAGTCTTGCATTCACAAACACTAAATACACTTCCATCACGGTGCATGTAAGAGGTTCTGCAGCCTGTACTCCTCTCCATTGGGAGCAGCTCCCTGAGAGCAGCCAGCCCTGTGTTCCCATGCTGCAGAGCTGCCTGCTGGTGCTCCAGAGCTGATGGGCACAGCAAGAGCCTTGGCGCTACTCAAGTCCAAGGCTGATGCTTTACTGAACAATATATGGGCATGGAAGGTGCAGAGCTGCAGCCAGCGGTGCCATGAGAGGCAGCAGGTGGCATCCAGGCATGCAGCCTTTCTCCTGGTCTTTTCCTAAGAGACAAGGGGAAGAATAAGAGCACCAGAAATCCTTATGTGTGTGCTGTAACAGCATCTCCGAGTAGAGAATTGTTTCTGTAGTTGTAAAATCAGATACATTGTTCATGCAGCACATAAGCAATCCACTTCTCTCACCTGTCACAGTACAGTGTCTAGGCAATCTAGGTGCATTGTCTGGGGACTTAGAACTACTAAATTAAATACTGGAAGAGCTGGAAGGACAAAGAGATCATTCTTTAAATACACGGAAATGCTATCATTTTGTCAGCTTGTTTGTCACAAGTTCATATACAGTCAGCACCTATGGAGAAGATGGGAATTGAACTCTGTTGCACAATTTAACACAATTTGTCTGAAAGTAATGTGACTTCCCAAAGCCCTGCACAGGCAAACTTTTCTCAGCTTTTACTTTCATTGATGTCCTAGTGGTGGAGCTCATTCTTTGTGAATTTCATTTAATTTCATTACTTTCTGTAAGCTTCCTGGAAGCACCTGACAAAACTTGCACTTTCAATTCATGTCAGGTCCAGGTTTTCCTTGAGGAGCCATCTATGCATGTAGAGCACGTATCTCTTGATGTGTTTATTTCCTCTTATGGCTAAAATCCTGTAGTATATTATGGGAAATGCACTAGAACTAAGGTTCAGTCTCTAGGATGAAAGAGGGCTAAAGATATTGACAGCACAGTTTCCACAGACTCATATCTTGTAACTTCTTGATCATATTTAGAAAACCAATCAAAACTAAGTGGATTTGAATGAAATTTAGAGATGTGGCAGCAGCAGAAGTTCTATCTGCCTTATTTTTTTCCATTCCCACACGCAATAGAGAGATGCTTTAGAATATATTAGACACACAATATTTTGTAAGCTTGTCTGAGTAAATATTTTCCTGAGTTTCTTACAAGTACAAAACCAAAGCCTTGATGTCCAGAACATCATGTGCTATCATCTCCTGCTGTATCTGTCCTGTTGCAGAGCTAACAGCCAGTATTGTCAGAACAGAGGTAGTGTGCATCTATACAATATCAAGAGCTCTTTCTTGGCTTTGCCTCAACCAAAGTACTTACACGCTTGATTGGAAACAAACCAAATTATGGGGTAGTTAAGTTTTTAGTTCTGTCCAGTCTTTGAATTCTGTTCAGACTATCAGTGTATGTTACAAGATCAGATTTCATTAAGATTTTCTGTGGTCAAATCTACCTCAAAAATGTTTCCCCCTCCTAAGATTAGGATAAGATGGGATCATATCAACCCATTTTTAGGTTATTTGTGTAGAAAATCAAAACAAAGAGATAATGAAATTGATTTAAGTTTAAAGGGTGTTTGCTTTTTCTACTAGCATGACATTATCTTTAAATACTCATAATAATCACTTCTTGGCTAATAATCTCTGATTGCACTTGACTTTAACGTTTACCTTTCCTGATTAGAAAACCAGCTTCATCAAGTCAAAAATAGGAGCCAGGAACAAAATTATCGTGAGGATAATTTATTTATGGAAGGGGAAGAGGTGTGGGCTGGTGACATGTGGAAGAGAGAAGGGAACCTGGGAGTATCTTTAATAAGCTTAATTTTCCATATGCCTAATACTTCTCAGGTAGAGGCAGTAGGGAACAAAATTATCTGCCTTTGACAATCTGATACTGAAAAAAGTAAACCTATATAACCAGTTGTTTATATGCTGCATTTATTTAATATGTTCAAATATATATATACACACATAACTGCTTGAAAGAATTTGAAAATTGAATTAGTATTGAGTCAGTGCATTATAAGAGATCGCTATTAAAAGACCAATTGCCAACTCTGAGGAGTCTTTAAAAAAGTGTTAGAAAAACCCAAACCCATCTTGTATTTTTCCTTGGATTTTCAAAGGCTGATTTGAACATCTCCCTTAGCAGATGTTCCAGAATTCAGATGAAGTTTGTTCATATTGAGTAGAGTTATCTAACTAAAATATATGGACTAACTATTTGTTGTTCTCCAGCAAGTGTCTAAAATAAATGTATCTGCCTTCCATTCTTTCCTAATCATTTTTTTTGTCCAGCTGGAGGGGGGACTTACTGGAAGGTAACTCATGAATCCCACCTGAAAGTCTGTAGTGCATGGTATTTTTCTGAAAGTTAATGAAACATCAGAATCCTCTTTCTGAGGTTTTTTGGGTTTTAATTCTGGAGTGCATGCTCTGTGCAAGCAGAGCAGTTAAGCAAAGCTGCATCACTACTCAGAACCAGAGCAATTAGCATGCAAAGAAGCACATGTACTTTTGGGTCATTTCTGCTTCAAAGTGTTTGTAACCAAGGCTGTCTTATTTGATGTAAGCAGTGCTTTTTTTTGAGTCTATTTGAACTTTAAGATGGACAGTATTGGCATTTTCATTTTCCTGTCTTTCTTTCTCTCTTATTACAAGAAAGAAGCAACAGGAGCATTTTGTAAGTAGACTGAATATAATTTGTCCTGCTTTTGATATTCATTTATTTTTATGTGTAAGTTCATAGGCAGCTCAAAAATTTAATTTTTAAAACTTATTATGTAAAACCTCCCCTTAATGGAATTATTATAAGGGTATTGATGTTAATGACCACGTTAAGTCACAGAGTCATAGAATACCAGGTTGGAAGGGACCCTGAGGATCACCGTGTCCAACCTTTTTTGATAAACACCCACTCTAGACAATATGGCCCATCACCCTGGCCAGCTGAATCCTAAAGGTGTCCAGTGTTGGAGAATCCACATCCTGTGGAGATTATTCCAATGGCTGATTGTTCTCATTGTGAAACATTTCCCTCTTTTGTCCAGCTGGAGTCTCCCTAGGATTAACTTTTGTACCCATTACCCCTCATCTTTGCTGTGTGACTTACTGTAAAAAAGAGAGTCTCTGTTCTCTTTGTAGCCCCAGGAAGGTTAAGGTAATGTAGACTCTGAGAGACAGAAAGAATAAATCCCATTGTGCAACATCCCCTTGAAAACACAGCAGATGTATGAACCAAAAAAGAGATGTCTGTAGAGAATTTCATTTGTGGTTGCAGTGTAAGGATTCCCAAAGATAGTTTCAAACTGGCTGTGTTAAAATTCTGTTATTTTGGAGACCAAAATGACTGCAAAAGGATGATAAATAATAGCACTTCTCTAAAATAGTGAAAATTTGCTTTAATGGCTATTGTTACTAAAGAAAGAATCTGTATTAACAATAACATCTGCTTTGGAAAGCCTTTGTGAGTCTTAAGAGCATCAAAACATTCTTAAACACTTGTGATCAGATAGATTACAAGGCTGAGAAGAGATGGTGGTATATGTCTAGGTGCTGTGAGAGTGGTTATACCAGTCTGTCATTCAAGTAACTTACTCAGATGAGAGATCAAAATAAATGTTTCACTTCAATTCTGTCAGATGTAAAAAAGGAAAGAAAGGAGCTGGGGAGAGATTTGGGTGAAAGTGAGTAATTACTTTCATGAAGATGAAAGGGGCTTGAAGTTGAGGAAGGGTTATAAGCAGAGTGCTAAAGAGACTGCAGAGTCTCTGGTGTAGATGTGGGGCTTCTGGAATGTTAATTTGTTTTGCTGCAAGGCTACAGAAGAGTAGTGTGTGAATAAAAAGGCTGCACTCACTGCTTGCAGATAACTGGATGGCATTTTATGTGAATTTTGAAGTAAGGAAATCGTCCATCAGCCTCATAGAAAGAGCAGACTTAACCCCTGGGCAGGAATAGAAAAGAGGGCATTTTTAAGTGCTCAGCAGCACCTCCCTGGACTCCTCTCAGAAAGGACAAGTTGTGTGAGAATAGGTGATGGACGCCTTGGAGAGCTTTCCAGCTACAGTTATGAGCAGGTTAAGAGTGTGTTTGGACTTGTAAAGATTAGTCCCTGAGCTAAAAAACATCACCTGGACACCTGATGACTGCCCTTATTCATCAACCCTCAGAATATGCTTGGCTTTAATGTTGATTGCAACTTCATCATAGCTATTCTGTTAGACAGGGAATTTCACGGGAATTTTGGTGTTTGACTTTTCCCTAGAGCTTATATTCCTCAGAAATCATCCAGCTAAAACCAACACATAATCTATTGCAGCAGTTTCTCTGAAGAAGTAACCCAGATTTGTAATGTAATTTACTAGCATTTCAAATGGTAGTAGTTTTTTCTTAGTGTAGAAAAAGTCGCATATTTATTAGCTTCCCAAATTAATTTTTAATTGCTGTGTCACCAGATAGATGCTGAAAGTACAACTGTGCATTTTACTGAAAGTTGAGAATTTAGGATATTCTTGACGAACAGCTGCACTAGTGGCTTATGTTGCAGAGACCAACAGTATTTGGACACAACTTGTTAGTGATTACTTGCCAGCTGGGACAAGAAACCTTCCCATAACGGTGATCAGTAAGTCAGTCTGTGTATAAATGGATAGCTTTATGTCCAAGAAAGCAAATATTTGGTCAGAAATCCTCTGGGCTCTTTTTTATTTCTACTGCTAACGTTTGGCGTTTTTGTTTTTTTTTAAATTCTATTCATACAATGCAAATCAGCCCATTAAATCTTACTTTCGAGAGAAGTAAATTCTACATACTATCAAGAAATGAAACTATATCAAGATTTTTTTTTCATTGTCTCATTATCTCAGTTCTAATCTAGATACCAGTGAGTAAAGAGAGGCAAAGATCAACCTGTGATACTCATTGTCTTTTGTCTGGATGAGATTCCACTTTTTACAGTTATTGTTCTCTAAAATGGCCACAGCACTAGAAAAAGATTTTGCTGGGCTTGCAGTGAAGCTGTTCTCCCTGAACTGTTGCTATGCATTAGAATTACCATTTCTCATAGCTCTGATTAAAACAAAACAAGACAAAACAAAAAAACCCCACACAATAAAATAAAATAAAACCAACAAAACCCCCCTCAAATCATTAATGTATTTCCAGTCATTAATTTTTTTCTTTCTTTTAATTTTTCCAAGTTATTTCATTTTCCATAATATTTTTTCCATGGCTTTGAATAAGGAAAGCATCTAAAAATCACATACCTTAATCAGTTTTTATGTTGGCTTTTTTTTTATACTGAAAAAGAGTACTAGCTTCTGTGGCTCCTCAGTAGCAGTCAATTAGTGTTAAAAGTTAGCTTTCTTTTTCACTGGACATGGTCCAAAATCTGTGTCCTTCAACTGCTATTTCAAATGCCTCAGCTGATTTTGTAGCCATCTACACTGCCAACAAACACTTGGTAATTTTCAGTGGTCCAGTTCCTTATAATCCTTCCTTTGTCACCTTAAGTTATTTGAACTGCTGCTTAGCATTGTGTCATCAGTAATTTTGTACCTCTTTTCATTGATTGTATCAACTTAGATGTTTCTGTAGGGAGCATTAGGACATAGAATAGACTAGAAATACAAACCGGTTTAAGACAGTTATCTAACCAGTCATCCCTAAAGAGTTAGGGATGTTTCATAATGCCTTTGACAGAGATTCACTGCAAATATTTATAACATTTCCCAGCAAATCTTTGGAAGGACATAAGCAACTCAAGCACCCTTCAGAAATATACCAGTGGTTAGACAATAGAGCCATTGCTGCAGTGTCCCTGCAATGTGCAGCAAGGTGCTTCCTGTCACCTCTGCCTTCATGTATCTGAGGAACGTACCTAGTGTGAACAATATTCCATGTTAAATGTTATTGTTCTTCTATTAAAATTTTCCTTGTGAGTTTATCCTGATACTTCACAAGCACAGAGTATTTTAACTACTCACAAATATATCTGCCATACTGTCCAACAATGTAAAGTTTAGATAGCTGTGGCATTTTGCTAATTTAAGCTGTATCAGAGGGTTCTCTCTCCTGCGGCTTCGTAATTTGTGGAGAAAAGTAGCTAATAATTATGTAGCACACTTAAATATATGTTTTATGTGGGAGAAGGTTGATAGCAATACTACAAAAAAGTTGAAGCCCTTTTTCTCACAAAACAAAAATAATCATGATTGAGAATTTACTCAGAGAGTGGATATTTTCAAAATATCTCCTTTTGAAGAAGCCTGAGAAAACTTCCACTGCAAGCTCTTGGTCTGCTGGGGGTTGCAGCAACAAGCCTGACAGACTGTCCCAGAGTTGGAGCCCCATCTCACAAACTTCTTGTTAGGCAAGCTGCCATGGAGCCAAACTTAGAGATGTTATAACACTGTTACAGCCAATAACAGCAATATGCAACCGTCTCAAAGAGAAAACATCATGTGATATTCTGAAACATGAGCTACTTTGCATCTTCCTTTAAAGAATGATGAAACTGCAGATGAATTCAAGGTATAAAATAGTCTAGAGATATAAAATGGTCTAAAGGTATAAAATGGTGTAAAATTATCTCGTGGTAAGCCATCAGTTAATCTATAGACTCTAGCTATTCATATTTCAGGTACTTTTATTTTATTATTTTTTTTCCCTCAAAGATATGTAATGTACAAGGGATTTGCTCTATTTGGACACCCCTTGTATCAGATGTCCCCTGAAAGGTCTGTGGTTAGCTGCAAGCTGTTTATCCAGAAATAATTGACATCAACTCCTCCACCACTTCTAATTTTATTTTAAAGTCTGCTGCTGCAATTCCTAATCAGGGCTAGAACAATTTACAAAACGTAGAAAGAGCTCTGGACAAAAATGGACTTTATTTCCAAGGTTCAGAAGTAGTAAGACACATAAAATATATACTTTATTAAATACTTAATTGAAGGAATATGACATTTCTGAGAGTGCAATCTGATTTCTAGGTTATAGTATAAAAGTTGTTTGCAGTCCCTAAACTTGTGTCTAACAGCACAATGAAATGGAAAAATAAGTTAGTCTTTCTGGAAGGAAACTAATCCATGATGGTTTATTCCTATATTCCCTGTTTAGCTGAGTTAATTTCTAATGTTTGTAGGCAAGTATCTCTTAAAATAGTATTAACTTGGTGCTTTTGTTTACTCTATGAATCAAATACCAAAGAAAAGGCAGAACTGAAAATTTTCCCTTTGCCTTCTTAGAGTGATTAAGCCATTTCCTCTTTCACATACTGTTTAAACTGTTGGCTCAGGATGAAATCTGGGAAGTATCCAGGTTTCAAAGAAGCACCATAGTTGAGGGTTTCATGGTTCATTCATCCCTTGACCTTTCAGTTGAAACAGTCAATAAGGAGGCAAATTACTGTCAGTGGTATCTGCTTGTTTTCCACTATGAGAAATCTCTTTCATACTTCAGTTTTCCTTGGGTGTACATTATTGACTTTCTCAAGTAAACACCATTTAATATAGGCAAGTGAAATGGCTTTTAGCTGTAAAGCAACCATGCTAGTGTTAAGAACTAACTGCCTGGTTACTAAACTGAGGAACCAACTGAAAGAGAAGTCTAGCTAGGGTACATGTGTTCAGTCTTTTCAGACCTTACATGCAGTTGAAGTCTCTCAGTTGCTTCAGATTGGGAGTTTATTAATACTGCATTTCATGCTAGGCTTAGCTTTGGGGTGTAGGGTTTGTTATTTTACTTGGTTTTAAATCTCATGTGGAAGCCTAAGGAGCTTTAAAACAGATCAAGTCCCTCTGTGGGACAGGGACCTGAATTTTTTTAATCAGTAGGCAATATCAGGCTAATTTCTTCAAATAATCTCTGTTCCAGCTTTCAGGCAGAATTGAAGCCTGGATATTTTAACTGAGTGTTACTGCTTCAAATCCCTGTCTCTAAACAGGTCTCAGCTGCTGCAGTGTAGGTGTCTTCCGTGGCTGAACTTGATTGAAGGAAAAAATGGAAGTGACAGATGCGCATTTTTATGACTTCCGTTGAAGCTTCTTCCAGAGTTTTACTCAACCTCAGGTTGAAAGTTTGGAGTTTTTTTTTACTACTGATTCAACAGATACCTCACTTTTCCATACTGCTACATCTAAACGAGATGCACTCTGTTGGAAAGATTCTCCAGACAGAATTTGAAAGCATACCTGTGATATTTGTTGGCTATGGTTTGCATAGCAGATAGTAAGGTTTGATAACACTGGACCTAGAAAGCAAAACATTTGGTGCTGAGGACCCATGCAACATTATACATGTTTGAGGATCTTATCTTGAGCTAGGTCTTGTCTGTGCCATGAACTGGAAGTGTGTTAGCTGGAATGTGAGTTCAAGGCTTGCCTTCCAATTTAGTTTTCTGCAAAAGAAATCTTGTTTTCACATTTTTTAAACACTCTGCCATGCACAACAGGCAATAACCAGGAATTTTTGCTTTAGAAGTGCATTCCTGAGCAAAACTGAAATAGTAGAGTGGATGCAGCAATGGATTTGGTGTATGCATTGTGTTGTTTGTACTCTGAGGTTGTCTGTTTTTCTCCAGTTAAGATTAACCTTTCTGCTAACATTTCCACTATCTTTCTGTTGCTTATGTAACAACAGCTTTATCTGATATGATAATACTTCTTGCTCTTGGTTGTAAAGGTCTTTACTCAAATTCTCCTATTGTCTCATTTTGTTTAACTAAACTCATTGCCTACAGTCCAATGTGTGCCAGCAGTCACAGGATGGTAACCCAACCAGAAATTAGTTGCTACATGCTTTAGGCAATCTTCCTTATTTCCTGTACTGCTCTTGAGTTTTATTCTCTTATGCTAACTGAAGTCTAAAGTATGCACTTAAAAATATGATCCTTTAATTAGATCAGAGTTAGTTTTAATGGAGTTGATTAAAATCCATGTAAGGCTTTTAATTGAATTTGGTGGGATTTGGTTAAACTCCTAACTTCTGTGTCTCCCCGTTTCCCTGTTTCTGAGAGAAGTTGTGTATTCAGTTTGCAGCCTTATCTGTGTTCTTGTAACTTTGTTGTATATGTTCTCTTACCCAGTAACAGTATCACACTCAGTCTGGTTAAACTAAAGTATCAGTTAACATGACTGGTGATAGGAAAATGACCCAATGACAATTGGTTGCTTTTCTTGCATAATGTATCTATATATTGGTATTTTGTACTTCCATCTCCAGGCAGCTGTCTGAAAACTAATCTGAATATCTTTCTAATTTCAAAGTCCACAGGAAAAAGTGTCACACAGTTCACAAGTTATCTTTCCAGTCTGTAAATGCTTTGATATGGAATTAGATTTTATCCCTCACATAGAATCCAGCACAAACATTGTTGCTTGCTCCTGTCCAATTCACCTTTCATCAGTGAGGCATTGCTGTTGAGCAACTGTCCGTTTCTAGTTGTCTCTGTTTCTTGTTCATTAAATTATTTGATGGACTGCTAGTTGACTTTTGTTATCTTACTTGCTGTTTTATCGTTTTTGGAGAAGCAGATAATGAAAAAAAAAAAAAAATTCCTTCTCTTCCTTGCTGCTGTGCACTTTGTTTTAGAATACCAAAAGCACATAGAAAAATTATGACTTTTCAGCAATTCATTATATATAAAAAAACCTTACAGAACTAATATTCACTAAACATATTTCTTTCTACCTTAGTGCACATTACAAATTACCTGAATGCTCAAGACCCATATTTGGCCATTGCCCTAGTAGCCTAAACAGCTGTGTGAACCAACTAGAGCAATAAAGAAATTGGAGTAATGAAGAATTTGGATTTAGCACTGTCTGTCATGTAGCTTTGTTTGTTGGGTTTTTTTTACACCAAGTCAGTGAGTAACTAGCATGTTAGTCTGTACCTTTGCTTGATGGAAGTACTTACCTCCCAAGTGCTTATTATTCAAACTGCATGTGTTATCCTTATTAATTACAATAATTAACTTTCTAAGTACTCTGTAAGCTTACCTTTCTCAAAATACATTTAGACAGAAAGCTACAAGTTCTTGATTTGCTGTTTTTATTTTAGGTGGAGACTTTACAAAGTAAGTGGGATTTGAGGCCATTATTCTCATTTTTGGGGTTATTTTTTATTTTAAATATAAACCATGGATGAAGAGGCATTGACACCTACTCTGTGTAATTACTTGTACCTTCAGCCCATGATGCTAGAGGGGTTTTGGAGGAGAGGTGGCTTCTGTCAACACCATCTGCTGCATAGGTGTGCACTTGTGTTGGGGGTAGCATGCTCCAAGGGACACACAAAAAATGTTTTTTTCAAACTGGTACAGAAGCTACATGGGGGAAGGGACCTTTAAATATTGTTGCAACTGAGTGGCTCAGACAATCCATGCCTGTTACCCCTCTGAGGATGATGGAGATAATCAAGGGGAGCAGTGATAGCCCAGGAATTTGGTGCTTCTGACTCCCATCTTTGGGACCCACCAGTCTCATAATGCCTGGTAGAAGATGAGATATTCTAATGTCTTTTTCCAAGAGATGTCATGTCATCCTGTATTTATGCTATAGGATAGCAACTCTGTACAACTTCAGGAAAGGAAGAACCTGCTGGTTCTGCTTTTTCTACAGTACCTAGTACATCCCACCCACTTTCTGTGGCTCTAAGAATTATCTTAGTACAACTAAGAATGTAATGATGCATCTCTTTTCCAGGCTTGCTGAGATGGCTTAATCACCAAATCTACCTGGTCTGCATGAGAAGAAAGTGAGAAGGATGTGAGTGTGAGCTTCTTTTCACAGGGAGAAACAATGTTGGAGGAAGTAACTTCTCTCCACATTTACATAAAAGAGATAACTGATGAAAAGGCCTATTAGAAGTTGTGCTGTGTGGTTAGGACTGATGACATGCTATATTACAAACTGAATTCAAGAATAATATTCCTACAGTATTAAATCAGTAGGAAACAACTAATTTCTTAGTAGTTTTTCATATCTGCAGCCACTTTCTCTGTATAGACTCCACGGTCTATACCTGTCAACCTAGCAAATAGCGTATTGAATATATGTCTGGTAGACATGCACATTTGCCAGTGCCATACTCTCTTCATCCTACAACTTCCTAGCTTGTGCTTATTTCTTTTGACCAGAAATCGGAGTGTTTTTTTCTCCTCTCACATAGAAAACTTCACTTCTCTAGGCTGTTGTCCCTGTATCATATCACAGTATGATCTGAGCCTTGGCAGTAATTATGAGAGGGCTGATTGGGTAGTTTTTTTAATGTGATTAACTGATTTAAGGAACAATATCTTCTTAGGTACTATGGCAGTAATTTATACTATTAGTGGTTCAACACAGGAAAGTACATTTCCCAAATTGTAGTTGGAAAGTAAGAGGAAAGTGTCTCCCCAAGATCATTTCATAGACCAGTTATCAGATCGACAATCTGCTAGCAGCCTGGGCTGTCAAGAGCAGGAACCTACGCACAATATGAGCTGTCATTTATTTTTAGAAACAAAAGAAGATGAAGAAAAAAAAGCAAAAAAATTTTCATGTCTCCAATAGTACTAAGGTTACCTTATAATACTGGGACTATGCCACATCAACGTCAGTATCCAGCCTTCTGCAAAGGCCATGGGTAAGTGCACTGTAAGAAGAGGAAAAAGCAAAACAAAAAGTAGCCAAAAGGCAATCCAAATAAAAGATCCTAACACAAGAATCTTTTCCTAAGGTATATCCTTTAGCTCCTGCAAAGAAACAAGAAAAAAACACCATATAGTAGATGTACTGGGGCTTTCTGAAACATCAGGTCCTGAATAGTATCAGAGAGAACAGAATAGTGAAATAGCAACGTTTTTAAAAATAATTTTCTTTTCTTTTTTTTTTTTTTTTAATTATAGATGTTATAAATGACAGCATTTGAAATGTAGATACCGTGCAATTAGTAAGGTAGTAGCTTATTTTCTAGATTTTTTGACTGTTTGGTTTGTGGAGGCTTTTTTGGAGTTTGGCTTTGAGGTTTTTCTTAATGATGCTTCTGAATCTCTCACATGTCAGTTTTACATCACATAGTGTGTGTGGTACAAGGTGGGGTTATACTGAGTGTTTCTGGGGGAAATAATTCAAACCTTGT
Source organism: Chaetura pelagica (assembly GCF_000747805.2). Classification (NCBI taxonomy): domain Eukaryota; kingdom Metazoa; phylum Chordata; class Aves; order Apodiformes; family Apodidae; genus Chaetura; species Chaetura pelagica. The sequence goes on from NW_009953964.1 coordinate 3,166,560, forward strand.
CTTCATCAGAGGGGATCGCTGCTGTCATATTGCCCATTATGTCAAGTACTTGATACAGCAGAACAGGAGTTGGAGATGTCCAGCAGACTCCTCTGTATTGTTTGTTCATTTCTGACTTGAAATTATCTCTATATAATGAGCAGAAGTTCAGTAACAACTTTTGCCTATCTTGCAAGTTGGGTTTTATTTCCGTTTCTAGAAGTTACATCTCACAGGTCCTTGTGCTTAATTCAGACTAGTCAGTCTTGGCTATTTGCTGCAAATAATTAAAAAAAAAAAGGTAAGCTGCTTTTATAAAATACTTACTTTTCTGCTACTGCACAGTCCCTGTGAAAAATCAGTTTATTAACTACTTGCAGAGGTAATATGAAATAATTTTAGTCAACAATTGGAAATAGTTAACTTTGAGAGTTACTTTTGATCTGCTGGAAAAACTGTATTAGGTCTACATTATTGATAGCTACAAGAAGTATTCCATAGACTGTGTGACTGGTCGTTCTTTCCTTCTATTTCCATACCTGAAAGGCAAGATTGGTTGGTTTCAAAATTGCTTTGTGGTAAAGTAAACCCAGTGAGAACTGTAAAACTTTTCAAGAACCTCTACAAAAATGTTTTCTGTTTCAGAATGTTTGTTGTCTCTGGGCTATCATTCATGGCCCCCAGTGCATGGCAGGGGAACATTTCCTTCAACAGTATGTTGGTGTTGCTTGTTTGCTTTTGAGCAGTGGCCAGATTTGATGTGCACTGGCAGAGGTGATCGTATGCAGCTGTGCGTGCAGTTGAGCAATGGCTAGAAAGTCAATTTGCTGTGGTAGTTTACAGCTGGGTGATTTTTTTATATTTATGGAAACAACTGAAATGACAGAATAGGACTGATACGAGGCAGTGTATATTAATACTTAAATTGCCTTTGTTTCTTCAGCCTCCTATGGGGGTTTTCGTGTTAGGTTTGTGGTTTTCCAAGCCACAACTCCAAACTGCAGACAACTATTTGAGGTGGATTGCTGTGGACTGGGAAATAATTAGACACTGACTATTTTTGTTAGAGACAAACATGACTAAGATATGGGATTGAATATCGAGGCAGATGAAGAATTTGTGAACTGTTTTATTTCATGAGGAACAGAGCTTAGAGGGTAAAATTTCTTTCAAAAATATTCGCTTGTATTTACAATTAATATTGTAGGATGAAGTTGTTCTGTTTTGTTGTTATTCTGAAAAGCTGTTTCTCTTCAATGTGACCTTCAGGAAAATAGAATGTTACACTTCTTGAGATTTCTATGGAGAAGAGTGCATACTACAAAATGTGACTTCATGTGGCATAGAACCACTAGGAAAGGGATATGCAAATGAACTGACAAGCCTACAGTACTTGGTGATAATTCAGGTCCTTCTCAAATAAGCAATTCTTATGAGAGTATTGGAGCTTTCTTGATGATCCAGGATTTCCTTCTTACTTTATAATTCAACAGCTGCACTTGAATTGCACAAGGGCAGCAGAATAAACTATTCTATTCTTATGTTGGCTTTTTTCTTAAGCCCTTAAATTTAAGGGATTTCAAAATTATAAGCACTACTTAAGTAGTTTATTACTTATAAGTAATTACTTATTACTTTATTACTTATAAGTAATAAACTACTGGAAAGAACATATCTGCTCTTCTGTTTCTTAAATTCCTGTAGGTTATGAAAATATATAAAACATTTTCCTGCAGAGATCTGTGTGTCAAGGTCAGCCTACCGTGAATATTACAGTTGAACTATAAAACCCTTGGGAAATTGAGTGTATTTTGTGGCAAGATAACATTTACTCCAGAAGTGCAAATGGTTATCAGGGCAATATGTCCTGCTTATGATCATATTCATTTTGTTAATGTATCCAAGTTTCCATTCTAAAATTACGGGAAAAATCAATCTCAGTGTGCACAAACAAGTTGATGCCAGAGGCTGAGCGACTAAGGCAGTAATATCAATGCCTGCCTATCCTTTTTACGTGGAGCAGTGGTAGGAAGAAGCTACTTCCCTGTACTGGTAGCTGTCAAGTAGCAAAGACAGTATCGTAGCATATGATTAAAGGAGGGAGAAGGTATAGTTCAGGTCTATTTCTGAGTGACAAAGCTTTGAGTTGTGTTGTATTACTTCAAATCAGTTCATTTTGTGTTCTGTCACTTGGTCTGCCAGGAGCCCCAGATGGTTTTAAAGTCTGAGGAGCAGCAAGAAATGGGTGTTTTTATACTGGGTTAGAGACTGAAAATTCAGTGCATTTTCTTTCCAAAGCAATGATCATCTGATGTCATATTTTATGTTGTGGTTTAATGACAGCTAAACCCTTCTCTAAAGGCCAATTTGGAAAATCTTGGTTTGAGAAGGAAACTGATTAAGCAGCAATACAGTTCTCCTATATTGCCTCTAGTGACTCCATTAGCCACTTTTTTGACTGACAATTTAATTATAATACTAATTACTTCTTTTCCCAGAATTAGAATATAATTTTGTCCATAAATGGATATGTAGAATATTCTTTTATATATCACACACTGTAAACCTTTGCTCTTAGATTTTGGTTGCTGTAAGTTACTTAAAGCTTATGAAATAATATATGGCAGAGAAATAGTTGAGTAATTTTATGTGTACATATCTGTATTTTTATATAAATCAGCTACTGGCTTTGCAGGTGGTTATATTATTCTGAAACTATAGTATCCCTAAATTGTGAGGAAATACATTTAGAGATATATTAAGAAAACAGACATATGATTTACTAATCGCAGTTTACAATTTATAAAACACCTGCTGACACAGAATTTTTCAAAATATCTTATTCTTTCATTTTTTCCTGTATGAGATATTAGAACTTACTAATAGTAACTTTTTTGCATATTAGTGCTACTTGTTAATTGCAATAAAATGCATTCCAGCAAAAACATTATCCTGGAAACAAAAAATAAATAAAAGCTTTAAAATAAACAGCCAAGTATTAGGTAAAGATGTTTAAAGAAATGCCTTTTTTAAATGAAAATGTTTCCTCTGAAACTGGTGAGGGGCTGTGCAGAGGTTTGGACCCAGATAAATGTTGTAGCTTCTCAATTCATGTCTTTGTATCTTAGAGCTTTGTTCAGATTTATTTGAATACATAAGAATTTCACCAGTTAGTGTATCACAGTAAACTACTAACTGAGCTGTTTCTATACTGCCTAATAACATAAACACTGACTGTAATGGAAATAAGTTCTGTACAAATAGGGAATGAACAGATTGGCTGTGTGTAAAAACTTACTCTTTCTTGACCTGATCATAACTTAAGCTGTACATTTTACTCTCTTTTCCCTTGATGGATGACAGAAAGCCTGCTGACATCTCCCATTTCATAGCAATGAAGGCAATGAGTGCTAAGTTATTTTATCCCATGTATAGTTTGCAGTAACCACCTATGACCAATATTTAGTTGATAATTTTATTCAGAACATCTAGTATAGCATTTGAACAAAGTCACTGTGATTCCACTTTGAGGCAGCTGTATTGAATTCCACTACCTTAGAATATAAAACATATTTATGAGCTGATGGTGTGGAAGACAGAAAGTAGGTGTTGTCAGAAGGCTGTCAGCTGCAAACCTTACATATAATAAGTGATCCTTTACCAGATGACTGCTGTTTTATCTACTGACTAGATATCAATTTAAATGGTTTTAAGTAGTTTTTCTCCAAGTGGATGAGCAAGAAAATAAGAGTAAAATACAGATGTTCAAATATATATGGCTTATTAATTAGGTGTATAGCAACAGCTTTTAGTCGGTCTCAGATGTGCAAACAGCAATTTAAAATGAGGATTGTATTTTAAAACAAAGTTTTGTGTTCTTTAAACATGACTGTTTTCTGTTCTATATCATTTAAGTCAGTAATCAAAAATCTACAATTTAAAAATATTGCCTTTCTCACTGCCCATGAGCAGAGTGCATGGATTATTTTGGGTTTTTTTTCATTTAAATTATTGAATAAGCTCTACTGCAAATGTAATGTTAATTCCCAATGAATCCATCCCTGTATTATCACAATTTTAAATTAGAAGGTACTTTGATTTTCACAATAAAATTTTAATATGCATATGATCTTGAAGAAGAAGAAAAAAGATAAAATAGAAAGGTCAGATTAATCTCATTAAGTTTCTCATTGAGTCTTGAAGGCTGAAACACTGATTACGTTTAAGCTGCCTCAGTTTGCCAGTAACATACCCATGCATACTAGGGGGGTCAAGATTGTAATTCCAAGATTAGAGTAGACCACATATTTCTCAGCATGAGTAGTGGGTTAGTTAGGTACCAAGTACCCTTCCTTCCTTCTCCAAGGGCAAAAGAAAAGCAGGAGCCTACTGCACTAGAATTACACAGGGCTGGTCTCTCACCATAGCAGTGACATTGAGAGAATTTAATAATGTCACTGTCAACAGTATTGATGTTTTTCCCATCACTGAATTCTCCATAAGAGCACAGTCTTGTGTAATACATTTGTTACTGTGGTTGTGTCTCTGTAAGTGGGTGCACATTTAATAAATGAAATGCTACTACTTTATTCCAGAAGATAAACATAGCAGTTATGGTATGCAAATTAATTCATATTTATCTTTCTAAATAATAAGGGAAGAGTTTTTTATGAGTTTGTGGTGTTTGCTATCAAAATGCACTATATAGAAATGAAATCTTTAGCTGTTATTCCTATAATTGAAGGACCAACCATATTTTAAAAAAAAAGTTATGAAAAAAAAAACACATAGTAAGACCAAAATCATAAAACCTCATTTGTATTAAAAAACAGAAAATAAAAAAAGCCTAGCTGTGTATATATTAAAAGTTTTTAAACCCCTCAGTATCAGGACAACAAACTGTCTAACAACCCAACAGTTTTAAACTCCAACCTTGTTAAAAACGCCCAGCTGCTCAAAAAACAACCATAGTAAAAAGCACAGCACAAAACCACAATGGCCTAAAATACCCAACCCTGTAAAAAAAATTAAAATATTAAAAAATCAACCATATTGCACCCAACATCTCAACCCCCAACCACATTAAAAAATGACTTTATGAAAACCAACTTTATTAAAAAAAACTAGCAGCGTAAGTACCAGTAGTACAGTCATCCAAAATATATATGAAATATATATAAAAATTGAATTATAAGAACATTTGTAGAAAAAGTAAAAACCCCTGCTGCATAAACAACCAACCGTATAAAAATTGACTGCACTAAAACCAACCACATGAATAACCCATGGCACTGAAAATCAACTATATAAAAATCAACCATTAAAAGCCCGTCTACACTGTAAACCAGAGTTTAAAAAAGAAGTTATATAAAACCCAAACAAGTAAAAGCCCCATTGTATAAAGACCAAATTGTAAAAAAACTCAAACCAAACAGATAATGAAACAGCCATATTAATAAGAGTGTGAAAAAGCCTCAACAGCATAAAAAAGTGTACAAAGCCTCAACCACATAAGTAACAACCAAATTAAAAAAAATGGGTCACACCCAGTCACTTTAAAAACTAAAGAGGAACATTCAGAACTAACTACAGTGATAAGCAACTGTATAAAACTGCAACCAAACATCTGTTGTATGAGAACCAAGTTTAACTGTGTTAAAAAAACTTCATAAAACCCCAAAGTATTAAAAACTAAGCAAACAGACACCAACTGTCTAAAAAAAATCATGCATCTGAGATAACCAAGTCTGAAAAACAACCACATATGAACCCACCCATATAGAAACACAATCATATAAAAAAATAGAAAAAATAAGAGTAGAAAAAAAATGTATAAAAAACCCTGTAAAACTGTCAAAGAAAGGTACCATGTTAAAAAAACCAACTATATAAAAACAAACAGTATAAAAACTAACTGTATTAAGCAACCAATATATAAAAACCTGATCCTACTTAAAAGCAAGAGTATAATAAAACCAACTGTATTAAAATCTACCAAATCAAAAGAGTAGCTGTAATAAAAAGCAGTTGGGGGAAAAAACCAAACCAACTTTTTTTAAAAAGACCATATAGAAAACTAAATTAAAATCACCTGTATAAGAAATTGTATATAAAGCCCAACTGTACCTAAATTGAACAATTAGAAACCAACCATATAATAACCCAACTGTACATAAACCAAAAGTATAAAACCACGGCAGCATCAACAACAGAATATTAAATTACTGGTCCTTTCCTTCTTTCTGAGAGTTTCCCAGATCAGAAATTAAAGGTATGTTAATTTGACATTCAGGTCATGGTTTTAAGCAGGCTTTTAAAAATCCATCCACCACCCATTGGATTCTCTAAATTCCATCTGTCCTGTCAAGCTTTGTTCTGTTGTTAGATTATTGCTTAATGAATGATAATCTCACCTCCTCTGTGCAAAAGAAATGCAAAAACTTGTGTAGAAACTGTTGTATACATAAAAAAAAACCCGTATAGCCTGGATTTCATTTAGTTATGGGACTTCACAATGTCAAATATTTATTTACAGTATTAATATGTGATGATATTTATGGTAGGCTGTTAGAAGCAGAGCAATAGTGGTTGTGGGGGATTTTTGGCTCACTGCTGTGTTGGCGTGACACTGATTAAACCCTTTTAATTCAGCATCGATTTACACATTTTTTAGGGAAATCTGAGGATTTCTAACAATTTAATGAGGTTTTCTAGCAATTTAAAAATGTCGTGTAAATGCTGAACTGTATCTTTTAAGAGAATTGCATTGTCAGGCTATGATTCATTGTTGAGTCATGGCAGAGAGGAAACTGGCAGAGCTATCACTTTACTGCTGAAAATACTGAGCAGTTTATCTGTGTAATCAGGGCAGAATCTGAATGTGATCCTGCTATTGATACACTGTTACACTCACTTGCTGAACTAGTGTATGACCTTCATCTGTAGAAATATTCAAACTAAGAACATTTAATAAAAGATCCTCGTGCATATTCAAAAGCTCTGAATGTGTGAAAGTTTAAAAGGATGCTGACTTGAGCATTACTAACAATAGAGGTCACTAGGTAGAAAAGTTACAAAAATAACTTTGTCAAATTCCTTCCAGCTTCCTCATTGACCAAAGCAGAGGAATAGTCTTCTGTGGAGTTCTGGGCCAGAGCAGAGGCATTTACTTGAATCATGCTGTGAGGGTTATTGGTGTCTTTGCTTGATTTGATCTACTAGGCTGTAGATAGTGTTTACAAATATGTTTCTAAATTCCTGGTAAATTGTTCTTGTTCAGCCCCACGTTGTTCTCAGCTGAAGCAGTGGAAATGCAGCAAGGGTTTGTCTGGTTGCAGCTGATCTGCAGGATGGTGGTGATGTGGTGTGAAGGCTGGGGAGATGGAGTCTCAGCTTTCAAGACAAATTTTCTTGACTGTCAATTAAATGAAGGTGGAAGTTGAGAGAAAATAAATGGGCACATATGATGCAAGTCAGTCATCACAATGTCATATAGAAACCTGATACCAGTTCCATAAAGTAACTTCTCAGCAGAGCCATACCTTATAAAATAAGTCACTTTTTAAGACATAAGCAGGACATGTCATTTCAGCTGATATAATGCACTGTAACATTTAATTTGACTACTAAAACTCATGTAGTGTCTTCGCAATGTATCAGGACAACTAACCCTTCACATTAATGGACTTGGCAAAGAGAAGTCAAGGTGTCTCCATGGGCAAATATAGAATGTGTGGGGAATAAATTCTGTAGTGACCTGTCATGAAACTCAGTAATGTCAAATACATAATTTTCCTCAGCACACTGTGACAGTAATTTAGGAGCTAGTAGTGAGTATCAAAAATAAAGCACAGTCATCTCTCCCTTAGTAGCCTACTTTCAGAATGCTGACATAATGGGAATGATCTGACTTATGCAGGGTTTGTGAGTTGAGGAATAGGGAAAAGCACAGAATACACATTTTATGTTATGCCATGCCACTTTATTTAAAAATAGTCATGTTTATTTCATTGCTGACTAATTGCATTCAGTGAGAAAAAAGTCCAATTTCCTTCCCAGTGTATAAAAGCCTCTATTTTGTACAACAAGTCCCAAGCAGATTGTTTTCTGACTACATAAATATATAAAATGTCCCTGTGGAAAGAAAAGGCATTTTGGCAAAACAATAACTTGAATGTTCATATGTGCTCCATTTCCATACTAAATTTTCTCAATTTGATAATCACAATAAGTAAACCTTCCTCATGCTATGAATGCCCTCTTTGTTTCTATAAGTATCTGTTTTCTAGTGTATCATATAAGTGAGGGCATTGCAAGCTCTGAGCAGCTTTGGAATGGGTTGGCCTGGAGAGGTTGTGGTCTCTTGATTAATGGAGATATTGGGAACCCAACTGGACACCAACCTGGTGTGGTGCTTTTCCTGGTTGAGCAGGTGGTGTAGGGGACCTCCAGCAGTCACTGCCAATGTCGTCATTCTGTTTTCAAATCATGTTTTCTTCAGCTTGGGATCCTCTCACAGCTTCATGACCTTAACTTTAGATCAAATTCAATATTCAGCTGTAGTTGTGAGATCTCAATGAAATTTTTTTCCGTATTTTTCAGTAGAAGATGTCTTGTACTCAGGAGTGAAATTCTCATTCTGAGAAAAGGCTTTTTGGATGAAAAAAGTTACCTACAAAGAAATTCTGCCTGAGCAGATTCAATTACTAGGAATATTTTGTGTTGGGGGTTTGTACACCAGCAGCCCAAGTTCAGGAGGGCTCCTAGTTGTCTGGTAGCAGTATTTTTTTTTAAATTATTGTTTTTCATGTACATGGTACTTTCCCCTCTTCTCCAGTGGCAGGAGTGTGTGTGGAGCAGTCCCAGATTTTGCAAACTAAGATTCCACTTTCCAGGACAATCCTATCAGTTTTGCATACTTTCTTAACTCACCCATTTTTCACCTAAGGTAACTCTTACACTTTGCCATCCAAGTAAAAGAATGCCTTGCATATGTATACCCATCTTCCTGCATTTCTGTTTGACTCAAGATGATCACTAACAGTTTTCCATAATAAGAACCACACAACTGTAGATATTATAAAAAAAAAAAGTCTTCCTTCTAAAACCACTGTAATGCACTTCTTGTAAAAGGAGTGGGGTCTGCTTAAGAGTTAATACTTTGTAGTTACCAAAGGAAAATGAAGAAACTGAACACTTGTGTCACATTTTGCTGAAGAATAAGTTTCTGTTCAGAACAATGCATAATTCTTCATGTAAGTCTGTATGTACTCCTGATCTGTCATAATGAAATAGAATTTACTTCCTTTTTTTCTGTCTACTTGCAGTAATGACAAGGGCCTAATAAATCTCACCTGCTACCTTCAAAAGGGCCTTAATTGAGACAATTGTTCTTTACCTAGAGATGGTGGCAGAGCAAATCAGAAGGAAAGCTGTGCAGCGTATACAGTTTAGAAAAAATACTATCACAATACTCTTTTTCCTGTGGAAGGCTTAAGATGACTTTGATCTGGATGTGGCTAATGGTTTACTTGGTAAAAAATCTGCAACTGTTATAATGCAGAGTATGAAATATTTTTTAGAGTAGAACTAACATTATGCTACATGTTTTACATGTGGGCCAGTGCTCCCTGATACATTCCATTTGTGCTTCAATATAGGAGTTCTGCTCTACAGAAGGCATACTTTATCAAGATGTGAGAACTGTTTGCTTTAAAAGAAATTACTCCAGAATGAAATGAAATGTGATAAAAACTCAATTTATCGTGATACAATTCGTCAGTGACTTGGTGATAAAGGCAGCAGCTGCAAGAAGGAAGGAGATGAGCTTTCAGGGAGTACTTTGTGGGTGTATGAGCTGGTGTTAGGGGAATGGCTTTATGCACTGAAGCTGCAAGATGAAACAGAAATGGTAGTTCTTTGCCTAGATAATGCAGAAAGTATGAAAAACTTTATTCAATACAAGGCTCACCAGATTCATCTATAGCATAGGCCCTCTCTGCACTTAAAAAATATCAACACCATATTGTTGTGGAAGTGAAGAAAATAACTTTCATAAATTCAATTGAAATTTTGCATATTTTCTTTAAAACTTGATTTCTGTGAAAGCCTACATTGTGTTTGTTATCTTTATCCAAGTTCTAAGAGGGTTCCTATTATTATCAGCGTAAAGCTCTGGTAATTTGATTAGGAATGAAATGGTAATAGAAAGTAAGATTTCGGTGCACTCTAGAAGAACAGTAAGTAGGTTCTCGATTTGTAAATATTTCTTTAAAGAAGATAAAGAAAACACTTCAGTAGGAGCTAATGAGTCATATGCTTAAACCCGACTGAATTAAGGAGAGAGGAGAATGGCTTTCAAATTGGACATATGCTAAATTGCTACTCTGATTCTTTTCAAAAATAAATTTACTTTCAAACTGAGGCCTCTTAACTGTCCATACAACAATAGTCTTTGCATAATTGCACTCACTAATAATTCAAATTCTGAGTACAGTCTGTCATCTCTTGACTGACATTTAGAGGAAAAGGCAGAAGCATTTATTTCAGCTCTCACTTGGGTAAATTTGATAACTGAATCATGGCATCAGAAGAAATGTGTATCTCCACAAAGTGATGTTTTCACAAATCTGTTTCAGAGTAACATAAGGCTTTTTGAAAGCCTGAACGTCATTTTCCTAGATATAAGTATTCACTGAGATACATGAAGACAATGAAAAATAGGCATACAATTATACTCAAAAATAAATTTACTGCAGTGAATATGGAGCTGTCAGGACTGGCCATTGATTCAGTGCCAGCTTGAGTCACTCTTTTCTAGGATTTTCCCAAATACTGATGCTTCTTTGATACACAGTGTAAATAAGTGAATTAATTTAGTTTCAGTGGGCAAATGGCCACCACAGAAATTATCAGCTGTAAGGAGTAATTGCTAGTCAAATGGCAACTTCACTGCAGAGGGGAAAAAAAAGATTAGAAATGGAGACTGAAATCTTCTTTTAGCTGAAAATGTTAGTTACAGGTTATACTTCAGGTTTGCTGAAACCAGTCTCAGGAGAAAAAGTTTGCAGAGTTTTTATAATGGGCTGTAAATTCAGTCTGAAAAACAAGATTATATGATTTAGTAGAGTGGAGGGAGGACAGTACATGGCCAACAGCACCACATGATTGAAGAAGATGAAGGCTGAGGTTGGTACTTTTCCTTGAGGAGCCATCCTTGGGAATAGGCAGGGGTACAATGCAAACCACTGAAACTCGGGTCTGGACTGGATCCAGATTTTTTTTCTCACCCTTTAGGAATAACATGAAAAAAAGTTAGTCATATGTGGGTAAGCACTCCTGGGAGGTATTTGAATATTGTAGCAAAGAAGTGAAAGTTGAATAGAAAGAAGTAGTTACAGTATTTTGACTATTTTTTGATTTGTAATAGAAAAGACTAAATCAATTAATAACATCAGATTTAAAGTTACAAAGCATGTTATTGTTCTCCATATAGTATCATTGTATTTTTATTGAGAATGACTATAAGTGTTCTTTCTCCTCCCCTCTTTTTAATTGTCCAGTAGTCCAAGAACTGGTATTGTGCTTTGGAGGTGGATTGGGCTGCCAAGGTACCAGAAGATTTTTGAAATTCCAGTAGTAATTCTTGAGTCTTTTGTAGACCATGCAGTCTGCAGAGTATTCTGCCATGGGCACTAGGAGCCTAACTGAAGATCCTATGTAATCCCAAAAGAGTGTTTTAGGGAGAAATGCTTGTTGCACCTAAAAAAGGAGTGTAGCTTACTCTGCTGTTGGGCAAGCCTGCTCAGCATCACCAGCACTTTCTCTCAGTCTCTCCCTCTGAGGCATCATTAATTGAGATCGTCTTTTTATGGTTCAATCTGTGCCAAGGCTTCCAGCCCAAAGGCACTGCAGAGCTTTTAAACCCCACTTAGGTCTTTTGGGAATATCCTAATTGCACTCATGGTCCTTCTTAAAAATGACATTTTTTTACAGGTCGTAGTGTTTTCTTCTTAATGCTCACAAGCCATATGTTGCAAAATGAGTGTTGGAAAATGTTTTAGAAGGCCATGACTTCCCCTGGGAATGTGCCTGAAACTAGACCAGACAAAAGCGCATTCCTCCACTTTCCCTTAGCTGCTCTTAGCCCTGCAATTTGCAGACATACCTGGAAGGTAGTTGCCTATTAATTGTTAGGACTTTTTCTTTGCTGGAATCTTACACTGTGAATTTATCTTTTTATTCAGTATGCAACCCCTTGTAGTTTCTTGAAAGAGTGGCAAGTTCTGAGAATAGGAGGAAAAGAAATTTAGTTTAAGCACTGCTCTCATTATTATAGTATGGTTCTTATTAATAGTCTTTGTGCAGTTTTGTGCCCATTTGTTTTGTATGTTTCAAAATCCTCCTGATCTGAGCACAGACATAGGTTTTCTGAAACACAGAGACTCACTTTTTGTCTAGTGCTACAGTTACTGTCTTAAAAAATAATACTAATAATTGGTCTGTGACAATATCCTGTAAAATTCTTATTTAATTTTGCTTCTGAATTACCAATGGTGGCCCTGGAAAAAGACTATCATTTATGTTGAAAGAGTATCATTTGCATTTTCAACTGTAATAGAAAATCAACTTAATTCCACTTAATTTCTTCATATAATTTTCTTTGACATATAAACTAGCTTTTAATTACAAAGGAAAAATATCTAGTGAAAACACACAAGGCAGTTAATCTCATGTCATCATATAGCTGTTTGTCAATTTTTTTATTAACATAATCAATATTTGATGATGCAAAATTATTTTTCTCTAGTTGGTTGGTTTTGCATCCCTGTGACTGCACAGAAATGTCTGTAGTATGCTTGCAAGACTGATTTCTTGGCACAGGAAATTCATTTATTCATCAAACTAATGACTAAGTGAAGCCTTTTCCTTGAGGAAAAGAGGCAAAGGGAATATTAGCATGTTTCCCTTGTGAAAAATAAGGGAACATGTAATAAAGCAGTTACAGAAATACTAGACAATGGTGAAATAGGTTTAAAAACATGTAGCTCAGACTTGCTTTCAAGAACTTGAAAAGATCCCTCCTCAAACTGTATTTAGAATGAGTTAAGATGTTAAAACCATGTCCTTTTTCAGCAGACCTAGCATGGAGTGTGTCACTGTAATAAGACTCCTGAAGGCCTGTGCTGGGTGACCTCCAGCCCCCTCTGTTTGGAGAGGCCAGTTGATATCTGACAGGGATAGCTGTCATCTTTATGCTAATTTATTTTTGGTTTTTTTAATGATAGTGAATGAAATCTCAGATTTTGCTAAGCTATGAACTGGAAGGTACTGCTTTCCATCTCTCATTTGTGTATTGCAGTCTGCTGAAACCCCAGCTGCATGCATGAAGTTCTTACAGCATCAAGCTTTGTTACATGTGAAGGTAAAGGACACTAATGTAAATAGTGGGGTGCTGCAAAATGTCTAGGACTTTTGCCACTGAAGGCTAGATTCAGGCATTAAAATATGACTTCATAATATCCTTCAGTCTGGTTTGCAAAATACTCACTGGTTTCTGGAGCTAATACTGTATGTTCCATGAAGAGCAAGTGCAGCTCAAAGTTAATTGCCAATAAGTCTGTTTAAGCACCATTATGTGGATTTCATAAGGTGCTTCTATATATTTAACTTGGCATATGCCTTGGGAATGCTGCTAAGCAAACCCAGCTTGTTTTGAGAAGACATGATAATGAGAAGCAATACCTTTTTCTAATTTTCTCATCCATAGTACTACTTTCCAAACAGAGAAAAGAGAATTCCAATTGTTGCTGCTATTACTTGCATAACAGCCCAGAGGGTTTGCCTGAGTCAGGGCAGGCATTGCATTAAACATCATACAAACATGGATTTGCAAGAGGACCCTGCTGTGAAGAGGTACCAATCTCAGTACAAAAGGACATATTATTATCTACTTTTTGGCCTTTGCTATTTAGTGGTTCCGTTATTTTTCTCACAATATTTAGGAAATCTATGAGAGAGACAAAATTTGAGTTTGGTTCTGCTCTAGGATCACGATCAAAAGCCACATTGCTGTCATTTGTTTGCACATACTGAATATGGCCTGGGAGTGGATCCATTGAACAAAAAGAAATTCAGTGTAAATGAGAAGCCTACACTTTGTAAGAGTCAGTATTGCAGCTGATTGCACCCCCATGTTGTGTCTGGGCTCTCTGAACTCTCAGTCTTTAAAAATAATTGCACAAATAATGTTAACTTCCAGAGAAAGCCATTTCAAACCTCATACTCTATGTCAGAAAACACAGTGAACTCTCATGAAAGTGTACTCCTTGTACTTGTACTTCTTCTTCCTTATACTTCTAATGCCAGCAGGGTTTAATTTCTTCTTTTCATTAATCCGTTTTTGGCTTTTTTTTTTTCTCCTTTGCCTGGCAAGGCACCAAGGTGTTTTTTCTCAAAGAGCCAGAAATAGAGTAAGACAGATGCACTGACCATGTGAATGCAGAGAGGGTGATTTCTCTAATGAAAGATAACGTACTTGAGAGAGTATTTGAATAATTTGAATAGCAGATGTTTTGGCAGTTTGCTTTTAAGCATACCTAGGTCTGTTCAGAGTTTACTTCCCAAGAAGCAAGAATACCAACTGGCCAAGACAGTTATGAAAATGGCATTTTAGATACTGGACAATTGGCATATCAAGCCACATAGTTTGTGGTTTTATGTATCAACTAACCCAAATGTTTCCCAGTACAAAAAAAGCTACTAAATTCATGGTTTCTCCAAATTTTGGTGGGGCTTCCTTGGAGCTACTTCATCCCAACTGCAATGAACCTTGTATCTTCATATTCAGCACCACCCAGCCATAGAAATCATGCATAGTTTATAGCACATCATTCTGAGAGAAAATATCTAAGTGATCCACTGATTTTCAGCCTGTAGGCTGGGAATCTCTGATGCTCCAAAGTTTAAATGGGAACCTTTTCAGATGCTTTTCAGAGGGAATTTGTAATGCCTGGTCTCTCAGCCATCAGTAGATAATTTATCCACACAATACTGTTAATAACATCCAAAGGGGAGAATCATGTTAAAATATGGAGTTGAGAAGTAGCAGCAAATCTTTAAAACTATGATTTTTACATACTGAAGTTCTTTGGAGCTGTATTGTGTGGGTGGACTCAATCTCTAGAGAAGTCTGTGAGCAGGAATCTCAGGAGTTCAAGTTTTTAAGAGTCTTATAGTGCAGTGATTTTTACGGATGACTACTTCTTAAAGTACTTTGTAGGAAGAAGGAATTGCTTTAAAGAGAGAAAAGTATACAAGTTAAATATAAATGTGGATAGAAAGAAATGGCTGCATCTGGAGCTGCATGGCTGCATTTGGGACTTCGTTTCAGTTTTGAAAAGGTCTGGATGTTGGTTTAAATTTTTAACAGCTTTTTGGGGATTTCAGGGAAGTAACCTTTGCTTTATATTGTATGGTTAACAGAAGGAGAATGAAGAAAAAAAGAAAAGGAATAATGCACATAAGTTTGGTTCTAAAGTCTGTGAGATGGATACAGAGCTTGACCAACTGCTAGGTCAAAAGGAAAATGCAAGGCTGAGCTACTGAACGTCTTCAAGAATTAGTGTGTGATCTATCTGTAACATTTTTCTTTGTAATTGTACTAGAAAAAGGAGGACTGGTCTCCTGAAGTTTGGCAATGGCACATACGTGTCAGACACTGCCAGCCTTCAAGAGGCCTGCCTGGAGTATCATACGCAGAGAGCACTGCCTGACCTTCACCTACTCTACTAGATACAATGTAGAAACTTTATTTCATTTCACCACCTGTGCAGGCAACAGAAGCTTGATCATTCTGAACAATTCCATACTAAGTGGGAGTTTTGCTAGTCCTGCACTAAACTAGACAAATAGATATAACTACCAGATTTCCAGTAGTTTTAAAAAATCAGGCAGGAGCAATTAGAAAATTTAGAGATAACTATAAGATGTTTGTGTCCACATTCGTATGTTGCTTATCCTTGAGCACTTTATTGCTAAAATAAATGAGTATTTTCCTGTGATAGAAAATCTGTATTGTTAAAATTCTAAATATGAATGTAAAAATCCATTCACCTAAAAATGTTTCTGGTTTCAGAGTGGATTTTAATTGATCTTCTCTGTCCCATGTGTTTTGATGCATATATAAAAAAAATATTTATCAGCTTTCTTGTTCTGCTTTTCATCAATATATATGAAGATGAATATATATGAGAGTAATTTACTGTTGTTTAGTCCAGAATTTGATATCAATCAGTGCTAAAGAGAGGCAGAGACAAAGACTGTGGAGGAGAATAAGTGAAAGAAACTGGTTAAGTTAAAGAGAAATAACTGAAATAAGAAATACAACTGCACTGCATGCATAATCAGATGGCATATTGTAACCAGTTGAGATTTTCTTTTCTGTATTTCAGACCCCTTTGTGGGGCTTTACCCTCATTCCTCTCCAATGTATGCATGGTTAAAATAATTACACATTCATGTCTGAAGTAAATTAATTATATAAGGGTATGAAAGTCAGCTAATTTCATAGGAGGTCCTAGTTACCTTCCTTAGTTTTCTGATTTCTTGAATTTTGTAGCGACAGACATTTTTTTCTTTTTCCTTTCCCAGTTCATTCTTCTCTAATTTATAGCACCTGGGGCAGATCCATCTGTCATTCTCTTCAAACATATAAAACTCAGACATATTTCTCATGTTGGTTTTCTGAGGCTTTATGTTCAATTTTAATACATAACTTAACCAAGGGTTTTAGAATAGAGTCTGTATCCCATGCAGCATCCTATGTATAATACAGCTCATTGAGCTGAAAAGTGAGAACCAAATTCATAGTTATTCCTCTATTTTCAACTCACATATTTTAGCTAATCTTATCAGACTTCAGTGCAATTTCCAGCAAAAATGATTCCTGTATGTGCTTCTACTTACTAATGTTGTTTTTTACATCAAAATCTCTGTCTGCCTTATCTTCATTTATTTGTTGAGGTTATTTATATTCATTTGCTGTACCCTTTTTGGTCTGACTAGTTTGGCTTGATTTTCTTCTGGTATATATTTTCAAATTTAGAAGCCATTTATTAATTAGCAAGCTTTACAAAATATTTCAGTATTGTGCAGTTTTTGAGAACAGCACACAGGAAGGTGGACTAGGATAAAAAAGTTAAAATATACACATTATGTGGTTTTAACCACACAATGAATTCAGGTAATCTACTTTCAATATTGGAAATCAATGTTTAGCTTTTACTCTTGAAAAAGATTAATGTACTTTCCTGAAGAAAGATCTGGAGACTTCTAACACGTTCTGAAAATTTAATTGTGCTTACTTTTAGGGTTGATTTCCAGGTATTGTAACATTAATCTTTAAGCCATAGAAGAACTCTGTGTTACGAGTCACAGAAAAACCTTGGATTTAAATATGTGTGCACATTGGCATGCTCAGAGACAGACCTGGCTTCTTTGACCATTACACATTGCTATTTAGGAAACCGAAGTTTATAGTAATCCTGTTATGGGGCTAAAAAACACTTCTATGGGCTCATAGCCTGGGTAGGCTTTTAAGAATTCATCAGTGTGGGTTTTTGGAGCTCATGCATGAAAGTGAATTTGTGCAGCTAGATAAAGAGATGGCAGTGAAACTCACTCAGAACATTAAGATATGTTTCTGAAAACAGCTTTAAACTATAAAAAAATGATGAGACAGGGTGAGATGGGATGAAGGAATGATGGGATTACAAAGAGAAATTACTGCGGGGTGTGGGGGGGTGAGAATTGTGACCTCATCCTTGAAAGAAACTTCACTTCTACAGAATTCGTTGTCATCTTCTCTAGATATCACTCTTTTCCGCAAATTGGATAATGGCTGTGCTGGTTTTTGCAGTTTCTGTCAGCTCTATGTATTTGCACATTTTTACATTTTTCATCCATGTCTGAAGTGATAGGGCTATTAACTATAAGGTGCAGGTAGATTAGAATAAGTAACATCTGTCAGATTTAACTGGAAGATGGTTTTCCTCCCAGTGAAGAACTTTCTAAAGTATGAGCTTGATAGAAAGGTTTGATTTTTTCATAAAGGTGAGATATGTAATAAAAAAGATCTGTTTAGTTTTGGGAGGCTTCAATTTAAAGAAAAGCTATACTTAAACTAGTCATGATTCTCAAAAAATTTAAAGTAATCAAAGAGTTTTGAGTGGAATTTAAGTGTTCCTTAAAGTTAAAATAAATATATAATTGGATATGACAATTATGGAGAAAAACACTAAAAAACCCCACACTAAACAGCATTTAATTCTCATTGCACTGAAGTTTTGACCTTTTGGAGGAGTGGTCTCTTAATAATTTGACATGGCAGACATAATGCAAGAAAATATTTTATAATTCTTTTTCAGCTCTGAAAATATGAGAGTTTTCTTGGTAGTGATTGTTCATTGGGTGAAGTAGGTTCTGTGAGGTGTGGTGTTTACTATTGTCCTAGTAATCAAGGATAGAAGATGACTATTCACCTACTATTTTTATTATTATGCTACTCAGATGTTAGAGGACTGAGACTTAATTGATAGACAGATAGATCTTTGGGTTGCACTGTTTGCTGAGGAGCTTACTAGTGCCAGTAGTAATTTCATTATAAGCGCCTGTTGAGTTTATGAATTTACTTATGAATTTTTGATATTTAACACTTGGATAATATAGGCTGTATATCTTGTATATCAGACCAACAGAAGCCCAGCAGTCCAGGCCTTGCTCTCAGATGCAGCAAAATTCCTCTGCACTGGCAGCCTTTGGAATGAAACAGACAGTTGAAAGCAGTGGCAGAAATTTTTCAATAATACAGAATTTTGTCACAAATATTTCTGTTTTCCTGTTTGCTTCCTGCTTGCAGCACACTTCTGCAATGTGGAAAGCTCTTAGCTCATCTCCCAGTGTTTATTTTCTGTTTTCACTGCTCTCATGGCTACATGAACAATTTCACTTAATCCTTCACTTGACTCTAAGAGAGTGGGATAAACCCTGCAGTTGAACACCACTTATGTTTGCCTTTTTTCAAATACAGTATGTAATGTCTGCTGTTAGCACCTTCCACTGTAAGAGACGACCAAGTCCTGGGAGGTTATTAAAAATGTTGTAGTGAAATTTTGCACTTAGCATCACTGTCTTGCCAGTATTTACATGAGTTTACCACTATGTTCATATTATATGGGAAAACTGTCGTAGCAGAATTATAGTTCTCTATTGGTTAAAAGGTTCCTTTGATAAGAAAGCTGGCAGTACATCTTCAAGCTGACTAAGTTAAATTAGGAAAAGGACTTCTGCTACAAAATACTACAGAAATGTTAATAGCAGGAATTCCAGTGACAGAATTATTGAGAGTTGAATTACAGTGACTGAATTAGGAGCATCACGTTATTTTTTGCCTCGTCACTATGTCACTACAATTTTCTGAAGTGGTGCACAGCACTGGCATTATATACCATATTTCTGTAGTGATGACAAACCATCCTGGTTTCCGCTGGAACAGGTATACTGGAGTAGACCTACTCCAGTGTAGGCAAAGTTTTATTTACTTCAAGGAAATCCTTAGAGAACTGAGTATGCATGGCTCTTCTTTCAGGTGACATTTAATTTATGGGAAATAACATGGAGCCTGACAGTACAAAATGATCTCACTGTACTTGAGTGTTCAGATTCTGGGTGACCTTCATTTGCAGGAGTAATCTTTCACTGATGTGCTATTAATTTTTTTCTTGAGTATGGAAGCGTAGTGGGTGATGTTAAACATAGGTGTTGAATGGAACTGTAACCTGCTGCTTTGGAGAGATTCACAGGGTTTGTGGAACATAGCACAAAATGTCACGGGTTTCTTTAACTGTTGTTAAAAAATTTTGTATTCCTGTCTATTGCAGCATCTGCAAATTGATTAGTGGAAAACGTTCTGTTAAAAATGACTTGAAAAATGACCCACTGTTTCTCCTTTTTTCCCATGTTTAGACCCAAAATTTTAATTTCATAGAAGGTCAGGGACTTTTTAAAGCTTGTTGTAACTTAACTGCCTGAACCTTTCATCTCAGCCCTTGTGAAAGTCAGGGCTCTAGACTTATGCCAGTTAAAAGACCTTTGTGAGAACAACAATTAGACACAAGTATGGATTATAAAAAGTTTCTGGTTTTTAAAATACTCTACCTGCAGGTAAAATAATGAAATACCAGGTAGGAAGGGACATCAAGGATCATCTGGTCCAACCATTCTATGTAGGAACACACTTCAGATGTGATTGTCCAGCACCTTGTAGTAAGTAGAACAGTGTTAGTAATAGCTAGACACCCTTTCCTTGTGGCCTGTTACTCCTGGAGAGAAGCACAGGTTACTCTGAGGGAGATGCAGACTGCACCTCTCTGCAGGGGAAGAGATGAGTCTCAGTCATAAAACTGCTGGTTTGCAATGCAGGTGGTAACACTTGCTGAGAAGGTTTTACTTTGGCTTGCATTTTGAAAATATTTTGGACATGCATTTAACATCTTTACCACTAGTTCTGGGTGTAGAAGCTGTGTGGTCTTAAAACTAAAATGTGTGATAATTTAGTTAATTGCTGTAAATTTTAAAGCAATTCTATTGTTCATATTAAACTACAACCTCCATCTAAAATGCTATAAAAATACAGGCCTAGTAGCCAAAAAGAATACCTAGTCCTGAGCCCTGCTCTGAGTGAGTCTCTAGATTTTAATTTATAATCCAGTTAAAAATCTCCATAGTTTATGCTAAAATATGTAATGAACCTTTTATAATGATCATTAATAAGTATGTTCTAAGTCTTCACTTTAAATGCACTTCATACTTTCCTGTATTAAAATTCATCTTGCTAATTTAGAACTGTTTATTGATATTACTTTGAAATCTGATCCTTCTGAAGTACTTTCAAACTCTCTCATGTTGGTTTGTACAACCTGCACATTTTTTACTTGTGCTCTTTAATAAATGTATCAGCATCAAAGTCTTAGGGAATATTAAACATTGGTCTTGGGACAGACACTGTGGGACTTTACCTGAAATATCCAGTTTGCTAGCAAATAACTGATAATTGTTCTTTAAGTGCTGCTTTGCATCCAGTTGAGTATCCATATTATAGTGAGGTTTTCTAGTCTGCTTTACTAACATGCTTATTAGATGTATTAGTCTGAGCTTATTATCATATTAATGTAGAAAACATCAGTTTTCCCTTTTACATTAGACAAGTTACCCCGAAGACAATTAAATTTATTTGGTATAATTTTTCCTTGTCAAATTCATACCAGCTGCATTTTTTATTCCCTCATTATTTATCTTTGCCTCATAAATTATTGTCACATTGTTAGTACTTGTCATATATTGCAGTTGGAGCAACTGATCACTTATTTCCAGAGGCCTCCAGAGGATAAACTTCATATCTGGCATTTTGTGGCCTTCTGGGCTATCCCATATTCCATATATATCCCCTTGGATGGTACAGAGCTTGTTTTTCTAGTCTCTTACATAGTCTGTATTGAAATCAGTGCCATGCTGCCAAGATGAATATTTCCATATTTTAGAAATATTCCTTAACTGGTTCTTTCCCTGTATTAGGTTAATGACTTAATAAATTAGGTTTTATTTATGATCATTAATAAGCTTTTT
Organism: Chaetura pelagica; assembly: GCF_000747805.2. NCBI lineage: Eukaryota > Metazoa > Chordata > Aves > Apodiformes > Apodidae > Chaetura > Chaetura pelagica. The sequence continues at coordinate 3,188,220 of NW_009953964.1, forward strand.
GGCATAGATTATATCAGTTTTCCATATGTGATGCCCAGTTTCCTCTGCTTCTCTGTTCGGTGGCATCTATACTTTGTTTTGCCCTTTCCTTTTAATGTGTTGGCAGCCTCAGCCTTGCTTCTTTCTGTCCCTTGGTAATTGATACCTAATTTGCATTTTAAAGTTACTGATGTTGCCATATGTCTGGGCGCTGGTTTCTTAAATTTGTCTTTAATTCTAAATTTGTTTTTCATTTTTGTACTCTTCTTTCATGGTTTTCAACTCATCAAGAGGCCCTCAGTGCTGCCTTGCCAGTCTGTTGCAGTACCTCATTATTATGTTCCTGCCAGTGCAACTCTGACTCAGGATCATTTGGTCATTGCTCCTTCATCCCAACTGTTTCTAGCAAGTCAAAACTAGAACACTGATAGAAGTGTCTGTGTTCAGGGTCCTTTTTTTACCCTACCTTGTCAGTTCCTCCAACAAACAGGCAGAAAAAAAGAAGTATCTTTCATTTCTGATAAGTGTTTTTGAGGTCCTCAGAACAGTAGAAAAATAACAAGTGCCTGCATGCTACATATTGCTGAAACAATTCTTATATTTCCTCTCAAAACTCAAGTTACCGTGGCCTCTTCAACTACAAGTTAACTGTGTGAACTGAGAAATAAAGCATCTTTTATGTTATGAATGGAGTGGGCTGGTTGAAAAAAGCCCACATCATTCTCACTTTTTGGAAATGCACACAAGATATAAAATGCTTTATATCTGCACTCAAAATGTGTAAAATAAAAGTGTGCTCTGTTACAAAATGGATTAACACACACTGGCATGGATGTCTTTGCACCAGTTGGTGCATAAGACTTTGTTCCACAAATATTCAGACCTAAACAATTTGCCAGAAGTTGTATTAGAGCAACCAATCAACAACAGATCCCTGCATGCTGAGTAATGAGAACACTTGCACACCTCTAAGATCAGTGAGCACCAGCTAGGTGCTCTTTATATGCTACACTGCATTGACAGATAAAGTTGAAGGTATTAAAACATTATACTATTTATGAGAAGTCTGTTACGTAGTTGAGACAGAGTTTTTAGGTCTAGGCTCTGTGAATTACATGACCCTTCATACTTTTAATTTTAGTTTAGTTAAACATTTGGTAACATTTAAATGGTCTGTTAATAGTGAGCAACAACTGTTCAGCCTTGGCATTGTGACATTCATATGTGTGCCTTACTGCCTTTCCTGCACTATTTATGTATGGCTTAGAGTTGACAACTTCTCTTGCAAACTATTGTTGGTGAACAACTCAAAAAGGCAGAGGGAAGAAATTATGATAATGATGTGCAATTAAAAGGAAAAACCAGTACTACTTATATAACTGCAAGAGCTGTCTCCTGCAATTAGGAGTTTGTATACTGTCTACACCAGCTACGCCTTGAGATTTCTCAAAGCATCTTGCATACATTTTCTGACAGTTAATGCATTTTCCAAGACATTAAAAATACCAAACATAGACTCCTTAGCATAACAGACATTTAGCAGACACATATTTGCTACAAATTTGTTTTCTGCAATGCAGTCTATTTTGGAGTTGATGGATGAAGCATTTAGGAAGACAATTTTTTTAAAAAAATTAATTTTACTGTCTCAAAAGTGCCAAAAAGAGAAGAAAACTACTCTTTCCGCAAATAAGCCAAACACATGCCATTAATATCATAAAGAGATGAGTGGACAGTGAGGTGGCTTGAGAGCTGGCTGTGTGACCAAACTCAGAGGGTTGTGATTAATGAATGAGAGTCAAGTTGGAGGCCTGTAACCAGTAGTGTCCTCCAGGGGTCAATATTTGGTCCGGTCTTGTACAACGTAATCATCAACAACCTGGACGAGGGGACCAAGTGTATCCTCAGCAAGTTCGCTGATTATACCAAACTGGTGGGGGGTGGCTGACACACCAGAGGGCTGTGCTGCCATCCAGTGTGAGCTGGAGAAGTGGGCAGAGAAGAACCTGAGGTTCAACAGAGGGAAGTGTAGGGTCCTGCACCTGGGGTGGAAGAATGCCAGGCACCAGTGTAGGTTAGGGGTGGACCTGCTGGAGCGCAGTTCTGAGGAGAAGGAGCTGGAGATCCTGGTAAACAGTAGATTATCCATAAGCCAGCAATGTGGCCTTTTTGCCAAGAAGGCAAATGGAATCCTGGGGTGTGTAAGGAAAAGTGTGGCCAGTAGGTTGAGGGAGGTCATTCTGCCCCTCTACTCTGCTCTGGTGAGGCCATCTGGAACACTGCATCCAGTTCTGGGCTCCCCAGTTCAAGAGAGACAGGGAACTGCTGGAGAGAGTCCAACAGAGGGCAACAAAGATGACTGGGGGATTGGAGCATCTCTCTTGAGAGGAAAGGCTGAAAGAGCTGGGACTTTTTAGCCTGGAGAAGAGAAGGCTGAGGGGAAACCTTATTAATGCCCACAAGTATCTGAAGGGTGGGTGCAAGGAGGATGGAGCCAGACTCTTTGCGGTAGTTCCCAGTGGTAGGATGACAGGCAACAGGCACAAGCTGGAACACAGGAAGTTCCATCAAAACATGAGTTGGTGTTTTGTTTTGTTTTTTTGTTTGATGTTAAGTCTCTTGGAATACTTTGATGAAACCTCTCTAGTGATTTTTGAGTTCCAAGGTAAAAACATATTTTCTGTCTTTAGAAGATACTTTCCCACTTTTTTCTCCTTTACTTTGATAACTACTGAATGTTTCGATTCCCGTAGAACAGCTGGTCCAACTGTTGACTGGATAAAGCTGAGAGTACTTGCAACTGGCTCTGAATGTGGTGTGGATATTGCCAAGAAAGCAAGTTTGCCTCTGAGAACATCTAGTGCCTTTGAAATGGGAGTTTGTTACAGCTCTGCTTTCTTTTTTTCATCAGCACATATTAATTCTTTGCTTTTCAATATAGCTACTGTGGTAAAGAATAAGTTTGAAGAACAACATGGGGAATTTCTATGATCTCCTTAGGGCTCTTAGCCGTGCAGAGGATGGAAGGAGTTCTTGGATGAGAGATACAGGCTAGTTAGGGCCCCACAGTGCTCTTAATTTTCTTTGCTAAAGGAGGTCTGAGCTGTATATGGGTGGTACAAAGTAGAACAAAGGATGTCAACGTGGACTCACACACCAGGATTTTTTTTTGCAGCTGGCACAGGCAGATACATTTGAGAATATGACAATAAGTGTCAGGTTCAGGTCTGCTGGAATAAATGTGTGGTGTTGGTAGATTGTCCTTCACCAAGTACAGTTTCAAGATTGATTCCTTTCTGCAGTTACTATTGTATTTGCTTGGAAGTTTTTGCTCCTTTGTTTTCAAGCATGTACTCTTTAATGTATCTTACTTACAGCTACTGCATGGTATCTGCTGTAAGGTGGCTTAAGTGCCTAGGCTGCATTAAGGCCCAGATTTGGATCTCTCTCACATTTAAACATATGAGTTTTAGAAAAGTAAATGGAATAATACCATGAAAATAGTTATAGAAATCAGAATCAGCACTAATCAGCTAAGGTGTATTAAAAGATTATGGGTCAGTATTCTGAGTGTGTATCAGCAGCATTTCATTGAAGATAATGAATCTACCATGAGTTGGACTGGCTGAAGACTTGGCCCTGGGTCACACTTAGATTTGATATATGTGTATTCTGCCTGAACAATTTTACACTGCTTTAAACCTTTCTACTGTGAAGGATTTTAGGTGTTTTATCAGTAAGTACTTTTTCACCATGAATATCTGCAGTGGTTTGCAAATTTGTGACTTCCTCAAGTATCTAAACCTGCTGTAATATTCTCCACATTTCAGTATTGTTTCTACTGCTCTTTTTTGAAGGCAGAAGAATGTGAAAGAAGGAAAACTTCTCATAATTGCCAAAATTATGACAACCATGACATATCTCAAATCCAATCAGGAAGTTAACAAGTCAAGGTTTCAGTAGCTGTTGGTAGTCTGTCAGTTTTGCACAATACTCTCTTGTCTTTCCTTGTCAATTGTGAGACTGATGAGCTTAATACTGAAAGGCAACTGGTTATACTCCTACTTCCATGTGCTAGTGGAAGAAGAGCTATGATGAAACCCCAATGTCCTTGCATGGCTGGGTATGTTCAATGTTGGGAGACCTGGTGACAGAGGATATAAAGAAGGCAGAGGTGCTGAACGCCTTCTTTGCCTCTGTCTTTACTCCTGCAGGATTTCCCCATGAGCCCCAGATTCATATAGCCCCAGAAGTAGTCAAGATAAAGGAGGAGTTTGACATGGTAGATGAGGATTGGGTTAGGGATCAGTTGAGTAATCTGGACATCCATAAATCGATGGGTCCGGATGGAATGCACCCAAGGGTGCTGAGGGAGCTGGCGGAGGTCATTGCTAGGCCACTCTCCATCATCTTCAGTAAGTCATGGGCAACAGGTGAGGTGCCTGAGGACTGGAGGATAGCAAATGTCACTCCAGTCTACAAGAAGGGCAAGAAGGAGGACCCGGGTAACTATAGACCGGTCAGCCTCACCTCCATCCCTGGAAAGGTGATGGAACAACTTGTTCTTGTCACTATCTCCAGGCACATCAAGGACATGGGGGTCATCAAGAGCAGTCAACATGGTTTTATCAAGGGTAAATCATGTTTGACTAACCTCATAGCCTTCTATGAGGAAATTACTAGGTGGATAGATGATGGTAGAGCGGTAGATGTGGTTTATCTTGATTTCAGTAAAGCATTTGACACCGTCTCCCACAGCATCCTTGTAGAAAAGTTGATCAGGTATGGGTTTGGTGACCAGGAAGTGAGGTGGATTAGGAACTGGTTGAAAGGAAGGAGTCAGAGAGTTGTAGTCAATGGGGCAGAATCTGGTTGGAGGTGTGTGACTAGTGGAGTCCCACAGGGGTCGGTACTGGGACCGGTGTTGTTCAACATCTTCATCAACGACCTGGATGAGGGTATAGAATGTACCCTCAGCAAGTTTGCTGATGACACTAAGCTGGGAGGAGTGGCTGACACACCAGAAGGCTGTGCTGCCATTCAGAGAGACTTAGATAGGTTGGAGAGTTGGGCGGGGAGAAACATGATGAAATTCAACAAGGGGAAGTGCAGAGTTTTACATTTGGGGAAGAACAACACCATGTCCCAGTACAGGTTGGGGGCTGAACTGCTGGAGAGTAGTGTAGGTGAAAGAGACCTGGGGGTCCTGGTAGACAGGAGGATGACCATGAGCCAGCAATGTGCCCTTGTGGCCAAGAAGGCCAATGGCATCCTGGGGTGCATTAGAAAGGGTGTGGTTAGTAGGTCAAGAGAGGTTCTCCTCCCCCTCTATTCTGCATTGGTGAGGCCACATCTGGAGTATTGTGTCCAGTTCTGGGCCCCTCAGTTCAAAAAGGACAGGGAACTGCTCGAAAGAGTCCAGCGCAGAGCTACGAAGATGATTAGGGGAGTGGAACATCTCCCTTATGAGGAAAGGCTGAGGGAGCTGGGTCTCTTTAGCTTGGAGAAAAGGAGACTGAGGGGTGACCTCATCAATGTTTACAAATATGTAAGGGGTGAGTGTCAGGGGGACGGAGTTAGGCTTTTCTCAGTGATGACCAGTGATAGGACAAGGGGTAATGGGTGTAAATTGGAGCATAGGAGGTTCAAGGTGAATATCCGAAAAAATTTTTTTACTGTAAGAGTGACAGAGCACTGGAACAGACTGCCCAGGGAGGTTGTGGAGTCTCCTTCACTGGAGACATTCAAAACCCACCTGGATGCGTTCCTGTGTGATGTACTCTAGGTGACCCTTCTCTGACAGGGGGGTTGGACTAGATGATCTTTCAAGGTCCCTTCCAACCCCTATGATTCTATGATTCTATGAATCTGTCATATGTGAAGTTAGAGCCAGGGAGGTGAAGGACCTTCAGCAAAGAAGGCTCTAGTGCTATCTTTCTGTTAAAACCAGTCATGTGATATTGTCATTAGGTGGAATCATAAACCTGTGGGTCATATCTTACTTTTGTTTTCTATTGAGGGCTAAATTTCTGATCACTGTCCTTATGGCAGCAGAGCTGTCTGAGTAGTTTCATACAGATTTGTTCCAGAGATATTACATCTGGGATTGAGTATTATCACAGAACTCAGTTTCTGCTTGCTTCTACCTTACCTAAATTAGAATACATTTACTCCAGGGGACGGGCTAGCACAGAGCAGCCTGTAAAGCAGAACACTTTGTGCAGGGCTGTTAATGATAGCTCTACATATATTTTATTTAAATCTTTTGAGGAACCATTTTCTTGGTATAAAACTCAGGTTGGCATTTTAATGTCTTGTCTGAAGAACAATTAGAATTCAGTTTTGAAACTAAAATCTGTAATACAGTTGGTATCAGAAGGCTATTTGAAATGAAATATATGAAGCCATGTTTTGCAGATAGTACCATGGAAGAGTTTCTCTGTTGTGTAGAGAGAACAGATTTCTGTCCTCTTGCTTGCTAGCCATTTCTAATTGTATTCATTTCAGCAAAATTAATATTAATGGTTCTACTGTATGTAATAAAGTTTGTTACTGATTGATTTTTCCCTTCAAATTAATTTCTTTTTCAATTTAATTAATTTATAGAGATTTTACTTCATGTAAGTTAATTACACTTTTTTCCTTTTAGAGAGAAGAATGTTCAGACGATAAATGTTATTATTTTAACAAGTATAATGAGGGCACACAGCAGCTTGGAGATGAGTTTATTTAGCTTTTTCTGCAAGTGTTGTGGGCCAGCCTCTTTTATATTGTAATACTCCAAATTTTCCATCAGCTAAGGTATGAGTTATTAACATATTCAATAAATTTACATTTCTTAATCTGCTCTGTCATGCATAGCTAATGCAATAATGTCTACATCAGAGACAAATGTAATTTCTTTCTTAGGCTAAGTTTTAGCTATTAAGGTCAATGAAAAAACATTTGTAAGTACTAAGACAAGAAGTATGATCGCTCTGAATGTCATGAGTGTAAACTGTATTAAATGCATTTCCCAAATATTTTCTTCATATGTAGGAGCTATGTAAAACTGACCTAAACACATTTCAGGAACAATAGGAAAGAGAGGTCTGAATATGTGAGTTTATAATTCCACAGAGGTCAAACTGATATTTGAAAGCAGTTTCAACCACTGATACAGAAATGCTAAATTCACACTCATGGTGCGAATGGTGACTTCATGGAAGACACATCTGTTTATCACAGGAATACTGTGGACCTAGAAAACAACAATATATAAATACAAATTACATGGGTAGTTAATAAGAAAGTCCTTTGAAATTGTCCTAAAAGGTTCTGCTCAAGAAACAGACATGATTGCTGTCATCTTTTCAAAGTATTTTCTCTTCCCAATAATTATAGTACCAACAAAGACAAATCAGTAACTTAAAACTGGCAAAACTTTGCACCTGGTTGTTCTTTGATTCATGCCAGTGCAAATCAGGAATAGCTCTTGTACTGTTACTGAGGCTGAATTTAATTTTATGCAACTTGAGAACTGATCATCTACAGAACAATTCAGGAGTTTGTGCTGCTTAGTAAGGATAAATCTTCTGAAGTGATATTTATGTGCATATATTTGTTGGCAAAGAGAAAGAGAGATGGACAAAGAGGGGAAGAACAGTATAATTTAATAGCTGTTTTATACTGCAGGTATATGTTTTTTTCCTTCAGTAACCTGGGACATGTGCATTGTGACTTTCTCCCTGTTTACAAAGCAATAGTTTATCAGAAGACAACTAAACCAGGACAAATTCAGACATAGACAGTGATGATTTGAGTTTATACCAATAGAATTGACTGCAGCTTTGGGTGAGTGTAAGCTCCACAAATAAAAATGATGGCTTTTCCTTGGGGTTTTCTCTAATGTAGCTCCATCAATATCTGACTCTGACGAATTCAGAATGAGAAGCAAGATCCGTGGTCTCAATCAATAAAATGCACACTTTTGTTGAAGATTAGAATGTTGTAAACAATGAAAGTATCCTCTAAAAACAAATCCAGAACACAGAAAACTTTATTTCTAAGAAAATGTAATGGTCTCGGTATTTCCAAAGGCATCTCTGTTTTTTATTTAATGGAACTGAGACCTTTTATAACACAACAATTTTCTCCTTCTTTGAGAGACTGATTCTTCCTAGAATGTATAGGTCACATCATATTATTTTAGCTGCTATTTTTCTCCCTTTTTTTCTATTAACTGTAGAAAATGATACCTTTTTTTTTTTTTTGCTAAATAGCTGATTTGTGGTTACATACTGTAAAAGGATTTTTTTTTCTGCAAAGAACTACAAGGCAGAACACAGTTGAAATAAATCTTATCCCCCCCCTAGTTTCACTATGCTGATGGTTCTATTCATACTGTTTACAATTACCTATTAACTTGGACTGCAAAATCTACTTGTTTAGCAGAAAATTGCTTTCATCTTTATGTACACACATTACTTTATTTGTTAAACAATGTGAAGGCTGCATTAGTGGCAATAAAATTAAAGAGGATTTAAGATTTTGCCTTACTATAACTCATGGGAATGGTTCACTGCTAAGTTCCCAAATTCTGCTGGTATTTTAGAAGGGACTTTTTTGCACTATCAGCAGGTAGTGTATTCCCTCCAGCCCCACCACTTTTTTATCTCTTTTTTTTTTTTAAAAAAAAAATTAAATTCTTTTAAGATTTTATTTAAGGTGCTTTTATACAGCCAAATTTTGCAGTAGAAAGAGATGACAAAAGATCCTGTGACACAATGCATTGCTGATGGGCTTCTGCTAACCTGGCAGACTGTGAGCCACGTCCCTGCAGCGTGGGTGCGATTCCTGCAGCACCTGCTCGGAGGGTGGCAGGGTCAAGCCCTGCCCCTCGGCCTAGAGCTTGCAGCCCTGTATTTTCTGTCTCCAGGGCAGAAAACATCCTTCCCTTCAGCTCGCTGGCCCTAATGCATATGGAGTAAATCCTATTTTCCCAGAAGTACTTTCAAATATGTCAGAAGCCAAGTGTCGAGGTCTATGACCCTAAGGTTGCTGCACCACTAGTAGTTTTTGTAAATCTGGAAACGGACAACTGTTTTCCTATATGGATTGTTTGCATACTTAGAAATTATGAGTAATTAGGTAAACTGCATGCTAAAATGTGTAAGAAGCAAAGGCAAGATAAACTACCTGCATAAATAAGCCCACTAGCTCAAAGAAGAAGGGCTACATTTGAAGAGAATTTTATGCCCAGTCTGAAAAAAGGGCCCAGGACTCTGTGATGGAGTTTTGTGGTAGGGCTAAATCCTGGCTTCATGTTACACACATTCTTTTTTCCCTACACAATAGGTGAGAAACGTGTCAGGTGGCCCTGACTGCTAAACCCAAACCCCGCATATTGATTGGGGCACCACCTAAACTAGCATGGGCAACAGTTCAAATTATTTAGAGGAGATCCTTACAAAGAGGAGGTCTTGTTAGCTCCCCATTGAGGTTTTGGCTCCTCCAGTTCCCATCACAGCCAGTCACAGGGAAAGGCTGGGTTGGAAGGTACTGTTCAGATCCATTCCTTACCCTCACCCATTCCTCATAACGTGTACTTCACTTTGAGCTGCAAGGTGAAATTGCTTTTTTGTTTTAGGCTGCTCTGTCTTTCTGAACTTTCAGGACTGATGAGTGTGACTGGGAAGCGGCTGTGAAATGGCCTTGGATATGACAAATGTTGGCCTAAGTCTTTCAATCAACTTCACCATTTTCTAAACAAATCAAAGGCTACTGTTGTCTTTTACATGAAGCTTGAAGAGGGAGCTTAGGGAAATAGTCCTTCTCTCTATAACATTTATTAGGAGGCCATATTGGGATACAGTTCCTTCCTCTGTACTTATATTTTATAAAGATTAAAATCTGTCTCAAATAATATCCTATATCTCTTTCTCAGAGAATAGCTTATACCCAAGATGTTACTTTATGTACTTTAGGCATTAGTAAAGCAGCAGAGGGAATAGTGACCCACAGGTTAGGAAGAATGCAGAATTGATGGATTCAGGCACCTACATTCTTTGCAATAATGATGGCAGAATAAATTGGTTTAGTGCCACAAATCTCCAGTACATTCTATACATTTCTCCCCACAGAACGTCTGCTGTCATAGCATAGCTGTATGCTGCAGGGCTGGCCTTAAAAATGAGACAGCAGGTCCCTCAAATCAGACACCATTCATTAGCTTCTATCACACACTTAGCAGTGCTTTCTCACATTTATGGAGCTGTACCAGGACTTCTTTCCTGCTCTAAATCCAACATTGCAGACCACATGGTCCTACAAGTCTGTCAATGAAGTTGAAAAAGTGATAACATGCTGCAACTGGTGACTTGGCACTTAGCAGACATAATTCTAAGCAAAGGAACATCACTAAAAGGTATAAGAATGCTTGATTAGATAGATAAGCCTTGAATTATTTCAGCGCAGAACAGGAGATGGCAAAGACCAAGTATGTCTATGCCGCAGAGGCAGATATGGGAAGACATTTGAGAACTAAGAGTGCCTCTTTTTGTTTATTTTCCAGTCACACAGCAAAGTGGGAAGGTTGTTAGTATAACAAAAATCTGCTCTTGGGCTTTTGCTTTTGACATCAGGCAGCCTCCAGTATGCCCAGTTAGCATCAGAATTATGTTCAGATCAGAGGTACCAAGAGAAAACAGCTGATGAGAGAGTGTCGGGACCCAAATGAGATCCTGGATTTCCTCTAACTTCAAGTTGTGTATATAAATAGAGGAGGCTGAAGATCTCACAGACTCACTTCTCTTTTATTGATGGAGCAACAGGAGAGGCCAGGGAAGATGCTCTGTTTGCCATGCAAATTATTGCTTTAATTGTCAAGAAGACTAAGAGGCAGAGGGCTGAGAAACGTGAAGAATTCATGAAGAATTGTGTGCAGTTGATCCCATGGGCTTTCATCTGATGATTAGGCTTGTAGGACTCTTTCTGGGAGAGGGAAAAGTCTTTCAAAGAGAAGTAATATTGGAGACAGAAAACAAGAGCAAATAAAATAAATGGTAAGGTTTTGTAAGCAGATATGGTGGGTTAATAAGATTTCAAATAATGGAGGGATGATCAAGAAATGCATCAAATTCACCATGAAAAAAACTGTCACCGCAATCCCCAGCACTGACAAAGATCAGTATATCTCGTGTAAGATCAGCACTGGTTTAAACGTCCTACTGTTGTCTGCAGTAGAAAGGAGAATGCTGAGCTACAACAACAATGCTACCTACACCAGATTTTGTAAAAGAACTGATCTATACGTTTTTGCTAACTACTAACTTGCAGTATTAGACTAGCTGTGTTGTCACAAATCTTAAAAGATATATAAAAAGACCTGAGAAATTCTCCATGCAGGCATAACTCTATGGTTTTTTTGTGGGGAAGAGTGGAGGAGAGAATGAAAACTGCTATTTCACTTCTGTATAATTTTTTTTTAATGTTTCCTGGCATTACAGTGATTTACAGAAGCAGTAAAAATCATCAGAAATTGTCAAGAGTATAGGGAGAATAAATTGATAAGAGACTAAATAGCAGTTGTATATGCTTAAGGGATGCTATTTCTTTTTCAGTGTCACATGCTTTGCCAGATGATATCTACAGACACTGACCTATAATCTGATCTGTTCCTTCAATGCTTTGCTGATATTTTACTGAAGGTTTGACTATGCTGCAGCTTAGTACTTTGCCAACTGCAGGAAAAAGATACAAAAGACAGTTTCTAGTGCTTCATTATAGAGAAGAAGAAACTTCTGGATTTCATCATTACTCATAATCCTCTCAAACCAGTGGACCTCGAAAGAGCAATGAGAGAAAATGGCAGAGACCTTGCTTTGGTAAAGGATTATAGTCACTACATTGTGGTGTATGCACCCACAAATCCAGCTTGTTCCTTTGCATTTCTGTTAACCTGCAGGAGGACAGGACCCTGACCATCGCAGTGGATGATGCAATATGTTTCAGAGCACGCTCTGGATTAGTGGTGCTTAGCACTAAATAGTGATGCTTGTTCTGCTCCATAGTGGCATGCATTTCCAGACCATTTTTAGTGCAGGAGACTCCACACATCTTGTCAAATCTGATGAACTGTTTCTGTTGGGCTATTTTGCTTCTTGCTAAGGAACTGTTCCTGGTTTTGGATCCTTTTCCTGCCTAATGGGCCTAATGTCTGATCGCAGTCCTTTCCAGTCAGCCGCTCTCACTGTCTGATCCCACACTGCCCAGCCCTGCTGCTGTTATTTTTATAATGAATTACTTTTATCTCCATTCCGTTTATGATATGCTGTTTTCTATTTGTATTGCTTGGTCCTTGAGCTCTCATATAATTTCTTGCTGCCTAATTTTGATGTTGCCTAATACTGTAGCTGCCCCAGAGTTATGTTTGTTGGATTCTTACTATATTCCTGTCTAAGCAAACAGCTGCATGACCTCCTGTTCTAAATTCCAGCTGTCTGATCAGCTGTTCTTGCAAAGTTACCCTTGCCATGATCCAATGCTATTGTCTGGCTCAGTAGCTGTAGGATCAGTTCTTTTTACACAGATCTTCTGGTTGCATAATTATATATTTCATATATAATCTCATCAGTACTTTATCTGAATATCTATCTCTCCTTTCTTGCCTGTTTCATGTTTAATTGTAGTGTGCCCTGATCACACTCCATTTATCCAACAAATTTCTCTTTCCTTTCTGATTTCTTACCAGCTGCTCTTCAGCATCTATTTTTACTTTCACAGCTTCTGCTAGTCAAAGATTCTGATGTGTGAGCTGCTATTCCTACAGCCCTGTGTCTACCACCATCCATTTAATCAGCTCTATTGTGTGCTGCTTCTGCTGTTCAATCAGCAGCGATTTTTATTCTTTTGTGGAGGCCTGCAATGATCTGATCAGTATTTTTTGTCATATGATTGCCCCTGGTTACCATTCCTACTGGCTAATCATCACAAGGCATTCAGTTCTTGCACAGTCTTGGATAATTATCTTGCTGGCTTTGGTGACTTTCTCAAGCCCTCAGAGTTACACAATTCTTAGAAGCACATGCTTGGACAGTAATAATATTACTGGACTTTGTGGGATTAGTATCAAGGAATTAAGTATCTAAATGGGCACTGTTAGAAGTTTTGCAAGTAACTGAATTTCACTGTGCAACAGTCAATAAATGTTCCGATCTTCACCTTTCTGTCTGACATATTGTTCCTCCGTTTGTGTGGTAAATACCTAATGGTTCCTTATTAACCAAGCACAGATACATCAAGGCTAGGATGTTCATCTCTCAACTCCTTTTTCCCTCTAGATAGCTATTCGCTCAGCACAGCTAGACTAATCCGTGATTCACTACTGTATTTTAATATAAAACAAAAGGACAATACTCAGCTGATGTAAATTATTACAGGTCATTGACTTAAATGAATTCCAAAAATTTGGACAGTCAGCTCAAAGTCTCTGGAGGGGAGGACACATGCTGTGACTAAAAAGTGCCATCTCCTCTTGATGGCTGAAATAGATTTGTTATCTTTGTTTTCCAGAAGAGGTTTAGCAATTAGTTGAGAAGAACAAAAACACACATCATAGCCTTACTAAGAGCTTTAAAAGATATCGGAGAGATGCAAAAATCTCTGAAGTTCTGTATAGGGCCAGTCTACTTTTCCTTCCTTAAATAATTTTTTCCCCCCATGTAGATTTTAGGAAAATGGGCAAGATTGCTTTACCTTTCAGGGTGTGTCTGCCTGGGTTACAATGCTCATTTATTCTGGGAAAGTTTAAATCTACTGGAATTGCTAAATTTGCTCTCTGCTTGTCCCATGTAAAACCGACTGGTATGTGATAACCCGTCTCATCCTGCAGCTCCTTAAGGGGGAGGAAGTCAGAATTTTTCTGGATCTGGGCAGATTTTCAAAGCTATGTATGTAGAAACAAAAAGTATTCTGACTGTTTTCTAAACTCTTTCAATATTTGGGAAAAGGAAACTAGGAGCAAGAGAACTAGCAACTCTTAAAATTAATTAATCTGTTGAAATAACTTGGAGGGATGCAAAAGTAAGAGTTAGCAAGTTTTGCAGCAGGAGGGTGGACGAGACAGCCTCCTGAAGTACCTTCCTTATTGCCCTTTACAACTACCTGAAAGGAGGTTGTGGGGAGGTGGGTGTTGGCCTCTTCTCCCAAGTAAATAACAATAGAAGCACAGGAAATGGCCTGAAAATGTGGCAGAGGGGGTTCAGGTTAGATATTAGGAAGTCTTTCTATACTGAAAGAGAAATCAGGCACTGGAACAGCCTGCCAAGGGACGTGGTGGAGTCACCATCCTTGGAGGTATTCAAGAAATGTGTAGATGTGGCACTTCAGGGCATGTTCAGTGTCCGAGGTTGTGGGGTTTTTTTGTGGGTGTTTTTTGGTGGTGTATGTGTGTGTGGGTGTTTTTTGGGTTGTGTTTTTTGGAGGGGTTGTTTTTTGGGGGGGTGGGAGTGGGGGTGGAGTTGGGTTTTGGGTTTTTTTTGTGTTGATGGTTGGACTCTTATCTCAGAGGTCCTTTCCAACCATGATGGTCCTGTGATTGTGTGAAAAGTATTTCAGATCTTACTGTGCCTGTAAGCTTCTGTATTTTTCATTATCTCTTTCAATTCTTCTTAGCCCACTAGGTAGCATGGTGACCACTCCCAGCAGGACACTGTGCTCATACTGCTGATAGCCATGAACCCATTTGAACATGAACACATGAATGCATTTGTGGAAGATTTTAGAGGTTTTCATTGAACAGCACTATTCTTTTCTCTTACAAATACAGCAGTCTGTACAAATCCACTTCTCTATTTTTGGAGGGGTTTTTTTTTTTTTTTTTTTTTTTTTTTTTTTTTTTTTTAGTAGAAATACTTGGTAAAGATTACTGAAAAGTACTGTCCTCCCTGCTCAAAGTGATGGAACCTTCTGCTTCTACTTGAGAACAGCTTTTGAACCATGGCTGTAACAGAGTTCTGTATTAGAGTGCAGTGAAGTGGTTTGTAAACAAAGCAAAGGAAATCAGGAATACCTGTTACTCATCTCGCATTCAGAAATACCAAGTTAGCTGAAAACCACTTTGGTGTCTTGTGACTTTCTGCCCCTGGAGCTTGTGAAGATGATGTGTCATTCTCTTTCCATTGTTTTCTGTATCTTAAAAAACAAAATGGTATAAGGAAGGCCTTTCACTTATAGATGACCAGTTTTCCCATCAAACCTTTTCTGTAATAACTGCATTTTTTTTCCTTTTTGTTTTTAAACTTGAAGAATAAATGTTTAAACACCTTCTTGCAAAGCCCCAGAGGAAATTATACTACCTGGAAAGGATTAATTGGTATTCTCTGTTATTTTAAAGTCAGTATTAATCATAGATATTCACCACAACTATTGAAGACCTCAGCTTTACATGTCTTTGAGGAAAAATGACATCATTAGATTAAAACGTAGTCAAACTAACATAGTGTAATGATAATGTTTAAGCCTTCCAAGTTTCTTCGTAAGCCTGATCCAAAACCCTAAGCTGTTCATGAGAACAGTGGATTTTTCCTTTGCCTTCACTGAAATCTTTGAAAGACTCAAAGCTGGCACTGTTTTTTCCAAAACATGCTTAGATTTTAGTTAAGCAGAAGAGATCAATTTTAATTTGCTTATAAGTATATTTTGAAGAGAGTATTCTCTATTATGGAAGCCATGTACTAGTATAAAGAAAAATAACATGCTATTTATATTTAATAATTAATTTAAATTGAATAAAACCACAAGCCAAATACTGATCTCATTTACTCTGTATCAGTTAGGAGTGGATACAGTTAAGTCAGTATAATAATAATAAAAAAAAATTTCCTTACGCATTTTGGGAAAAATATTTGTTAAAATGTATCTTTTGTACTATTTGTAAAGTAGTTTCTGATAGGCTTACTATATTTATGCTAGACCTAAATCTTTGCTTAATGCCTACAGAAGTCACAACAGAAAGTAGTGGTGAGGATTTATAGAGCTCATTAATAATTATAAATAATTAACAGGGTAAGAAGATGAAAAGAAATCCACAGGTTTCTTATGAGACTCTTCATGCTAAGTTCCTTATTAACAACAAGAAAAAAAAGATATGACAAACTTACATTTCCTCATCTCTCTCTCAGCTAATTCAAAACTGAGGCTGTTAATTAACACCCAGAATACAATCTTCAGCTACTGGATTAATTACAGAAGACTTTATGTGGGGTTTTAATTCTCTTGGGATATTTTAAAATCTGGTGGGCAGTCATACTGCCATCTGTTTTATGAGCCAATGGTTAGTTCTTACTGAAATCATCAAAATCTTCAAAACTTCATTGCCTGCTATTAAGGTTCATGTGTAAGTGTTGTTTTTTTTAAAAAGTAAAATCTGCTTGCACACTATGGTTCACATGAAATAACATTCAGTGTAGCTCGCATATATGTAATGGGAAAACAGCTGGTCTGGGAAAGCAAAACAAACAAGCTTGTCTGTCTAGACCATATAAAATTTTTAGACAGCTAAATGAAAGATAAGGTTATAGATCCTCACAGAAACTTTGCAGCAAATAAGTATTTAAGCAACACTGTTGCAAAAAAGTCATCAATGCTGGAAGTCATCTGATGCTGGAATCATAATTGATCAGAACTTGGTGCTGCTGTTAATTTGGCATTTTCTGGACACTGAGAGGCTCATCTGCATTCAACTTGCTATATAAATAAAACCTGATTTTATTGGGAATACCATTGAACACATACTTCCCAGGAATCGCCCTAGGGGGAAAAATACCAAAACATGGACTAATTGTAGATAACTCTGTCCTCTCTCATTCTGAAATAGATTACTTTTGATTTATTTTTAAAACCCTGTTGGTTTAGATAGTTTTCCTTTTGTATTGCTGGTAGCAGTCTGACAAACTTGCAGAGATCCAAGTAATTACCAGACAGATTTGCGTGCAGCATTTAATTTAGTATTTTCAATCAATACATTTGTCAAGATCTAGCTGGTGGTTCCTTTAAGTACAATTAGTTCAAACCACGTGCTTGTTGGCTTGAGATTCTTTGTCTTTCATGTCATGTACCTTTCGATTATCTCAATACTCTTATTTTTTCATCTCATGACTCATGCCTCAGCTGCTGGCTGTGTTAAACATTTTGGCTTATGTCAGTTTTAGAGTAGATAATTGTATATTAATTACCTACTATGCTATGAAGGTATTGTTTCTATATTTATTTCAAATTAAAATTTGGTTTATGCCCAAATGATTAATTATTTTGTTTTTAAAGAAACTAAATCTTTTGAGAGTCTCTTAAAGTTAAAAACTGTTGTTTCATACTTGATTCATCTCTGTTACCTGCTGTCCTGGTGTCTGTCAGTCAGAAAAATAAATTGCTATTTTACCCATAGAGTAGCAGAAAAGGCGAAAAGGCAGAATATTATTTTATAGTTCCAAGGAGGGCCGATCCTTTTTTTTTTATGATAATGAGCAATTGTGAGGAAAACTGCCTGACTTCCTATGGGCTGAGCATATCTAGAGAACTGATTGAAAGAGTAAAGACATGCAGGAATTGCAGGAATTTAATACTTTTAACATGCAGGCATTTAACATTTTTAGCCTGGTTGGAAGATTCTGTATTTTCTGAGATAACAGAGAGACCTCTACCAATCAATACAGGCTAAGAAAAATCAAAATACACCCTAAGAAAATTAATATTCAGTTCTCTAATACATGTATTTTTAATATATCTGTAACTTAAAATATGAAGTCTTTATCTGCATCACACTCTAAAAGTGTATTGCATGTCCTGTTAAATTAGAAGAAGATAATCAATCATGAACTCTTCAGTACTGTCGCAGTTACTAGATTGGGCCGTCTTAGATCTCCAGCCCCATATGTTGTTTTCAGATTCCACTTTCTGGAGCAACTAAGAATGAAATGTATTTTTCCTGGTGTAGTATATTTCAGTACCACTGCTGCAGTGTGAACATACTTTCCCACCCTCACTAGAGAAAGATCTCTGAAGCTGTGTTATGCCAGCTGGTATACTCAGTGCCCACTGACATGACTGAAGGAACTGCTGGTGAAAACAATTTGACTGCACATGAAGAAAAGAGAAATGAAAGTGATTTTTTTTACTCTCTCACTTAACTTTGGATCTGACCTTCAAAAGCATATGTATTTTTAGATTTCATTTGTGCAGAGTAGGAAAGTTGCTCTCAGTACGTCTCCACTTGGGAGAGATTTGCGGTTTTCCCAGTATCAAATCCCTGAATGTACTGATTACCACTAATCTAGTCCTTTTCATCTCTTTCCCCTCAGGCAGTTTCACCTACTACAGGGATATGTACCAGTAACATGCATTTACACTTCTGATTAGTAGGTAAAGGTAAAGACAAGCCAGCTAAATACTTACTCTTCAATGAGTTTTCTTTCTAATCTATCAGGTGAAGGTTATAAAATCTAATACCGGTGCAGCAAGAGTTAAAAATTAACACAGTTAGTTCAAGTACAGTACAATAATTCTTAAAACTAACAGTTTATTATACTCACATATGCAATGAATACTAGAGCTATCTTCTCAGGAAGCCAAATTCTTAACTAGACTCTTATGCTTATTGTTTCTGTCCTGAAACCATGAAGTTTACATCCACATTTCTAGACTGCATCCAATGCCTACCTGTCTTACAACCACCTGACATGCCTTATTCTATTGGTTGTCATTACATGCATTGCTCTCACATTGTAGTCATCCGCAGAACACTTCTTCAAACTCTGACTTTGAAGGGTCTTAAAAATACTGCTTAACTTCACTGAAATCATAAAACAAACAGCTGCAAAAACAACTTTTTGCCTGGTTTACAAAATTCTAGGATCTAACAGGTAACACACAGACCCCGCTACAAAAAGCATCCTCCTTTCCCTCATATTTACTTCAATGGTAGTACAATAATGTCACTGTTATTTCCAGAATCTGAATACTTACACAACAAATATTTATGTCTCCTCAAATCATATTTGACTTCAGTGTTAATAAAGCACTACTGCCTCAGTGTAGAGAACGAGACCTTGGTACAGTTGGGCATCTTGCCTTGCCATGGCGATGCCCACCATTGCTCTCACTGCTCTGGAGCTGCTCAGAGGGGAAGCCACATGGTCCATAAGGCCTTGTGTTACCAATTACATCCTTAAGGCAGTTTCATTATACTAGAGTCAGTTCTCCACACAGCAGTGAACTAAAAGGTCCAAACAATTATTTAAGACACCTTTTCTTTTAGCTATCATATTGCTCTTTAAAAAAAAAAAAAATAGTTTCACTCTATGTAATTAGTTATTTCCTTTCATTGTTATCCCTCAAGTGCAAATCACTGAGAAGCTGCATGGAGGAGGAAGAGAAGAATTTGTAGGATGTCTTGACTTTCAAGCATTGTAGACAAAATAACTATCAAATGCATGTTCTGTCCTGAGGAGATATTTGAAATTTTTTTTATACCTTAAATGTCAGGCTGGAGAATCTTAGATAATCTCTTCCTGTGTAAACTACTGTTTGGAATCACTACATACCCATGACACATGTTCTCTTGTAACTTTTGCAACTAATTTTAGTTACTTGAAAAATTGCATGTGTTTCTTCTTTTCCTTGTTACATCCCTGCTCTGTTGATCTTTTATTTTTAAATGTTTCAGCTGTGATGGGCAGCAACCTTACTAACATTTTTTCAAATTTTAACCTTTGGAGTTATTGCTGCCCTATGCCAAATTATCCTTAGACTGGATAATATCACTTTCAGCTTTCTTTTGAGAGGCTGCTAGTGTTGGAAGGGAGGCATTTTATGGGATTAAATAGAAAATCAATAGGATATACAACCCTTTAGCTAGCATGTATATTTTTCTTTCCTGATTTTATCTGTCTTTCTGAGAATTGCCTGTGGTAGAAAATGTGGAGCTCTAAGATTAATGTTCCAGCTATACTCTATAAGGATTTTGCTAGGGTAAATTTTAAAATAGTATGGAAATCACCATCCCATTTTTATAATCTCAGAGTAGCCTCCATCTTTGGGATATTTACTTTACAACTTAATGGTATAAAGTCTAGCCATGAAAAAAAACCAAAACAACAAGTAGTGTAATTTATTTGAAAAATACACTGAAATGTTTGTTCTTTAATGTAAACTGTTCTAGACAAATCTGAGCAGCTGGATTATATTTAGTTGGCTGTTTTGCTGAATGACTTCCTTTCAGCACAAGTTAGAGTTGGTGAAATTTCTTTGGAGCCTTTGAGAGTAATTTTGTGTAGGAAAGAAGAAGAAGGTAAATCCTTGATTCCCCTTTCGTGCAGAGATACAAAAGTAAATAGAGTGTAAGTTTTTAAACCCAGTTTTCTATCAGTATGTCTTCTCCACAACAGAAATTTAATCCACAGGAAATTGTGTCTTCCTTTATCTGTATCTCTAAATCCATACTTATTTTCCTAAAATGTTATTCTAAAGTTGTGAACCTGACTTTTCCTCCAAAGGAAATATTCAGGAATGTCAGAACAGCTGCAGGTTAGGTACAGAATGATAATGGCAAGGTCAGCTCCTCCACATAGCCAAGACTGCCTGGACTTGTAAAGAAATTTGAAACACATTTTTAGACTAGAGAAAACTGGTTAGGATGTCACTGCATTTCAGATACAAGTTTTAATGTTTTCTGCAACTTTTGTGGAAGGTCATAAATACCAGAGTCTGGAGGTATAAACTTCTTTGAAGCTCTCATATTTCATCCAAAAGTCAGAGAAAACCTATGTGCAAATATCAGCATTTCTCTTAAATGATATTAAATAATATTGTTTACATAAATTTTTATTGTAAACATTTTTATATAATGGAAAAATATGGAAATATAAATAGAAAAAGATAGCTTGTTGTACAAAGTGGTTAATACAGACAAAGATGCAAAGCCTCAGCTATCAAAAAAAAAGACAACAATATTTAAGTAAAGTAATACAAGTAAAATTTGGGCTCGTTCTTTTGGCTAGATAAGTATTTTTCAGGTTGCAAAGAGTAATGATATTTCAAGAACAACTCAACAGACTCCATCTGTGGATCTGCCTTGTATCCACACATACAATGTGTGTCTTGAAAAATAAGAGATTAAAAATTTTGTGAAAAATGTTTGGAAGATCAAAAGCTTAGCATTTATGAGACAGAAACATAAATCTTGAATATTAAGTCTGAATCTAGTAAGAGTTTGTGTGCAGCCCAAAGACAGGGGAGTGATTTAAATTTTCAGTTTTGAGAAATCAGAAAGATTCTGGAACCAAAGGCTGAGCAGGAAGAAACTGGCCAGATGTGTATTTCCTCTGCAGCTCTAACACTGTGCCCTCAGAGGTACAAAGCTCATAATGGACTTGACAGTTGCTGCAATAACTGCTAATTTCTTGCTGGGTGTTACAGAACCATAGTCCTCTGTTTCACTTACAGCGTTTTCTTACAGGCTTTTTCAGGATTTCTTATGAATTAAAATATGGGAGGGGGAAGGGAGGGGAATATGTGAAATGGGGAATGTTATCTCAGGGCTTTTTTTTTTACTTTTTTTCTTTTCCCCACCACGTGCAGGGTATTTTTTTTTCTTCTGTTAAACCATGACTGAGTCTTTTTCTTGCTTAGAAATTATTTATGAGGCAATGCTTGGCTTGCTTTATTTGCCCTATACATAAAAACCCTCACAGTTTATATTTCTTCAGTAAAGAATTCTGAGTGAGCCAGACTGAGCCAATGGGTTACTCACAAATTCAGCATATTCATCATGAGTGACCTTATACTCAAGCTGTTGTAATGGGTCACCTGAGTCACATTGTTGCACTTTGACTGTTTCAGTTCCATGGTTGGATGCCTTAAACTGTATATGTTGCTTTCCAAAAACGAGTTTTGTTTGGGGACTCATTCTATTATCCACACTCAGTAAAATCAGCTCCTCCAACTGCACTAGTGGGGGGCTGTAACTGTGCCAGGACCTCCATCAGGGAGTCAAAACCCATTAGTTCAGGTAGAGAAATTCACTAATATCTTATCAGCTTTGAACCTAAATCTGATTCTTATGCTTCAGCTAAAGTATTGTGAAGAGATGTCCAGCAAAAAAAGACTTGAAAGTCATCAGATCCACATCCTCACAGCAAACAACTGCACAAAGTGTCAGCAGAACTACTGCAGTCAGAAGCACACTGGCCCTCAAAATCAATGGGACTTGCATATGTTTTCAAGATGGAGATTTAGTGACCACTTTTCATACATGGCTGTGGCTGTTGCTTGAATTTGGCTATTATAAGTGTTTCTTCATAAAAGGAAAACAATGTATTGCTTTTGTTTACTTTTTGTCCCAATTTGTTTGTATCAGAAGTGCTTGGTATCATTTTCAATTATATCATAAGTCAGAATGAATCCTGAGTCAAATCACATTTTAAAGTTATAGAATCCATTTGGGAAATATTAGTCCAATTCATAGAATTATAGAATGTATTGAGTTGGAAGGGACCTCTAAAGGTCTTCTAATCCAAGCCCCCTTGAATAAGCAGGGACATCTCACACTGCAACAGATTGCTGAGCCCCTTCAAGCCTGTGGGGCCCACACCACCTCTCTAGGCTACCTGTTTCAGTGATCCACCACCCTCATAGTAAAGAACTTTATCCTAATGTCCAACCTGAATCTACCCTTTTCTAGATTAAAGCCATCATCTCTTAGTCCTGTTGTTACCCAGGTGTTGGAAGGTCACTATAATGTCCCCTCAGAGTCTTCTCTTCTTCAGGCTGAACAACCTGAATATTGTAAAATAGCATATATTTGATGACTTTGAGTAATTATTTCAATTTTAAATAAATTTATAGATGATACAGATGGAATAAATAGAAGTTTTCCATTGTCTTTTGAAGCTAATCACTGGAAAAAGCATAGTCCCAATAATTTACTTAAAATACATTACAAAATAAGTTAAATTTATCCACATTTCAATTAAAAATTAAATTATTGTGGTCTTACAGTATGAACATGGAAGAGAAATAGCCTTCTGTATTGCTATATTGATTTTCATTAGGTGTAGACTTTTTGTGCTTCACACATGCTTCAGAGATATGTACAATTGTTTTTTCATTACCTTTGAAATATTAATGGATGTCTTCTGCCTAAAATAAGTAAACTGAATTATAATAGAGTGATTAAAAAATCAGTTCCTAAATGGCATAATAAATCATATACTAATTATAGCTGCCTATATATGTATTTGTGTGTATATATATAAAGATATTCACTAGTCAATATATACTTTGGTATCTAATATTTTATTTGGGGAAGTGTCTCTGAATCATTGTCTTAGGTAGAAAAAGTGGTGCTGCAAAGCTTTTCACTGCGGAAGACACCACTAAACCACTGAAGAGACAATGGGGAGGTCCAGACAGAGCAGGCATGGTAAAAACATTTGTAGCATTCATTCAGTGCGGTAGGATATGTTGTCTTTTTAGCATCTTTCATGAAATATTTATTTGCTGTAATGTTTCTCCAGAGAACAGTCTACTCTACAGTAGCTCCAAGAATAACCCCAAGTCCTTGTGTGATTCCCCCCCTTTTTTCCTACTTTATACACATTTTTTTCCACAACAGCCCTGTGACCTTTATGCACTAAGTTTTCTTTGTCATAAATTATGTAAGTGCAATACTATATTTACAGTAGATGAATGGACATGTGGGATAGAAAGTATCTTGTATCTGATGTAGATAAATGCTAATGGATGTACCATGCTAAAATTTATCAGTGTAAGGAAAGTGCATAATATCTTTCTGCTTTCCCTTGAACAGGAAGCAAAAAACATCCAGAAGACAAATCATGGAATGTATACAATTGTTAAAATAACAAAGGAATTAGTACATGAGTTCATGGGAGCTTCTATTTTTCACTTAAAATCAAGATATTGAAGTGGAGTTTAGATTCTGAAACCCATCCTCTTCAATTTAGGATTCTTAGTAATTAATACTTAGAAGATCTATAATTTAGGAAAATTCTCTCTGTTTTCTCTCTTATCACTGAAAAGTGCAAATTGCTTCCATATTCAGGTCTCAGATGGGCTTTTCTGCTTGGGGAGCTAATTGTCCCCAGTGATGACAAAGAGTCTGCAATAATGTGGCTCTGGTATCAGCATGCATCCTAGCTAATTTTAGTCTTGTTTTAAATTTGCTTTGCAAAATAGTTGCACAGACAACTGTTGAGATCAATAGCACAGATCTAGTTTACATCTCACACCTTTAATTAGCATGGTTGCTGTTGTTCATCACATCAGTCAACACAGCAGTTCTGCTCTGAGGGCTTAAGCTGCTATTTCACTTGCAACTACTGGAGGACTTCTAAGTGCTGTTGGTTTGTTCTTGGTTGGGTTTCTTGATTCTCTGTATGCCCATCAGTTCAAACTGGGTTTCCCAACAATCTCAGGCTATTCACAGGATATTCACCACTGTCTTTCAACCCTTTCTCTAAGAAGTTTTATGTGTGAGGAAGACAAACCTAGCTCTACATCAAATTGTTATTCAAGAACATTTACATATTTGTAGTGCTATGCTCCTTTATAAATTTTGTTCAAATTAAAATACATAATAAATAAACCAGAAATGGAGCAGTTGGTATAAAGTATAAATAAATAAATACTTGAAAATAGGACTGTGTCCTTTGGACCAATTTGATTTTACTGGAACATCAAGGTTATAATGCCTAAAAGACATCTGTAAAAATTTATTTATTGCATTGCTTTTTATGAGGTCTAATTTGTTCAAGGCATAGGTAGGGAGGGAAAGCTGGGTCCTTCAGGAACGGGAAAGTGTTGTTGGGTCCGAAAGTTTGTATTTCACTAAGCTGTGATACAGACTGGCTTGTTTCACATGTTTTTCAAAGGAAAGGACATGGGAAAATTAATGGGAATGTTAACAAGCAACTAGGAACAATGGTATGATAGCTGTCTGCTCTTTATCTGGGGTGAAAACTAGGGTGTATCTATCTATTTCATTAGTATTAAGCTCCCTTATGCATTTTAAGAGTAAGTTAGATAAAAGGAAGATAAATTTAACATGCATTGCCCTTATTCGTTATAGTTGAAACCCACACACAATTTTACACTACATTTTCAAAGACATACATTGTTGAGTGCTTTTCTTGTCTAAATGCATAGAAATTCTTTATCAGCACTTTCTGGCCATGCGTAAAATGTTGACATGAAAACACAGTAAGATACTCTCTTATTCTAGCCTAGAATAACTTTGTATCACAAAGGATTTGAAAACAAACAAACAAAAAAACAAATCCTACTCTTGTTGCCAGTTCTGTAAAGGAAATATTGATCTATTAGGCTGGATGCAATCTGAGGTACCACTGGGCTGGAAATAATAGAAAGATGCAACCCTCATATGCAGGAAGTATCCTCTGCAGTTCTGGAGAGCTGTTGTTATTCACTGTGAATGTACCTACAGTTTAACTTAAAAAACTCCCAGAAAACCAAAAATCACTGCAAGTGAGAAACAACTAATAGTCTACATTCTTAGGTGGCTACTACTATATAATTGCTCAGTATGCCTTCTCCACAAAGAGGCAGAATGCCAATTATGAAGAAGGTCATATGGTCTCAGATTTTGGTCTTCTGGCATAATGAAGCATAAACATAATCTTTTATGGTCTGACCTCTAAAGTATAATGTATCTTTCAATAAACCCTGCATTTAACCTTTTATACCTTGGTTAGAAACACTTCCTTTTTACGTCTTGTTCTTTCATGGCTGCAAGGATTTAAATTACTCTTTTTAAGCTTTGGGGACAGGAATTTTTTTTATTATTACTTTTCTTGGCACCTGGGAAAATATGTTGAGATCTCAAAAATTTGTCCTATGGGACTGAACTTACTAAGGAGCAGCAAGTCACTTATTAGAAAATGTCTGCTAGTCCCTGAGGAAGTTTTCCTATTACCTGCCTCTAAATGAATGACTAACACAATGGATTAGTCGTTTCACCCTTGATACATGACTAGAAGACTTTATGAACTAGCAGGAAT
>NW_009953964.1:3214576-3236364 GCF_000747805.2 Chaetura pelagica
TTTACTGCCGTCCTTCCCTATCACTGCTTTGAATTTCCAATTGCTTTTGGTACTCACCAGAATCCAGATGGAAAATTGTCTGAATTGTAAGAGGTTAACAATGTTGTTCTGGTTCTCTTTTTGCTTAACCTCCATTTGTCCCCTGCATAATTCTGCCTCTTTCCAGCATCATATCTGTGACAAGATCAAAAATGGATCTAGTCAGATAGCAAAGGTGTTCTTAGATTAAAAGTACAACTAGAATTTTAACAAGAAAATTCAAAGCAAAAATTCTAAACATGTATATGCATAAATGAAGATAAATGTATTAGGTTGTCTTAAGGTTTATACCATAAGCCTGGATGTATTGATCTTTGTGAGGCTCCTTTATCCTGACTTTGAAAACCCAACCGTGCAAGCAATGTGTGTGGAGGATCGTTCACATAACCCATTTTTAGGAGATACGACTTGTGACAATGCATTTGAATATATCCCACAATCTTTTTATTTGTATGACACATTTAAAGCTATCAGTTACCTTTCAAAGGTTTGGATTTTGACTTCATTATTATTATCTCAGAGACTTAGTTAAGATTAAGTATGTTTAATGATAATTACAAAATGAAAGTAGATAAATTTAAAATTATAAAGATATTCCAGTTCATTATTGTCCTTCTGATGAGATTTGCTTGGCACAGAAAGTAGGGTTTGAGGTAATCTGGGGTAGCAGCTAAATACCCTGATCTCATTTATATCATCTCTATTCCAACTTAGGTTAAACTGTTTTCTCATTTGCAACATCTTTTAGCATGTTCTCCATAGTCAGTTCTGAAGTAACATCTCAGAAACTTTTTCGTAATAACTTGTATACAGAGCCAAGGCTTGTGGGAGCCTGTTATGATCAATTCTGTATCAAGTGAGCATTCTGATTACCCACACAATTGTCAGCTAACCACATCTGATTACATTTTTGTGAGCTCCATTAGCCTACACATGATCTAATAGGTTACTGAAGGGTATTCAGTTTTGTCAGAAAATGGCTGTTTTCAAGAACTGTGTTATTAATGTGGCTTTTGAAGCCTTCAGACAAGCTTTCTGGAGGACTGACTAAAAATACAGAAAAGCAAAAACATTATTATCTGTCTCCCTGTGTTCTAAGGGGATGCTGGCTATGTCCATCTCTTTCTCCATGCCATACCTGACCAAATAGGCTTCGTTACTTATTGGCCTTCTCCACCCTGAAGCAGGTTTCTAAGACATTAGGCTGCTGGCTAAGTACTTCTTGTTACCTTTCAGTGAAAAACAGCTCAGGTCCACTCCATCAGGTGCCACTAATGTATTCACTGCTTTGTCTGCCCTCCAAAGAAGGAACCCTCTGTGCCGGTTACTTTTCAAACACTCTAGTCCTGCCTATTTGCTTATTGCTCGCAGCACAGTCTCTGCTTCTGCTCCTTTCCTGAGAGCATAAACCAATGATGGTACTAATTACTCCATTTCTCAAAGCTCTGGAAAATACTAGGTTTGTAATGCATCACAATTCTTTTTCTCACTCCACTGTGATGCTGGCAGGAGTCAAATACAGCATAATGAACAAAAGTCTTCACAGACAAGAGTCTGCTCTGCCAGTAGCTGGTTGTCAAGCACAATGTTATTCTTTCTCCTAGATATGCAGCTTTTTAACAGAAAGCTGAATTATAAAGATGAGCAAATTGCTCAATGCAACAATACATGTCTGCTTTTATAAGAAAAAAAATGCCAATGGGAGTTTTGGTAATGAATTGTTTCTATGAGAATTGCCTACTTCTTAATTAATTGGTATGTAGACTGTCTGAAAATCTACATTAGAAGCCATAGTCTGCGCTGTAGAATTGTCTTTCGCAGCCTCTCAATGAAGTCTGAGGGGAAATTGGTAAGGTTAGCTGAAATGTGTGTTCTAGTCACTAAACAAACACTCTGCAATTAGAGATTCAGATGTTAACTTTAAAAAGACACCAAACAGGTGATCTGACATCTGACAGAAAAAACTGCAGATACCATCTTTAGAAACAAGACAAATTGTAGTTTGATAGTTGCAGAGGAACTTTATGCTGTGTTATTGCTCAGCAGATGTAAGTACACTGTGAACTAAGTAAATTGAAGTCAGTGTAAGTTATGCTTCAGAAAGAGGGAACAAAGAGATCAAAAGGCATGGGACTCTGCAAGATTAAACCAACTGAAATAGTTCTTTTTCTTCTCACAGTATCAGCTTTGCTTCATGTGGCACTGAGCAAGATCTGGGCAGTGCTTTCTGAAGTCTCCTTTGAGACAGAGCTCTCATTATCAAATAATGGAGTTCATTGTTCTTTAAAGTGACTACAAAAACTAATGGGAGCTTTGAATGTACACATACATACATTTCTATAGCATGTGCTGGTAATTACAAAATAGTAATTTAAAACAGAGAGGGTCAGCACTGAAATAATACGGCTTTTGTTTTCACTTAAAATTGCACAAATACATTTCTATAGCATGTGAAATTGCTTTTTTTTCATTTGATTCTCCCCTTCTCATCAAAATTAGTGTCGACAACACCAAAATTACTTCCTTTTTAAAAAACAGAAAAATAGAACTCAAGAAAAAAACAAGTATTTTATCCAGTTATTTTAAGATATTTTAAACCTAATTGTTTTTTACCACGATTCATTTTATTGCAAACTGACAGATATTATCATAGTTAAATGTCTAGTGTATCAGAATATCTTATGTCATTTAATTTCCTTGCAAGCAGAGCACCTCCTTATAATTTCTAAATTCACAACTCTGTCCTTTGAAGAAAACAGGTACAAGAGCTTTCTCACTGCACTTTTATTGCACAGCAAAACTGACTTCCATAATGGAAATGCTGCATTGAAAAATGTTGACTCCTAGTTCAAAACTATTAGATATTTCAGAATGCTTGGTTGGGTGCTTGAGTTTTTTGTCTTAGAAGTGCAGGGTTGCCAGAGGTTTAGCACTATTCATCAAAAGCTCAGCTTGTTGAGAACTTTGTATGCTTATGTTTCAATAGAAAAAAACCCCACAACAAAACATTCTTCTTGTATATATCCTAGCACCATGAGATCCTTGTAGGATAATAAGAATCCTATTG
Source organism: Chaetura pelagica (assembly GCF_000747805.2). Classification (NCBI taxonomy): domain Eukaryota; kingdom Metazoa; phylum Chordata; class Aves; order Apodiformes; family Apodidae; genus Chaetura; species Chaetura pelagica. The sequence continues at coordinate 3,217,683 of NW_009953964.1, forward strand.
CAAATTCTACTTCCAGTTTAATATAACAGGAAATAAATCAAAGGAGGTTTTTGCAAGTCATTGTACCTTCTATCAGTCTGTTTTCCACAGATACATAAAAGAAGTGTCAGTAGATTAGTTTGTTGTGCTAGAGGACTGTAACTGTCACGTAGTAAAACTCTACGACTTGTATGAGTATTATATACTTCCAGCACAAAGTAAAAAACTGTAATTCCACTCAAGTCTGCAGAGATGTAAAAGGGATCAATACAGGCCAATAAAAAGTAGACCTTGTGTTATCAACCTGTTATTTAAAATACTTGACTATGATCAGTAGTAGTCATCACTGATCAACACGTCAGAAAATGATGTACTTTTATTTATATGCTCAAATATGATAAGGGCATCTCTCATTATACTGAAGGAAGTTAAGCCCCAGAATTTGCATACAGATTTGCATAGTGTGATTTTCAGATGTTCTTAGGTAGCATGTATCTGCATTTTTAAATGTAAAATACTTTCCAAAATCTAGCCTTAAATGTGTAACTTGAGAAATCTCTGCAAATCTGTAGGAGAAAATCTCTGTTCTTTGTGTAAAAAAGAAAGGGACGAGACAGCCTATTAATTTCTACTGTTGCTTCCCTGTAGTTCTTCCTTTTAACCTATGTGTCTTCAAATATAAATTATTTCAGTAATTTAAAAGATAACAGGTTGCTCTCATAACAAAAGATCATAAGGTTTGACCATGGTGTTCCTTGGAATTAGCACACGATTGTATAGATGTGGATATGGATTTTATTAAAATCAGTATTAAAGGCAGAGGCAAGATTTTACTCCAGACCAAGACAGTAAGATTCAAGAAATGGGGCATTTCTTTAAAGATCTTGAATTCTTCTTACTCTCTCACTAGATGTCACGGAGCATGTTTGACTGAAGAGATACAAGCAGCTAGCTGCAGAGTGATTTGACTAAAAAGAGGGATGGCTAAACTCCTTTAGAGCCTGGTCCCACTAGACTGTTACAATCACTGGAGTTGAGCAAGTGCTTACATAAAACAGTGGAAGTAATAGACTCCAAATATCTGGATAACCTTATAGGATGAGATATTTTCTAGCCCAAAAGCAGTCAAGTGCATCTCTTTTTAATTTATTTATTTTTTTTTTAATCTGGGTTAATTCTTGTTTCTTATGCTTAATTTTATCTTTTGATCAGATGGAAAGATAGCTGTTTCTAAAGTCTTTATGTTCTACTGAGTGGGAAAGAGACACTTGCAAATGCAGCCTGAGAGACTGTATTTTCATTTTCCAGAAATAGGCATGGGGCTAGCACTCAAGACAGAATTTTGTGTATTTTTGAAACAAGCAGCACTTTGGACCTTTGCAGAATGATAAGCAGATGGCAGAAGGACACCCACTCTAAATCCAAAATGATACAGGAAGGGAGACCAGTAGTGTTCTCTTTTATTTAGGATTTTTCAAACTTTGCAGTCACTCACTAACTTCAGAAATGAGTTTTCCATGATATTGTTACAAAGATTATGACTCAGTTAAAGCTCTGAAACACAAAAAGGTTTGCTGCAAAACCTTCTTTTGATGGTGATGTTCATGACAATTGAGATATACAGCTACCTAATGGGAGGGTAGACAAAAGATGGAGCCAGACTCTTCTTACTCTTGTAAAGAGGTCAGTGCTAGTATCTTCTCACAGGTAACTGGTGACAGAACAAGAAGAAATGGCCTCAACCTTCACCAGGGGAGGTTTAGACTAGACATTAGGAAGAACTTTTTCACTGAAAGGGTTGTCAGAACATGCTGCCCAGGGAGGTGGTTGAGTCACCATCCCTGGATGTGTTTAAAAGTCGTCTCGATGTTGTGCTTGGGAATATGGCTTAGTGCTGGACTTAGTAGAATAGGGTTAATGGTTGGAGTCAATGATCTTAAAGGTCTTTTCCAATCTAAGTGATTCTGTGATTAAATCCTAAACACCCTGACATATAAAAACATAGCAGATGTACTTTTCTTCAAAAAGCAACAAGAGGAAGGGAATTTGTGCAATGTAAGTATATAATTTCAGTTGTATTCATTTTTTACTACATCAGTCACACATTCTCCATTGCTAAATGCTGCAATTGATGCAGGTAATAGTGGGTAACAGGCACAAGAAAGTCTGTGTTCTACAATGATAACAGCTCTTGAGCTGAACAATAAAATGAAAAAAGCCCAAACTCCAATGCTAAAGGGCAAACAGGTATAATCAATTTATGTGAGCAGTGAAAAGTGATTTTTCTTTCTCAAAGTCCTGCCTGGAATGCCCTCCAGGACTCAGTAGCCTGAACTCCAAGACCACCATCCTATACTTTATCTCTAGAGGCATGATGACAGCTACTCTATCTGACTATAGTCGTATTGTATAAATCACCTGTACAACTTCCAAATTTAAGCATGCAATGTTAATTGCTTGAAAGAAATGTGAGCCTTATCCTCTTTCCATTTAAGTTACTTGAAATTTTGGTCATTGAAGTAGGTATGAGTTCTTCACGAGGCATGGTCAGGCTTCAGAGACCTGGATTTACCTTGTAAAGGCAAATTTTCAGGCCTACCCTAATTCTCTGGATGTTCATGGCAGGTTGCTCTTCCTGGTTATCATTCTGTCAGGAACTACTTTTTCCAAGATATTCTCTGGGCAATGTCTGAACTCCTGAGGGAACAGTGATATAGGTGACTTGAAAAATTTTTTTCCTCATGGGATATCTGTGATGCATACAAGTGTTATCCAGATTTTAAGGTGAGGAAATGTTAAAGAATTACCTCTATAAGGAAATTTCAAATGTGATTTTTAGTATTCAGCATGTAAGATGATAAATTACAGTATTTATACTGAACTTAGTGGATAGTTTCCATACTGGTTTTTATGTAGGTCAATGTAGCTTCTTATATATAACTATGTGCATATGTATATATGTACATGTTTATATATATGCACATGTATTTGTGTGTATATATATGTATTAAATATGCATATAATACACAAATATTATCTCTCACTCTTTCTTTTAATGACATTCTCCATTTTTGTGGCGTTAGTAGGCTTGGTTTTTCTTTCTAAATGAACTGTTTTTGTCAGTGCCTCTTGGAACATTGGTGGTTTTCTGTGGTATTGAGGAGTATTGTCTCTTTAGTCTGTAATATCAACTATTTTTGGAGATGTAAGCTCTTTTAAATCACATTTCTTTGGGAAATAAAAGTGTAGATTGATGAGTTTGCTACAGTCTTTGAATGTTAACTGATAAATATTAAGCACAGAATTTCTATTAATTTCTAAGCTGTGTAAAGTGATTGTGAAAAAATATAGCAAACATTCTTGGAAGCAAAGCTTGTTGATATCTCATTAGAATGAAAAATAAAACTTTTGCTTGGGAAAGATTACCTAATATATGTACTGTGGTGTTCTGAAGCTTAATTTGGACCATAAGCCTAGTTCTTAATTTTGATATTGAAATTTGGAGGAATGCTTACTGAATAGCAGGCTTATTAATGTCTAACAGCATGCAGTGTAAAAGGCTTTATTTGCCTAACTCCATTACAAATGCAGTGCAGAAAAAGTCTGCCTACAAGTCAAACCTGTGGGTATCTGTAGAGGTGACAAATACTTTGGAAAACAACATTAATCAGCTGAAATGTAAGAGGCATTAGCTTCTGTCCTTAAACTCCTTGGCCTGGAACAGACTGCATTGGAAATCACTCAGACTGAAGTCTTGAACTGATAGGGACTTTGTGTGAACACAGTAACTGTACTGTGCAAATCTGTTTCAACATCCATCATTTAAAGGGTCGCCATAAATTAAATTTCTATCAAGCTGCTCTTGTGTTAAATAGTGACCAGTTTATAAAGGGATTTTAGAAAGTAGGACTGCTGATGAATATGCATTTTTAAAGCCTGCAGCCAATGTCAAACGTATGAAGAACTAAAACTGTTCTTAAATGTAACTTCTAAGATTGATATTCCTTACTTTACACAGTATAATCTGCACATACACCCACAGGAGAGTTGATTCTTAAAATTATTTGTTTGTTCTTTGTATTTAAGTAAATTTGTGATATTGATTAGATGTTAAAGCTTGGACAATTTATTCTGTGATGTTATGGACTTGGCAACATCTCTAGCAGAGAGTGGCATTTCATCTTATTCCATTATTTAGACAGGGAAAGCGGAAGACAAATCTTAACCTTTTAAAAATACATTTAAATAACATTCTGAAATTTGCAAAAGGCCATCAGACCCTCCCCCTGCTGTGTTGACCTCTACTGACCCCTTCTTACAGAGGAAAATGCAGTTAGGTTACAAAAAAGAACGTTGAACATTAAATAATTTAAGTGGGCAAGCTTACTATTCTAAAAAGAGCCAACTTCTGCACTTTCTCCCTAAAAGAAACCAAAGCAACAAATATTTTAGCATAACTGAAAGTAATAGTAAAGGAAAGTGAAGATAATTTTCTTGCTATAAGGTAGCATGCCTTCTCCTTGTTGCTTTGTATTGGCAAAGCTTTACCAATGTGGGAAGTGAAATGTCAGTATTTTACTATCTGAGAAGCTGGCTAGGCAATGGAAGACAATGAATCACCACTTCAAGGCTTTCCCATCAACACGGGGAGATTCCTTAAAATGCCTAAATACAAAAAGTTCTCCTTCACTATACACACCTAAGTAATAGTTTGTATTTAGATTTACATTCAGGTCTTGATCATCTTATTCCTTTCTTGGGAAACTGGATTATTTTTCCTATGAACTGCAGTAGGCATTGTCTTTGCATCCATGAAATAGCAAAATTGGACCGAGGAGAATGTTGAGTAAGCCTAAATGATGTAGAAATTGACTGTCATACTTTGAACTTTTCTTACAATCAAATATGTTAAATTGTTAAGACATTAGACTAAGACCACTTCAAAACTTCTCTGTCTAATGAAATTCTTTTGGCTTACATACCAACTGTCTGTCTGAAAGAAGTAGTTATGCATTTTCCAGTGTGCTAATATAATTCTTCAGGCTGAAACATTTTTTTTTCATATTTGTATGCTGTGTTTGCTTTTCATCCAAATATGTGAAAATAAGTGATTATGTGGGAAATAGAACTAGCCTGACATAATAGTCTTTAGACAGCAAAACACAGTTTAAGCAGCTATGTTCTTGAATTAAGCTTAAGTTCTTGAATCATTTATCACAGATTTCATATATAAATATATTGTTCCTTTAATATATTCTATTTCAGAAACAAAAAGTAGAAATACAGATTCTAAGGTTGTGTGTGGCAGCTCACAGATGCAGATTGTAACTAATTTTAGGCTGCATTTTTCATTCAGATTAACAGATTCTAATATTAAAATCTTATGATACATGAAGAGTTGTCTTGAGAAGCAAGTTATTTATAAAGACATTGGTCTGCTTTCGATGGAAAACTGCAAATGCTTTATCTTTTCTTCATAGTGGTACCAAGATGCTATGAAAAGAGATCTTGTAATACCGATGCCACCAACCTGTATGTCATTGAACACCTGTTTTTTACACAGTCTATTTGAAGATTAATTGCCTATTTTACAGCAAAAACTTTGTGTCAGGAAACACAGTTATGAGCATGGCTTTTCTAGATTAGAAATGTTATCACATACACAACACAATGGTTACTGAGTAACCACATTTAAATACTACAATTTCCAAGTAAAAAAAAACAAACAAAACAAAACAAACCCAAAATAACAACACATACATGTTCTCCATTCACTGTCATGGATGCAGCTGACTAATTGACTCAAGTTAGAGCTGAGGTACAAATTTTAAGAAGGATGCAATGTAAACTATACACAAAGATTAACAGCTCCAGAACATTTTAACCAAAATACAGCAAGGTCTGAGGGGAAATCATGCAAATTATTATTTTACTTTTTGCTTTTTGCAGATGCAACATATGTAGAAGTTGTATCTTGGTTACAGTACTCCTCATCACTCAAAAGATTTTCCATGCCAAAAGTCTGAGAAGATGATGGGACTGAGGTAAGAACTTAAGATTATGTTTGATCGGAAAAAAACTCACGAAGATTTCAGAGGTTACAAAGCAAATGCAATCATTTTCTTGGCCCTGTTCTCTAAACTTTTTCCCCACAGAAAAACTCTTGCAGCCTCAACCCGCTCCACAAGGAGCACGTATCTGTGCACATACAGAAATCTTAACAAGTGAGCAACTTAGCAGGATGTAGTCTCCACATGAATACTTGGAACCGTACATCTTTGCAACGCAGAGCAGCGCTGAATGGAAGAAGAGGACATGAAGTGTTTTTATCTGTGTACACCTAACTGGAACTTTTATTCTTTTATTTTTATTTAGTTTTGTAATTAAGCCAAGCACAAGAGAAGCAAGCCCATCTTACCTGCAATATTAGTGTGATTACCATGCAAGAAATGACCAATTTTTCTTTCATGATATTACTCCTACATGTTGGCTGCCAAAAGAGTAATAAAATTTTGTCAAATCTTCTGCTTAAATTTCTATTGCATATATGTACCAGCTTAGATTAACACCACTATGTACAGTGGTGGCTGATTTTTTTTTTTTTTTTTTATGTGATGCCATCGATACTAAACATCTTTTATAAATAAGTTGTTTTCATTTAATAACATTTAATAAAGACATGCAAATGCTGAAGTTCCTTTTTTTGTCCTTTTTTTTCTCAGTGTTCTGTACTAGATATATACAACATTGCACATGTCCAGCAATCACTTTATAAAAGGCCAGAACTCAGTCAAATGGACCCTCATTAAAAAAATGTATACACACATATTTTTCCCCTTCTAGTAAAACAAGAGGTTCAGTACAACTTGTGCTTTTATTGTGGGGTTGCTTAAGCTTGGCCTATGGCCATACCACCCTGAATGGCTAGCTAGCTCAGTTTTAGAGCATAAAACTCTTATTAATTTCAGAACTGTGGGTTGTTCCCCATACTGGGTGCCAAATAAATAATGGTAGTGGGGTGAGCATGTCCAACTACCACTTGCTGACCCAGCCACTCTCTCACTCCACCTCTTCAACATGATGTGGCAAGAAGGTAAGACGAAAAATGTTGTGGGTTGAGACAAAGATGAGGAGATCAATTACCAGTTACCATCACAGAAAACCACACTTGATTTGGGGAAAATTAGTTTCATTTATAATAGAGTCGGATGGCAAGAAACGAAGACAAAAATAAAACCATGGCTTTCCATAACCTTTTTCCCTGGCTCAACTTCTACATTCCCAGCTCCTCTCCCTGCTGGCCCTCTTTCCCAGCAGATATAGGGATAGGGAATGGAGAATGGGGGGCTGCAGGCAGTTTGTAGCAGCTCCTCTCTGCTGCTCCCCCCTCACTTCTCTCTGCTCCCCAGGGGTGTCTCCACAGGCCACAGCCCCTTCAGGGCTCACACACCCGCTCCCGGGTCTCTCCACACACCACCAGGAATCTCCACCACAGCATCTGCAGCACCTCCTCCCCCCCCTTCTCTCACCTCGGGGCTCCCAGGGCTGTTTCTCACACTTCTTCCCTCACTACCCCTGCCTGGGGCACCCACTGCTGACACCTGGACAAGACACAGACACATACTGACAGGAATTATGTTACAAAGTTAAAAAATGGCATATGACAATGCTGCCTGTATCAGAAGGAGAGAGGAATCAAAGTCTCAGGTAAGCCATTATTATCCTATGCAAGTTATCAAGTCAGTCTAATTCACATAATTATGTGACAATTACAAAGTCAAAACACAAGCATGATTTTGAAATCTTATGTCTTCCTTCACAGTAGGCTTCACTCACATGGTAAAAGCTAAGGCTATTTAAACTCCTTTTGTCAACATTGTAGGAATGTCTTGTCTGAAGGGTGAGGGATAAGGCACATGGAAAATAAAGAGGTGATTGGTGACAGCCAACACCGAGCCGCCAGTGTGCGCTGGCGCCCAGAGAGCAGCTGCATCCTGGGCTGCATCAAAAGAAGTGTGGCCAGCAAGGCCAGGGAGGGGATTCTGTCCCTCTACTCTGCTCTGTTCAGACCCCCCCTGGAGTGCCGTGTACAGTTCTGGTGCCCTCAGCAAAGAAAGATAAAGACCTGTTGGAGGGGGTCCAAAGAAGGGCCATCAAGATGATCAAAGGCCTGGAGCAGCTCTGCTATGAGGACAGGCTGAGAGAGTTGGGGCTGTTCAGCCTGGAGAAGAGAAGGCTCCAGAGAGACCTTAGAGCACCTCCCAGTAATTGAAAGGGGCTACAGGAAAGCTGGGAATGGGCTTTTCATCAGAGAAGATAGTGATGGGACAAGGGGTAATGGTTTTAAACTGAGAGAGGGCAGACCTACGTTAGATATTATGAAGAAATTCTTCACTACCAGGGTGGTGAGGAGCTAGAATGGGCTGCCCAGGGAGGTTGTTGATGCCCCATCCCTGGAGGTTTTTAAGGCCAGCTTGTATGAGATTTTGTGCAACTTGATCTAGTGGTAGGGTTCCCTGCTCATGGCAGGGGGGTTGGAACTTGATGATCTTTAAGGTCCCTTCCAACCTTAATGATTCCATGATACTACATACATTATATTTGGGCCATTATTCAGCACTGAAATTTAGCATTTAGGTTACCACAGTCTGTTGAGTGCAACTGCAAGCACCAGAGGTGGAAAAGAATTGCCAAAAGTGAGTCTCTTCTGCTTGACTCTGGCACATGAGCTAGATGCCAAACTCCTGCAGTGTTTGCATTGCAGACTGCTGCAGTGTGGCAGTGGTGACCATATTCTGCACAAGCTGCAGTACGAGGCTCATAAGAAGCTTTAATGTCATAAAGGGAAGAGTAGCAGCTCCAGGGTTGAGAAGCAGTTGTGTGGGCCCTTTTGACTTGCACTGTTTGACTTGGTGCTCAGATTTTGCTGAAGTCCTTAAATCCTGTTTCTAAGATATAGGCTGATTCCTCTCTGTTATAGTAGGGGTCAGTGAGAAGATGGCAATTTAGCTAAGTAGAAGGCTCTGGGTTTGGTCAGTGACACAGCTGAAGGTGGAGTAGATAAATTAAAACTAATTATGCTCAAACTGCAGTTGGGCCAGCAGCTGTTTTAATTTATGCAAAAAGAAATGACTGAGAAGGTGTTTCTTTTGTGGAAGAAGTTTGGAAGTCATTAGAGTAAAAGCTAGTTTGCAGGACAGGAATTTATCAGGTAAGGGCTTTTTCTTTATAGTTAAGTAGGAAACAACATGAAAAGTATCTAGTTAGTCGTTGTTATTTCAGTTTTTTCTTTCCAGCTATTTCATCTGTCTTCAAGCAAAAATGTTTTTTCTACTTTATACATTCATTAGTAAGGAGAAAAGAAGTTAAAAACTGTTTTCTGAAATACTGAGTATGTTGCTAAATTGATAGGTATCAAAATGCCAAGTTTAAAAACAGAAAGAAAGGTGATTTGCTAATGCTGTACAATTGGTAGGAGAGTTTTATCCCTTTATTTAGCAAATCAAAATGGAACTAGTGGTTTCTATTGTATCTGGTTTAATGATGTGTGTGTTTTTGGTTTTTTGTTTTGCTTCAGCATGTGATATAAGGTTAATGGGCCATAGTCTCTAGGGTCTAACAGTAGACTTTTTTCAGTCTAATCATTAAGGAGAAAAATTATGCCTGTTCATCAATAGAGAATAGAGGCCCTTTACACTGTATTCTACTCTCACTACAGCCAAGAGCTATGGAGTCATGATTTTTAAGATTCAGAGGTTGCTGCTAATAAGAAATATGTTGGGGAAGTATCCAAGGGATTTTGCATTTTGAATGCTGCTGCTGAATTTTGCTGAGAGCTGCTGTGTTTAATGTGAGATAATTAAGGAGAGTTGTTGTTATTTTTAGTGTCAAAGAGCATTTTTGTTTGTTTGTTTTTTGATTAGCAATCATAGAATCAATAGACAAAAGAAAAGTAGTTGTGAATTACATGTTTATTAGGGTTTTTCCCCAGTAGGTTTGATTGATAGAGTAATTTCAAATAGTATATCTTATATCTTGTATTTTCAATGTTTCATAGGTTGATATAGCTTGGCAACCACACTGTCTTGAGCTTCTGGAACTTTATAAGGTATGGCCTAATATTCATATTTTATCAGTCTAAATCAAACTTCATACTTTTAAAATTTAAATGTTATAAGCGCATTGGTTGTAAGGCCCCTTAAATACCATAAAAATAATTAGACTTAGAAAAGTTTCAACTAGTTACTGTGTTTATAAAGTACTACAAAGAAAATGCAAGTGACCTACATACCATAGCAAAACATCATTTTAACTACCAAATTGTACAATCAATAAGTCCAATATGGATGTTTAAAGCCAGAACAGATGTTACAAAAAAACCCAAAAAACTTTTTAATACTTTAGGTTGTAAAAAGCTGCATCTGGGAAGCATGTATCTATCTGTAACAAGTTAATTTGAAGAGACTATCCACTAGATCATCTGAGTAATTTCTGTAGCTCATATGAGTGTTTATAGGAATACTAGATTTCTAAGCTTAGAGGTTTGCATGTTGGCAAAGAAAATATGGATTTGCATGTTAAGATTTACAGTGGTTATGAAGAATTACACATCACAAATCTTGGCTGCTCCAGTATGCCTTGCAGCATTCAAATGATAAGAGTGTTTCTAGGTGGTGAGTAGTTTCTTGACTGAAACAAGGAACTGATGTTACCTTTCTCATTTGTAATGGCTACAAAAGTTTGCTTTGTGTCAATAACCAAACCCAATTTATAAGAGCATATCAGATATCAACTAAATGCAGCAAACTCTCCAGGATCACTTAATGGAATATAGCACGTTGACCTTTGTGCTTCTGGAATGTAAAAGGAAATGGGCAAGGAAAACACAAACACAACTTGCTAGTGATGGATATGTGTCTGCCAGCATTGTTGATGGATTACAGGGTGTTCCCTCTTCATTGTTGGAAACAAAAAAGGATAAGACCAGTTGATACCTCATCTCAAATCCCCTTTTTACCTTACTCTTTCCTGGATGCGTTCTTCTGAAAATGTACTGTGTGTCTTAGAAAACATTGTTCTTTCTAATATATTGTACAAGTTGTAAGTAATGCAAATGGTTTTGATCTAAAGAACAAAATAGTGAAAACAACTGGTGCACACTTTTCTCATAGTTAATGACTGAAGAAAATGTTTGATTATTGAGTTTGGAAATTGGACTGGCTTATATTGCTGTATAGCAAGATGTCTAAGCATTCATATAAAGGATATTAAAATTTTGGTCTTGAGTATTATTAGTGACAGCTGTTTGACTGGGGACGGTTTACCATTGCTTCTTTGAGGTCTAGGTATTGATTCCTGGCATCCTGCATTTGCGTACTGTGTATTGTTTCTTTAGATATTTTCCAGAGTCTTTTTACTGCATAAAACCTTCCTCATGGTATTCCAAAAGGAAAAGCAGAATAGATTTTTAAGACAAGTAAGTTAAGCTTGTAAAGCAAAATGAGAGCTGTGCCATCCTTAGCAACATGAAGACCTTGAGCTTTTAAAAAAGGTTTGAATTTTCTGAAAATGAGGATTGCAAAGATAAGCTTCACTGATTGTTACAAAGAGCCCTGCAGACAGTGTCAAATAATACTTCTATGATAGCTAGTTGTTTGATTCTGAGTCATTAATTTCTTTGTGGAAATAAACTTGACAGCTCAGCTGTTCTTATTAGCAGGGCAAAAGACTCCAAAAAATCCATAAATATGCAATCATCCTCTATCCTATTCTTGTTAATCTCTTGCTCTGTTTAAGTTTTTTACAGTATGTATTTTTCCTAGTCTCATCTCTTTTATACATAAGTTCCTAGTTCATTCAAAATCTGACAAAATAGATTAATGTTTAAACAAGATTTGTTTTATCAGTTGTTATTATTTGTCAGCATTACTACCAATTTTTATTTCAGAATTCAGAGTAAATTGAAAATATTCCTTCTGCTATAAACAAATACTAGGATATGCTTTTCAATGCCATTAAAAGTTACTTTGTTAATCCTTTTTTTATGATAATTTTCTAAAATCCATCTAACATAGGTATGGTTAGTGCTTATCCAAAAAAAAAAATAAAAAAAATATATAGACACAGACACAAATGAGTCTTCCATACATTCCAGTCATTCTTAAAAGCAGGAAAGAAAGACAATTAAGATTTGAGGTGTAATTAGGATGCTAACAATGGTGAGCTCTGTCTGAACACGAGGGGAGGGGAATTCAAAATGGGAAGCCTTTCACTGAGTGCCTTGTTCTCAATACACAGTTCTCCCAGTCCACCATTATGAGATGTGATATATCCATTTTTGTCAACTTTGATGCATCAGGATATAAAAAAAAACTAAAGTACTTGTGCTGAGTCCAAGATGAGTTGCATCTTTTAAGAAAAAAGTTTTGAAGAGCTGTAAAACTTGTTGGTTAAGCTGGATAGCTTAGCAAAGCTTGTTGCTAACATCACTTCTGTATTTCTGTTCCTCTTTGGAAACAGGGATTATTTGCTGATAATATCTCTGCATGTGTCTGTCAGAGGTGTAACTAGATGTGGTATCAAGCAGTACTGTATATAGCATATTAGCTGTATTGGGTTGCCCGAATGGTGTGGAACCTACAGGCTTCGTACTTCAGAATTACAGTAACTGCTAGAACCTCTTTCTTCTGGCCCAAGACCTTTGTGTCTAGATGATCTGATACCTGGGTTATGAGGACCTTAATCATAGTTAATCTGCTGAAACTGATGCAAAATGGGCTATGGTGTTGTGTCCACTTCAGTTTATGATTCTGTAAATTATTAGAAATTCTCATGTTACCACAGAAACAGCAAAGCTACAGAAGGACCTCAAAATGGAAGTTTTTTCTTTTACTTGTTTCTTGCACCCTTAGTTGACTATGTATTTGTTTTAGAGTGAGACATGAATTTTATTTGTAAGGGATAGAACCACCCTAGTTAATGAAAGTTATTTCTCTCGACAATTATCTTTCACCCACTACCTCCTTAAAAATGACTAAAACCCAAGGAGCTGCTGGTGCTGTGGGTCCCACTCTTTGCTTAATGAAATGCAGTATTTTTTCACATTACCTGTGGTGATGTGAGTCCTAGTTTGTGCTCTTAAAAAACAAAGCAAATAAAAAACCCTTCAGCAATTGCTAAAACTTTGTTGCTTCACACACAAACCCAACATCAGCAACTTTATGTGAGGTAGCAGATGCCTTAATGTAGTAAGACACTTGCTGCATGCTTCTGCTTTAAGTGGCATTAAATTGCTAGGATATTGGGAAAGTTGTCCAGCAGACACTCAGCTTGTCTTCCTCTGGTTCTAGTTCACTTATGCTGAATCCTCTATTTTCTGTAGTCATTTGAGAATTTTCTATTAAATTCTCCTTTTGAGACTAATTAAAACCAAACTAGAAGTTTTCTTTGAAGCAGAAGCACATAAAGAATGCAGTGTCTCATTAGTAATAAGGAAATTTCTGTCCTGCCCCCTGATTTTTTTTCACATATCTTAGTGTAGTTGTAATATTTAACAACTATATATACTGAAGATTGCTATCTCATTATTTTCCACAGTCCTTTTCTTTGCATACCTAAGTCTATACCAATAATTACTGTTGTTGTAAGGTGATGAACATGATGTACCTGACAGTTATGAGTCTGAAATGAACCCTTTCTCATTTCTTGCACTAATTTAATATATACTAATAGAGTAACACATAAATTATTTTCATAGTCACATTCTGAATTCTTGTTCAAGCCATTGCACTGCATGCTATAGATGCAGACTAACTGCAGGTATGGTGGGAAAGACTACAGTCTTGATGTGCTACATAATCAAAGATTTTTTTGTGTGTCTGGCTGCTTCATCCTTTTCTTTTTCAGTCTCTTTTAAATCAGGGAGGATCTCAAAATCTCATTTTATGCATAGAGACCTGTGACTAAATAAATTAATTTGCCTAATATCACAGAAGACTATGCAGGGATACCATGCTCAGCTTTCTTGTGTTGTAGACCACTCTGCTTTATTTCCATTATCTCTACTCCAAAGGTAAAGCTCCTTCTCACAGTGAGATGAGAAGAGCTGTAGTATGTGTTTATGAGACAAATAGTCATCATCTAGTGTTCATTCCAGTCTTTATGTGCACAAGGTTTGCAGTGCATTCTTTTCCCTTTGGCCATTAGTGTAAAATTACTTGTTCTTTGGACAACATCCCATCAATGTTTGCTTTTATCCATTTTTTGTGTCCAGCTGCTGGAGACATGTTACAGCTGCATGTGCCAGCTAGCATTTCTTAGCAGAATGAAAATCTACATGAGGGGAAGAGGGATTCATAGATAGTTAAAAGTATTAAAAAACAAAAACAGGAATGGTTAATTTTTGAGGGAGAGTAAAATTCTGAAGCCCTGCAAAGTTTGTGCTGTTTTACTAGATCCTTGAATCAATTGGACACAGAGTGAGTGATCAAGTTACATATTTTACTCAAGTGTTCAGCATAGTTAAAATGAAAACATGCTGCAAAAAGTTCTGGAGAGACTTTGGAGACACTAAGCAATAAGCTTTAGTCAACGATAGTTGGGTGACAAAACAGAGAAATCCTTAAGTAAGCATCAAGATGCCCTGTAAACTTCTAGTCACTAATCAGAACAAAGGTCTTTGTGAGACAGTTTATAGTATGCTAGACCAATACTGAAAAATACAAGCATGTTAGAAATTACAAGGTAAGTATTTAGAAATAGGAAATATTATTTATGCCACTGGTAAACTCAGTGAGCATCCTGATTCTCATTGTCTCATTCTCATTGTCTTCTCTGCAGTTCCCCTAATTAAAAAAAACTTCTAATAGAACTGGAAAAGGCACAGAGAAAGTTGACATAGTATATCCGCAGCTATTTAACAGCTTAAAAAATAACATTATATTAGCTTCTTTTTTTTTTTTTCTCTCAAGATAAGACAACTGAAAGAGAAATGCTGAAGTTCTGAGAAAATACAAATAACGTAGACAGCAGAATTATTATCACTGCTGCTTAGGATTAAAGCTAAAGGACACAATAAAAATAACAAGCATCAGACTTACATTAATATGACATGCTAGAAAAGGCTATTGCAAGGTCATAAAGAATATATATTTCTTAAAAGCTATTAAATGTGGCAAGAAAAATGCAACTCCTGGCTTGATGTCCTTAAACAACTGGTTTATAGGAGATGGGATCGTATGCTAGGCAAGGTGTCGCTCTGTGCTTGCTCAGGTCTTTTGCTTTTCATTTGAGCATCTTTTCATAGCCCTTGGCTGAATTCTGGGCGAAAAGCTGCTTATGAGTTAACGTATCTGGTCTTATAGAAAAGGAACAAAATTGTATGTAAATGTGACAAAGCATCTCCAAATTTAACACAGATTTTGTAAACCTGCTGTCTGGTGTTTTTTGATGCCTTCCACATAAACTTCATGCATCAGCTAACTTTTCTATGATGGAATAACTTCCTGTAATCTCTCCTCATGTGCATTTTTGTTGTAAAGCTTTTAATTTTGCAAGTCACTGTAGGTCAGTAGCTTTTATGTGTGTGGCTGTTTGAGCCAGCAATGGCTTTTGTGCAGAAGTGGCATTTTTATAACAGCTTTCTGAAGTGCTTTGCATGTTAAAAAATGTAGAACAAACTCCGAACTATTTTGTATCCTCTTTTCAGTTGAAGTTTTGCACAGCTAAGCTAGTGGAACTTGTATCATGAAATCAAAGAGAATGCAGATTATTTTAGTAATCTTTGTGCTGCACAACTTTTAAAAACTGCTATGTACTTCAGTATAATGTGGTAAATAGTGAGAATGAAAGAAATGGAGTTGTGCACCACCACCAATAACTAAAACTGATGAGGACATTAGTAAACTTGAATTGGTTCTTCCAGCCATTTTGCATAAACTTTATTTGTTCTGTCTCTGGTTTAATATGTACAGTCATCTATAAAAAAGATGTATTTAAGATAGAAAATATTTTGAGGCTGCTAAACTGAAGACTAAAAACCAGCAAGTTGAGCTTGCACAGGAAAGGAAATATCTATTCCAGCCTGTGGTATTTTATGCATATAGGTATTTCCCCAACGTTTACATATAAATATCCATGTTTGCTTCTGATCTCAGATACAAGAGCAGCTCATCTGGAACACACCAATTTGATGTATTATTACAGGTAAAATTCTGGCAAATTTGTGTCAAGTGTGTAAAATCCAACAAAGCAGCAGCTCTTTAGGACTGAAAAAGACTACTTTTCCTGTCAACTTTTGTCTGGCTCTTAACAAATATGTTAAATTCTCTCTTGATGTTCCAAACTAAGATCATCTACACTATGTGGAACAGGTGAATTACCTTGAGGGGAGGAAAAGATGTCACTGCATTAAGTAACTTTCACACTAGTTAATTCTACTGCTAAATATTCTGCAATGATTACCACAACAGTAAACCTGCTTACTTGTGCTTCCTAATAAGCACATTCTTCTCAAGAGAATTTGTAGGTGCATTTATTATTCCCTGAAAGATTGAATGGTTACACTGATTTATTGTAAAATGCTGTGACTAAGGAATTAGTGTACAGTGGTGTTGGTGTTAGGATAGAAGTGGTAGGGAGATGTGATGGCACTTAATGAAATATGCTTACATTATTAGTGTTTTCTGCATTTAACAGGGTAGATTTGCTTTTTATAAGCTTCCTTTCTTCCAGGTGGCATCAAACACTAAATATTAACCTATCTTTCTGGAGTTTAGAACTACTGACAAATACATCTCAAACTGCAGACAAAGGCATGTCTGGCAGCAGTGGCTGGTTATTAATTTAGTGAAACTGCACAAGGCTTTTGGGAAGATGCTCCTGCAGGGCTGCATTGTGCTTACCAGCAGGAGAGAAACCTGCCACTTCTGAAGAGCTTTTGATCACTGTGTCCAGCCTCGCAGCTTCCGAAGCACCATCTCTTTTAATTTGTCTCTGTTCAGCCTGAGGAGTTGGTGCATATTATTACTGTGTCCTACTGCTGAATGAGTAATGGGCATTTCTACTGTATCTGCTTGGACTCTAATCTCCATTTTGTTTCTTTATAACTAGCAAATGAGTTTTTGAGAAGAGCAGGAAGGGGGCAATTTAGTTGTGGTGGGTTTTTTGCCTCCAGCAAGGAAGATGCACTTCTATGATTATGTCAGCGTAACTAAGGTCTGAGTTGGGTCTCCAGATACCTTCCTATCTCACCCTCCCTCTGTGAGACTCCATTAATGAACTCTTATTTACGCTCTTGCCCTAGAGAGGTCTTGACATTTAATATTCATCTATTTTTATGTTTTTCCACAAAATGCAGGGCAGTGGAGATGAGAGCTGCCAGTTTTATAGCTGAAGCAGAAAAGGCTGGAGTTGTTTAAACATTTCAACTGAAGTGTTTCTTAGAAAATTCTTACGTTGGGTCTAGCCAGTGGGCACGAACACGGTCACTGAATGTGCACTGTGCTTGCTAAGCAGAGATGTACCTGAGGTGTAGGATGTCCCCCCAGCCCAGGGGGGCTGGCAGGGGCTGCCAGGCCGAGGGCCAACTTGAGATACAGAGCGAGTCTCGGGGTTCATACCATGTCACTATGGGGAAAAGCAATTCTTTGTGCTTTTAGTACTGGTTGGTGCTTTGTCCAGGTGGATCTGTAGTAGCACTGCCGTGATTGCTCCTTCTCACTACAACAGGCTCCTTAACAGCCAAAATAGAGGAGGTGAAGGAGCTGAAGCAGCAGATGAAAGGGCCACAGCTAGGAACAGCCCTTTGTGTTGGACATGAGTGTGTTGTTTTGTGAATTTTTCAAGGACTAGCAGCAGATTTTGAAAGAGTCAAGTAAATTAATGCCTGGGCTGACTGTCACTCGTTTGTTTTCAAATTGTACTAGGCCAAAAAAATCAATTTACAGCGCATATTTGGCCAAACTGCATTGAAGTGGCAAGTAGGCAGTGGTAGGACATGCTAGAAGTAGTACCCCTCACTGTGTGCCTTGGTTAGGTCAGGCTTGTAGAAATAGGCCTGTTGGGATGCCCAGTGCCACCAGAAGAAAGATGCTGTGGTAGTGAGTTTCCAAGCATTCATTATCATACAAAGATTCAGATTAAAAATGGGATTGTAAACTTTAACTTTTACGGCTTCTCTGTGTTGTTGTAATTAGTGTAAAAAACCCCATATGGCTGAGAATCTGGAGAGGTAGGGGGGATGTTTTCTGTCAATCTTACTTGACAAATAATGTGGTTTAACTGAAGATTAGCCATGCATTAAAAAAATAAATAAAAAATTAGTATAGGCAGGGGAAATTAAACCATATCAGTTATTATGTGTGCTATGGGGCATGTTACAAACTCTTCTAACTTTAGCTACCCTTACAGTAAAGAGTCTGATTATTCAGTCATGGACTGAGGCCAAACAATAAGGCTTTACAATGATTTACAATGAAATTCTTGTGGGATACAGAAGTTCTCACATTCCAGCTGGTCAATGTTTAGGAAACATTTGAAGTTCTACCTCAATGGCCCCGTCCTTTTCTCTTTGGTTTTAAACACGCTATCCTTTGTCCTCACTACATGGATTGTTACTTAACTGTGCAATGCCTCTCTATGTATCAGGATTAATATTTATAATGTGCTCCAGGCAAGCTAACTAGCCATGCTGCCAAATGGTAAT
>NW_009953964.1:3236556-3250105 GCF_000747805.2 Chaetura pelagica
TCCTGCTGTCTTCACCACCATTAAAAATGAGTATTGAGTACTCAAGACTTGACTCTTCCAAGCTCCTGCTTTAAAGTAACATGATGAACTACCAATTTACAAGTGCAACCATTAAGTTTCTGACACACACAAGCGTATCAAAAGTAATCACCTCTTTACTTTGTTACTCCTCTGCTACTAGCCTTGTCTTTCTGAACCCTGTTTAATGCAGGCTGCTTGACCAAGATAATTGCAGATGAGCAATGCAGTTTATTAACATGCACATCAGCACCACAATCGAGTCCTGCTGGGGCCCTTCTGCAGTGTGTAGGAGAGGTACACGAAGCAGCAGAGAAAAATCCTTAAAGACAAATTCAAGATGCTAGCTTGCCTTCTGCCTTATTTCCTTGTTTTTCCATTTGTGGTTGAAACCTATCAAATCTCGTCAATTTACCAAGCAAATAGGAAGCCCTCTAGCATGTAAACGAGGGATCAAAACAGACTTTCATGCTAAGATTTTAGAAAGGATTTTGTCTTCTGCAGATTTTCTGTTCCATGTATGTTAGAGAGCAGTTCTTATTTTTTTCCTCTGCCATTGGCAAAGAAACCACCCTCCTTCACTATATTATTATCCCGTGACTCAGCAATAGTTGTGATATTGTATCAGCATTCTGGTTGATATTGCTTAATCTCCAGCATGAACTGAGTGCCTGAAGAAAGGCAAAGCTTTTACAAGATGCTTGTAAAGTTCAAGGCTGTATTAAACACTTTGAAGACTAAAATTTCTTAGATCCTGTTTGTTTAACAGGAAAACCAGTAGCAGCATACCAGCCTCTGAATAGGCAAAAAGAATTTCCGGAACTCGGCAATGCTTTTAAAACACAAAATCACTTACTAGCAACCAAAAAAAAATACAAAAAGACTCTTAGGTTGTAGTTTACACTTTTTAAAAAAGCTTGTAATAAATGCAGTGGCCTGAGATTGAAAAGCAATTATTTTTTTGAGCTGTTTCTTTTAATCAAGTTCACTTTACCTAGTAACAACTAGGAAGCATTACTGATTGTACCAAATCACAGTTTGCCAGCATTTTTTTTTTCACATGTACTGAATCTCTGGTAGACAGTAGCTCCTTTATGTGTTTCAGGCATTTCAGAGCAGAGCACAAAGGGTTTCCCAGTTCATTTATGTTACTTCCTTTAATGCTTTTATATAAGCTAATGTAAATTGAGTTTTCTCCTTATTTTGTCTGTGTTAAAGGTCTTCTAAAATGTTGGTCTCTTTTCATTGCTTAAGAAACTTACAGTCTTCTCATAACCAATATGTATTTTATTTTTTTTTTGTCTTGTAGCATCTGTCTTTTACACATGATCTTTGTGTCCCTTATTGTGGTTTCTTTTAAAAACTGTACTGAACTTACAGCCTCTAGCTGGTTGTAATGACTTGGGCTCTTTCGCTCTTTGTAGCTGGTAGAAGAAATTCTAATGCTGTTTTTTTGTTTAAGAATTTCCTTGCTTTTTTTTTTTTCATGGTACTCACGGTGCCACCTGACTTCGTGTGTGTAGGTTGTTTAGATTTTGACTAACCTGATCAAAAAGTTTCACTGTGAAAACTGAAAGGGGGGAAAAAAAAACCCACAAAAAAACCCTCACCAACAAAAAACTAAAAGAAAGAAAAAGAAGGAAAAATAAAAAAAGCAAGGTCTATAAAACAAGCTTAAATGAAAAGATGTACTCAGTAGGAAGATGGAAACTAAGTATTGACCACTAAAGTTTCATGTGATTCATAACTGAATGAGCAGGCTTTAACAACAGAAATAAGTTTGACCATGTTTTCATCCATTGATGCTTTCCATTGTGATCATCAGCAAATAATGCTAGAGCAAGCACTCTAGATTTTTATCAGGTACTTTGAAGAGAGTAATTTGTAAAAGAAAGGAAACACAAAAGATTGAGAATTTATTCTCATTTGTGGGGAGATACAAAAATAAAATTGGGGAGTTTTGTATTGCTGTGACCTAACTACTCTTCAAAGGTGTTCTGAAACAGCTTTTCTTTTGCTGAGGGTCGACCACAACTTCAGTACATCTGGAAGGGTTGATCTTTCTCATCTTTGTCCCTCTGCAGCCAAGGTGTTGACTTATGGTTCCCTCTTGGTTAATCTTCTTCCATCAGCATTTCTTTTTACATAGATACCAAGGTAATTCTCTCTCATCTACTTTTGAGTTGCAAGGTTTTTTTTAAATGCATGTCTTCATTCACTGTATTGTTCCTAGCCGGTGTATTGAAGTAATTCATAGAATCATAGAGTGGTTTGAGTTGGAAAGGACATTAAAGATCATCTAGTTTCAACCCCCCTGCATGGGCAGGGACACCTCCCACTAGACCAGTTTGCTCCAATCTCCATCCAACCTGGACTTGAACACTTCCAGGGATGAGGCACCCACAGCTTCTCTGGGCAACCTGTTCCAGTCTCTCACCACCCTCACACTAAAGAATTTCCTCCTCATGTCTAAGCTAAATCTCCCCTCTTCTGTTTTTAATCCATTTCCCCATTGACATTTAGAATGTCAAATTTTGCCCAACAGTGACCCGAGCCATTGAAAAATGCTTGGAGCAACAGTTTTGAAGCTTTGATTATTTTTAATGTGCATTGCCTCTTAAAAAAATTAATAAGTCTTCCCAGTGAAACAAGCAACTAGGAAATTGTACTGTGTGAATTTAGAACAAGTTCTAATGTGGAAGCTTGAAAAGTTATGGACAAAATAATATCTGATTAGCATTCTGGTAAGATCCATGGCTGTTTTCTCTAAGGTGTGAAATTCTTTTACTCTGCCCTAAAATAAACTGGAAAATGGTATACAGTTGGTCCTGATGTGTGAAGCTAATTAGTTTGTGAAAAGGAATGGAAAATCTTTCATTAAGCATGGAAATTGATTTGACAAGGTAGAAAATATATATCTGATTCAACTTTAAGTATAAAAATACCTCACCTATTTCACATACTTCGGGAAATAATTTTTAATGTCTACATCAGCAATCTTAAATCCCTTTTATACTCACATTTCCTTGATTT
This sequence comes from Chaetura pelagica, assembly GCF_000747805.2. Taxonomy (NCBI): domain Eukaryota; kingdom Metazoa; phylum Chordata; class Aves; order Apodiformes; family Apodidae; genus Chaetura; species Chaetura pelagica. The sequence continues at coordinate 3,239,608 of NW_009953964.1, forward strand.
AAAAACAAAATATCCAACTAACCCAGAAAATAAATCAACCTCAAAACAACTTGTAATGTAGGGATGGACTCATGGGAGTTATGTAAAATGCATTGGGTACAAGTTTAGTAACAAAATTTTCATTTTAGACACTATTATATTTCAAGATTATTTTCTTTAGTTCTAAAAAGTAAAGAATCTGATGGAAGGCAAAAGAATGCTGTTCATGCATATGTCACAGAAAAATTAAGAGATAAGTTGTGAGATTGTAGTGTGAAAAAAATGCTCCTTCTGATTCTAAAGGAAGGTAAAAACTGAGGAAAGTAAGTGCTTAAATTCATAGTATCTTGGCTGTGCACCTGGAACATCCATTAATTTCATTGTTGATGGCTTCCAATTAGTGGCCACCTAGTTTATTTTACTCCTGTGCAACCTCCTTGAACAATTCAACCTTTCAAAGGAAAGTCATTAAGTACCATTTGCTAAATGCAAACAAATGCTTCTTTATGTTGCTTAATGTGCACTTTTAAGCAATTAGACTGCTTCTGGAATTGGAGGAAAAATTAAATTGCTGTGTAGGTAACAAACAAAAAGTGTCAGAATAGTACGTGGTCTTCAAGAACGCCACCTCAAAACCTAAATATATTTTAGGTTGGATCATAAAGTAAGTGGATTTTAGCTTTACAAAAAAGCTAGCACTTTGGAATGTAGATCGATTGGCAGGATTATGTTCTGGTATTTGAATATTGTTACTGGGCTTTGAATTGTAAAGGGTGCAGAGAAACAGTTATGGAGTCTTATCTCATGTAAACATCTTCATGCATTTGTAGATAACCTTTGCACCTCACTGCTTCCCAAAGGTGCTTTCAATATATGAGTTTTGTAGAACACTGATCTTGAATGGGAAGATCTTTTCCAGGTTCTTCCCACAGTGCCAATCTCTCTGTTATTGAACTTTTCCTTAACAGTTTGCTTCATATAAAAAAAGGTCTGCTGACTATATATTTACTACAGTGTATTTGTGAATTGCTGCTTGTATGTATTCATTTAGTTCCTAGAATAGTTGGGTCCTGTTCCATAGCTGAATCTCCCAAGCAATACAAATAAATAAAGAAGAATGCTTTTATTATGTTATTCTATATCTAAATGTACCACTGGAGATCATGTTGTCCACTCATTCATATGCTAAGCATCTAAGAAAATAAAAGTAAAGAAAAAGATTAAAGAAAATAATGAAAAAAAGAGCTAGACTTCAGAGTCTTTAGGTCTCCCTGGGGAAGGTGTGTCCTTATGTAACTTAAGTCCTTTCAGCAGTTCCTGTATCAAGACTACTTAGAGCAAATTAATCTGGAAAATGATTCTGTACTTAATGGTAACCAAACATAAGGATAGAATAACTTGTAGAATAAGTACTCAGTTATTCAGTACCTGAAATACTTCAGGAAGTATATTTAAAAATGCACATAATATCTGCTAGAAAATTCATATAAGGAATGAACAGGGGGAGATTGTGGTCAGAATTCACTTTAGTTAAATTATGAGGGTTTTCACTCCACATGATTAATTGTTGGGCCTGTCTAACTACTGAGATTTCATGTGAGAAAAGAGAGAGATCTTCTATAGTAAACAGAATTTCTTTTTATTCCTCAAGTGGGTCGGTTCTTGGCTACAGGCAAAATGGGGTGGTGTTGACAGTGTTGCTGTTTTACAGGAGAAACTATAGATTATTATCAGTTGTCATATAGGCCTTTGAGAGTGACCAGAGCTTATGATTTAACCTATATCTAGAAAATAACAAAAAAAAAATAGGTCTTTATTGGGTGATAAATGATCATCATAGAAGGAACTTGTGATATTCCTGAGAAACTGGTAGGGGAGCGTTCACAGTCATGTTCCCAATCAGAAACTAGCTTACTCCTGGATCAAGAAAATTAACATGAGAAAAGAGGAAGATTGAAACAATGGTTTTGTTTATCTGGGGTGTAGAGAGAACGTTGAGTGGTGGTGGGGGCGGGGGAAAGTCAGTTTTGATCTGGAAGGCTGAGTCAAGTGTAGAAGAGATGTAAGACTCATGAAATTACTATGTGTACTGAAAGGGCATAAAATGCAGTGAAAGCATTGTATGTCTCATAGCATGCACTCATCCTTCTTAATGGGAAGGTGCCAATATTTCAAGATACCTAGTTTCTAGATGAGTAGTTTTTCCACACTAGTAGTTCGATTTTTTGTCCACTAAAGCTTTTCTGAATCCAAACCACTTAAGAATATTTTATCCATAGAGAAAAGATACTTAGTCTGGTGGAGGTCCAAAAAGCAGTTTTTTTTAAAGCAATGATCATTTCAGGATGGGTGAGGTGAAGGTGGTGTCTTTTGATGAATCTGTGTCTCATTAATGGGATTTCCCTATCTGTGTGTAAAATAAAGTTCTGACTTGATATGAGGAGAAACATTTACTTTATGAGGGTAGTTAAGTAACAGAGTAGATTGCATTGAGAGGTTTTTGCACTCTCCCATCTTTGCCTGAGGCAACATTTTACACTTTCCATCCTTGCAAAAATGGATGAAGTCCTGAGCAAAATAGCCTGACATAAGAGCTGCCTCTGCTTTAAGCAGGTGGTTGGACTAGATGTCTCCTGAGGTCTCTTCTAAACTGATCCTGTGAAACTTAGTCTAGAGAGAGGTTTATTCTTAACAGTAAATGAAGCTTGCCAAAGAAAGATTTTGTAAATTGTTATAGTGGATTTTTCATTTCTGGACGTATTCACATAAAGACTTCATTTTCATGTAAAAGTCCCTCTAGCTTACATAAAAAATGCTTCAGGAAAAATGGATGGCCTGTTTTATAATGAGGCTAGACTAAATGATTGTAATATCCTTCGTAAGTCAATAAATGCTTTTTGTTCCCATTGAATGCTTCTTTTCTTGAATGGCTTTTTGTGACTTTGATTCTTGATTTCCCAAAAAGGTTTCAGCCTCTATGTATTTTATGATATGCCAAAGGCACGTTACTGTCTGCTATTTGTTCTGTGTACAGTTTGATAGAGATTAGGGAACAACTCAGGTGTAAAATGCACAGAATTTTTACTGAAGCAAATGGAATACAAATAATTCTCATTTGTGTTCTTCTCTTCTGTATTTAAATTTACTCCAATTAGAAATGGAAATGTGCCTAGTGGTGTGTTAAATTCTTGCCAAGAGTTTTACACACCAACCAGTCAAGTTAAAGGACTTAAAGCATCTGCATGAAAAGCCACCCTTCAGTTTCACTGGAGATTTTAATACGTAAGAAAGCACACTCATTGCTTAGAAAATAGCCTAACTGGATAGAATAATAAAATGAACTGAAAATCTTGGGAGCAAACTATACTAAAACCGTCATTCAGACTAAGATATTAATAACATCTTAAAAAGCCTTGGAGTGTTCATGGAGCAAAATTATAATCCAGATGTTAGAAAGGAAGCATGTTCTAACAGATACAGAACTTGTGTGTCCAGTGGGAATGCATTCTTAGTTTTGCCTCTATCTGCAATGTACATGAAGCTTTTTCCTGTCTCTCCTCTGTTACAGGCTGATGGTAGAATAGTCTAGAAAGCTGTTTATCTGTGCCATGTCAAGCACAGTTGGTATGTTAGCCAGTAACTGTAGAATGAGGCAGTGAAATGATCTCACAATGGAATAATTCGGAGGAAGTTACTAATATATTTTTTGGTAGTTTTCTCACTAACAAAAAAGTTGTTGTTCTTTGTATGTGAAATGAGTGATAAAAAATGGGCATTTCTCACATGTTTATTGTAACTAATAATTAATGTTTGTAAATATGTGGGCATGTTTGATGGAAGTTGCAAAGAGATTTAAAGGCATGTATTCTGCTTTCTGCTATTAAGCACAGTTAAAACAACACAGAAGATGCTGATAGTTTTGAAACAACTGACCAGTTTGGCTGCATTGACTAAGAAAGTCAAGTTAAATCTGAGACATCTTGAATACCTTCTTTTCATTGGGAAGCCTAGTATTTTTAACAAATTCAGTTTCATGTCACAGAACACTTTAGTAACAGCTAAAACAGGAAGGGACTGAATTCTGGCATATCTTTTGTACCAGAAAGTTGTCCACACTGAATACTAATACGTTCCATCTTCCACTTCACACTACTGGTTTTGGAGCTTGGAAAACTGTTTGACTGGCATATGAGGCACAGAAAGATGCAGTGGAAAAAAAATAAATAAAAAAAATTAGAATGATCCATTATGGCTAAATGGAGCAAACTGATCACAGAATCACTATTGCAGATTTATTATTTGAACTCTTAAGTATTTCAGAGTTAGAAAGATCATAACATCAGCTAACTGATCTAATTTTTCCCTCTCTTTGTGTATATTATATAAAGACATGTTTTGAAAGCAGAAGAGAATCTAGATGCATGATCTCAAAAAAAAAGACTGTGCTGATATACTATTTTACTGCATTTATTACACCAGGAGTCATTATTTAGGTCATAAAGCCATTGCTAAGTATTAACCTCTTTCATTATTTCTGTTACGGTCTTACTCATACCCTGCTTATCAGTGCCCATTACCTCTGACCATTCTTACTTATTTTCTGCAAATCATGGTGATATCTAGGAGGTTATTAAGGTTAAATTATTTATTCATCAGAAAGTCAATTTCTATTTAGAAGGTATAACATCTATTGTTGTAACAAAGTCATTTATCTTTAAAGGATGTCATCTGTCATTGTTGGCTTTCTGGCAACTCTCATAATACCAGCTGTAAAGAATAAAATTGCTCTCATGGAAGAAACTGAATGTTCCAGTACAGCAATCTTCAAAATAGGTGCCCAGCAGATAGAAAAAAAAACAAAACCAGACTAAAAAACCACATTAAAATAAGGCTAGTTTGAATTAACATACTGGGTATTTTTGGACACATTTAGTAGGAGAGATCTTACGAATTTCCCTAGGATCGGATACTGCACAGAGGTTTTGTTTGTTTTGTTATATATCTAAACATATTTGTTACTGAAGTAGATAACTAGAATTTATAAATTAGACTAGAATAATTAACAAAACTTAAAATCTTTCTCTTTTTTCCCCCAAAAAAATTTAATTTGACTTAATTCTCAAAGAAGCTAGGAGAAAATACTGCATTGTACTTAGATATTCTTAACAACAAAAAAATAAAAATCAGATGGTTTTCAAAGTATTCATACTAATTCTGGAAGCTTTCAGAAAAGAATCTGCCTCTTGTAAGATCTAGATAGACCTTTGATATGTGGAAACATGAATTCATCAGGCAAATCTTATAATGTGCAATAAATAATGAAAATGAGGTGGGTGCTGTGGTTGGAACTATTGGTTTTGCCTGTCGATTTCTTAGAGGGATTTTGCAACCTTAGATTTGTATACAGCCTTAGTACAGACCAGAATGTGGAATCATGCTAACAGTAAGGAAACGTTTGAAGAAAGTACCACTGACATTTTTCTTAGAATATTTTTACATTTATGCCATTAAAATAAAAAAGGGAAGAGTGCATTCAAATGTGGATAAATTAAAAGGTCATATTCTGTCCTACTACCAAAAAACAAGTGCCCTTTTCTGCTTTCTGTTGACTTTTAAGTTTTTGTTATTTCTCTTGGCAAATTCCATTTATTAAAATCAATTTCTGTTTTGCACAGCTTAACATTGCACATACTGTGTGGCATAATGAAGGATTATTGTAGTTCTGACTACCTATTACAGGACTGAAAGTGAATTTAGCCCAGGCAAGCAGGCAGAAGTCATTACCATCTGGTAGCTGTTAAAGGTCACAAGTGACAGGACCATAGGCATCCTTTCATTAGAATAACATCACAGTTAACAAAGTAGAAAATGCTTTATTTCAGTGTTGAAAGATGCATAAAATGCAAGTATGTAATACCTTCAGGACAGGAAGCAAGGAAGTTAATAGATATGTGGTGTTTGTTTTTTTATTAATCACAAACACGTTTTTCTTAAGAAGGATCTGTCCTGAGGTCTTACCTTTTGTTAATTTTTCAAGGAAATTTTTCATTTAAATATGTGTAAGGCACCTTCTTTTAAATTAGAAGTGATCTTTCTGCCAACTCTCTAAGGCTAAGTTTGCTTGCAGCCTCCAAAGGCCTTTTCAGAGAAGCTTCATTGAGTTACAGCTGTAATACAAAACACCAATGCAGTATTTCAGTGTTACCAGACCTCTAACATTTCATTTTGTTCTTGTTTGCTAGGCTTTTATTTAAAGCATTATATTTGATGTGAGGAAAGAAAGGTCTTTAGGGCTGTTAAAATTCAGAACATAGAAACATAACCACAAAGTTAGAGAAAATACTTCTCTCTTTCAACCTCTAGCTCCATACTTGTGTGTACAGGGAATGTGGACGTTATTTCTGTGGCTCTTGGCAATCGTACTAAATTTCATTTGTGCATCAAAGCATGGGGATGACAAGCTGGAATGTGTTGTTTTGTGAGAGGTAGGGAATCCAAAATATTTTTAATCAAAATGTACAATTGTGGCAGGATGGCCAAATGGTTTCAAAGGAATACTGAGCAAATAATATTTTGGATTTGATGAATTTTGAAGGGTTCAACTAACATCTGTACTTGTCTTCCCATCCTCTGGCAATGATTGGTCAATTTTACTAGCAAAGCACAGTCTAATCAGCATAGACTTGAACACAGAATATTCTGTTCAGTTGTATCAATCTGACTTTTCTTCCTAGATCTGAACTAACAAAGAGCTGGATTAATTTCTAATTGCATATTTAACCTTTGGTAGAATGAAGATGGAAGTGTAAAGTGGGCCATGCAAAGATCTTAACTGAAGGTTAATTGCCTGTGCTATGTAATTTCCTGTTTTACTGTACCTTGCATAGCTAACTTAATCCTAAAGGATTGATGAACAAATATAATGGTTTGGACAGCAGAGGCGGTGATTCAGTTTCTCTTCATTTAGGGAGTAGAATTGAGCTGACTTGGTCTTCGTCATACCTGCTGTTTCACAGTGATGTTCACCCAAGCAGTAACTGGGAAACTTTCTGCCATTTGCTCAGCCACATGGTCAAAGGAGAACTAATGTTGTATCCAGACTAATGTTCCTTCAGAGTTTGTCTGGAGACGTATCTCTTGTATATAGTTTGGCTGTAGATCACGGTAGCCCTTTTAACATTCAAATGTGAGGGCCTCCAGAAGTTACTTGGTTTATAGAGCACTGGAACAGGCTGCCCAGAGAGGTTGTGGAATCTTCTTCACTGGAGAAATTCAAAACCTGCCTGGACACGTTCCTGTGTGATGTGCTCTGGGTGATCCTGCTCTGGCAGGGGTGTTGGATTGGATGGTCTTTTGAGGTCCCTCCCAACCCCTAAGATTCTGTAATAGCAGAATGTTTTCATGCATACCTTGGTTGACCTTTACCAATCAGCACTCATTCATTGCAGTGTTAAACATTATATGTTGTCAAGTCTTTTAATATTTCCATTACCTCTATCAGGGTTTTTGATTTGTAGTCTCTGATGTCCATGAGAGAGAGTTAACAAAAGCAAATCCGCTAATCTTGGGTACAATTCTGCTTTTTACACTAATTTAAACATGGCAGGAGTATGTGGATTGTTTCTTGTGTAAACTCATGGAATCAGGATCTAGCACCTCAAATGTTTTATCATTTTCAGACAATTTTCATCTGTAATTTCTGAAGCTCCCTATCTGCATAAACTGAAATTTCTTGTAGTTGAATCAATAATACAGGCTTGCCTACAACATTCAAGTATCTGTCCTGTCTAACAAAGCTCTCCAGATGAAAGAATTTGGGCCCTAGCAGCAAGTTATTTCCATTTCAAGACTGGGGTAAAAGCCATTGACTCAAGATGAAATTACGGTAGTTAATTTGAATAAATGTCAGTTGTGGGTATGCAATATTTTTTTGAGATGAAAAACTTTATTGAACATAATATAGCAACTGAAAAAACTATCCCACTGCTGAAACTCAAAATTAAATATTCAGTCAGGCAAAGATAAACATTCAAAAATTATCACCCTGTTGAGCAATATTATAACATGTTGTTACTAGTACCAATACACAACATCAATTCTGAGAAAGGCAATAGCTCCTTGAGAAATGTAAAGATGTCAGATTGTTATAGAGGTTTGATTACCTTTAATAGTCACTAGACATTGAGCATGAAACACTATTTGCTATAGCCCAGGCTCAGTGGCTTATCCCATTTGTGATAAATTATAAATATGAGAGTGTGGGGGCCAGTCCTTTACAACCAAGTTACTGGAGATAGCTTAGTTAGGAGAGGATACTAGAAAGGGAATTAGATGTGTAATGCTTTGGGTAGGTGAGGGCTTTAAGGCAATATGATTTGGAAATTAATGCTAATTTAATGAAATGGAAGTTCTTTTGTAAGGACTCTTAAATAAGCAAGTGCTTGCTGAAAAAAAAAGAAATAGCACTCAGTACATACTGAGGAACCTGCATAATGTATAGGAAGTTAAGTTTGCTAGTGTACATGCCATACTTGCCTACATTTGAGTGTGAATATCAAAATATTTATCATTTATTCTTGCATTTCTAAACTGATAAACTATGCCTTAGCTTTGGAAAAGAAATCTTGTATAGGCCTCGAAAGTAGACAGTGCTTTTAGCCTGCTTACCCAAGCTGTTATTCCTGTATGATGTACACCTTGTAGGGGTCATCCCAGTGGTTTTGCAGCTCTCTGTATTGACATGTATCGTGGCTATTCTGAAGAGTTAGGTTAAGGGTTAGTTAATATCAATAATACTATTATTAGGTAACCCGAAACTATTTGTTAAATTTTAAACCCTACTGTAAAATGGGATTTTTAAATGTTTTGAAGCTATGAGAGAAATCAGTTCTGTTTTGTTTCATGATATAGCCTTCTTTTTTCTCTTCTGATTTTGCTTTTTCTGGTCTATTCTTTTACTCATAAGCCTTAAGGCTTTGCTTAAAACAAGCTTACCACTCCCCAGCATATTTTGCTTTACTCCTCTAAAGTGTGCTGAAATGTCAGTAGCTATGCTGCTTCTAAAAAAATATAATCTAATCCTGACAGTCTATAATGAGCTTAATTCTAGTGATTTATGACTGGTTGAGGGACAGCAGTGGAAATAAGGGCAAAACCTTTGTCTTTAAGTATTTTTTGTGTGTCTGGAAAAAGTTTGAATGTCTTGCATTCTTTTGATGAACAGACTAATATGATCTCCTACTCTATTCATCACATGAGAAACATTCCTCTAAATATAGAAACTTTAATAATTGTCTAGGCTGTTTCCAAAATAATTATTTCACTAAAATAAGTGGGTTGAGCTTCTATGCATTATTCATTTGAGTGGGTCAAGAAGCAGTAATGTGTGAATGGTGGATGAAGTAGAACACAGGGGCTAAAGAGGATGCAGTTGTGTCTGACAGAGATCCAGTAGTTCCAGAAAGTGACAATGGTACATAAATTAGGCTATGGAGCAGTTTTTACAACTGAGGTCCTGTCAGTATAAGTTGGGAAGGGTTTTTACTTTCTGCTCTGGTGACATGAGGTTGATGTAGCTGTAGTTTTTGTCCAGTGAGTAGCACGAGCACTCACTGTGGGCTAAAACCTGCCCATTTTACAGTGCTAAACATGAAAAGAGCAGGTTTGGGGAGAACATTTTATCATCACATCCCATTGCTGGTGCCTAGTCATTTGCCCTTCAGAACCACAGTTGCTCAACTCGGGTCTTTTGTGCTACTTGTTGGCTTCTCAACTTTGTGGTTCAACAGTGCACTGAATAGAGAGCGTGCTCACACAGATGCTAGTTAGAGCATTTAATAAAAGTGAGATAGGTTGCAGTGATCAAGTAAGGCTTGCTCAGACTAGTCTACTAAACAGCAGCTTGCTTAAATACATTCAGCTGCTTTTCTTCCCTTTTTCCTATATTTTCCTATGCTTTTTTTCTACTAATATATTTTTAACCCCCTTTTCACCTCCAGTAGTCCTTAAGGGGATAAAGCCTCTTGGGTTGCATGACCTTCCAAGGGAGAATGTCTTTCACAGTCATGTTAGTGGATGTGTGCCCTGAAGGTAATATAACTCTCTTCTGAGGACTCCCAGTTTCAGTGTTTTCTGTCTTTGCTGGTTAGGCTGCTTGATTATGTTCATGTATCACTATTGATCTGCTCCTTGCTGGGTCTTTGATTATGATGATTATCCTTTAGACAGATACTCTAATGCTTATAATCGATCACAAAAAAATATTTTTCTCTCGCCTCTATAAGCAAGTAGTGTTTTTGTTTTTGTAGCATGTCTAGAGATTCAGAAGTTGATGAATAGGCAGGGAGGAAAAAGATTTCCAGGTATTCTGGCAAATTTATTCAAGGTAATCTTGGAACCACGTGAAAGAGTCAACAAGCTCTTTTACCGCTTTTAGTCTTAATATTGAGATGGTGGATCCTTTAAAATGAGTAGATAATATCTTATTTTTATCTTTATCTTTTAAAATGTTTTTGCAGGA
>NW_009953964.1:3250190-3256233 GCF_000747805.2 Chaetura pelagica
AATGCAGTTAAGGTCATAAAACTAGGTGACCCTATTTAAGTCACTGCAGCCTGCTAACACAGACCAGCATTCAGCCAGGCCTAGTTTCAAAACCTTCAGTTAAATGGCAAACACCATTTTTTGGAGTACCTGATGATTGATAACCTTATGTTCTGGTAACAGTGAAGAGTATGTTCAGTAAGATCTGCAATCCTAGAAAGTAGGCTAGCAACAGATTATAGAAAATATCTCCCTTTTCCCCTCAAAGGAAAAAAAAAAATTAAAAAAAATAATCCCACACTCATCAACAGTTCTGTGCCAAAGTAATCAAGAAATGTCCCTCTGATAATTGTGACACAAACTGTGTACTCTAGATGTTTTCATAAAGCTAAGTAAATCTAATCTGCATATTAAATGCAGCTTTAAACTTGACTCAAATAATCTCTTTGAACTTGTTTATGCCAATGAGAGACTGTACTTTTCCCAAATGTCATCATGGCCCATGCCACTGTGGAACTGCAAGGGAGGGAATTTATTTGCAGTTTTAAGGAAAAGGAGCCACTATTTCAGACATCTTGAAGTACTTTACACCATAATGGACTCTATTTATAAAAGAACTGAGAGACCTTTTGAGACAATATCAACACTTCTTGTGACAATATATAGTTAACCAGTTACCAGTTGGATAACTGCCACAGAGGAAAGAAACTGTTCCTGAAGCAGCTGTCAGCTCTCTGTGTGATATTAGCAAAAAGATCATTTCTGCTCTATAGAGAAACATTCTCTCCAAGGTAGTTTTCACTCTGTGCTGTACTACTGAGAAGCTGCACCCTGTACTTGAGATTTAAATTTGCTCAAAACTTTCTCTGTGAAGTCCCCAAAAGTCTTAAAGCTCTTCTTGCCAAATAGCACATTATTTGGTATTTATGCCCCAAACAGTTATGGGATGCAATTAAGCTGCTTTAAAAGTGAGTATGTATTACCATAATGCAGCCTTTCGCCTTTTCTGAGACTTCATTTTGGACTCAATCCACTGTTAGGTATGGCACTTGGGTCACACTGAGTCCATGATGTTAGCAATAGTTTCTTAAAGGCAAATGAAGCAAATGTTTTATTAGAAAGAAGTAGTGTTGCTGCTCATAAATATAATAGATGCCAAGACCATATGAATAAATAATTTTCTTTCAGACTGTCACCTGGAAAAGACATGATAATTTTTATTGCCTTGCTCTAGTTCTGCCAGAGGTTGACCTTGAGTCTTTGAGTGGTTTGGGATGCTATTTACTGAGTGTGTGACTTAAAACAGACAATGTGGAGCTTAACATGAATTCAAACCAAATTTGGTATTAGATTATGTAACAGGTTCCCCCAAACACTTAGAACTCCTAGCATTCTGGTTCATGCCAAAATAACACTGTTTTTAAAGGGGTTTACTCGAGGTTTTGTTGCACAGAACATGTTATGTGGTAGAAAAGACTAAGAGAATTTTCCTTTCTTTTTGCCAAAATCTGTGTAGAAGTACAAACTTTGAGTCTAAGTTTTGATAGTTGTTGAGGGAAAATGATACTTGAAGACTAAATACGGTATTACAGGATCTCATATCCAGTGGAGAGTAAATCATTGACGTGACAGGGACTGGCAGTAGCAGCTAGATTTCACACTGAACTTAAAATGATGACACATATAGAAGCAGAGGGGAAAAACAAACATCTGCAGTTACAGGGAAAGTAGCATCACAGCTTCTGACATAAGAAAGTGTGAGGATGCTGGTGGGATATTTCCCTAGATTGTGAATGTGAGAGAGAAAAGAGAATATAACCAGGTGACGTTCTCTCACTTATTTAGGCAATTGAGGAACATATAGTAATAAAGCCCTCTTCTTCTGGGGGAAAAAAATAAGCTACTTAGGCAGTGGTACATGCTTCTGGCAAATCTTTCTAAAGATGTATTCTTAAGTATACAAAGAACTACTTCTATAATCTTTGCTTTCAATTGCGGAATCATATTAGAGTCAGTTATGAGAGCCAGCTTCTCCACTGTGTTTACTCTTTCTGCAAACGTTTTTTACCCCTCAAAGTCACATCATGTAAGATGTTAATCCAGCATTATATGTTCTATGTTTAGGACATATCTTCAGATTTAACCCCATTAATAGAACAGAATGAATTGCATAGAACGACCAAACTACTGGAGCCAGAAGCATAACTGTGGTAGTAGATCAACTCAGAATTCCAAACAGCACTTCATGTGTTGAAGGTCTCTTTGTAGTTTGTTAGAAGACACATAAAGCTCATTCACTGGCATGTTTTCCTTTAACTCTGCTCCAATCTTCAAGTAGAGCTTCTAGCCAAGAACTCTTGACCCCTGCTGCTGCTGTGGAAGCTTAATTCAAGCCTTTGGTGTCATTGGGTTCACTGAGGTTAATTATGGGAAACCACTGTGTAAAAAAAGACAGTCTCCTTCCATGTGTTGGCATAACATTTATTGGTCTCCTGGGTTGAGAAAAGATAATGATGACATATTCAGGTCACTTTAGTGACGCAGCAGCTGTAAGCTTAACTTTTAAAAGTTTGGTTTCAGCTGTGAGTTTTTGTTGGCAATGGACAGTAGCTAAAAAATATGATTAAGTGTCACCCTCTGCCAACTTGTCTTCTTTAATTTATGCTTATTGAGATAAGGTGACAGCAGTTTAAATTTAAAAAAATGTGCTGGCTTGTAATATTACATGTGGTTCACTTAGAAGTGACCTAGTTCTTAAAGACTCAATAATAATTCTATATGCAATGCTAATATCCCCTCTTCTGTCCCAAACTGCTTTGCCGAGATAGGCCTTTGTAGAGAAAAGTTGCCACTACATCTAGGTTCCATAGCACACTGCTACTGGAAATGTAAAATTCCCCCTTTAAAAGAAACAACAACAAACCCAGATGTATTCAGGTATGCTAAGTCCATTGTACACTACTCTGGTGTTATGGTTAGATGATTAATTGAATAAATTCAGTTTAGGCTCATGTAAGACAACTTTCTGACAGTGTTCATTATGTTTTTTGTTGCAAACAAGTGTTGCATCTTTTTTCTTGATGGGAAACTTCTTTGATACTATTCCAAACATACTGCAGTCCCCAAACAAAATACTTGTTCCAGTTCCTTAGGTGATTTATTGGTAACTCTTTCCATTTACTAACATAAGACCATGAGAATGAAGAGAGCAAATACAAGTAGTAAAATTTGGCTCTAATCAATAGAACCCATACATATGAATAGAAATGCAGTAATTTCCACAGGGTGGCTTTGAGTCATACACAGATGTAGCTTCTACACTGTCAGTAAACAAATAGCACAAAGTTCTTTCTAAAACTAATGTATCAAAGTTAAGCACACAAAGGTGAGATGAATGGGAAAGCAAGGCAGCATGGAAATGAAGAATGAACACAGTTCTTGATATATTGTTTCCTTTACTTTGCAGGCTTCAGTGTCTTTTCTGAGAGACACTGAGTGCAGGGAGGGAGAGGAATCACTAATTAAGTGGTGGCTGGTGGATGTGAAGTGTGAGCCTTGGTCTTATGAAGAGAAGAGGAGCTTGGGAGATGAAGGGACATTATGTAGAAAGAAACAGTAGTTCAAACCTCCAATGAGGCTATAGGTTTGGCTCAGATTCTTGAAAAGGCTGAGAAGTTAAGGATTTCACCACTTAAAACTAGATAAGAAAAAAAAATAAATCATAGGATATTGTTTGTCTTAATTTTAAGGGAGAATCGTAGGCTGTAAGCAGTACTTACCAATAATTCTTGTCACTAACCTGACCTTGAATTAGATATCCTAGAAAACTAGGAGAAAATGCTTTAAAAAATGGTAATAGATTGTATAGCAATCAGATGGAGAGTATGCATATACTTGCATTCATCATGAAGATAATTTCCAAATCAAGCAGTAAAAGATAAATGTGAAAGCTCCAGGATAAAGTGTATAGACCTGTGGATACCAACCTCTGTAGTGTTTTTATTGAGGAATCTGTGGATTGGGTTTCTTTTATGGAACAACTGAAATCTAATTGGAGACTAGTTATAACTGCAAAAAAAATTCTTACAATTTGTAGAAATCTGTCATTATAGCTGGAGGTAGTAACTTGCTTTAAAATTGCTCTTGACGTTAAATTGCTCTGTCACTTTTCTTCCACATGAATTTGTGTCAGAATACAAATTTAAGAACATTGGCTAACTCAAGCTTTCCTCTCATTTAGTTTTTTTATATATGATTAATTTGAACCACTTCACTGTTTTGTAGTTCAGAATGATTTTTCTTTCATTGAGAAAAACTAAAACTTTTGACCCAGTTCTGCCAATTTTTGCCTTGCAGAAGGCATCAGCACTTTCAAAGGTTCAGCCTAAGGTCTCTTCTCATTCATCGTTCCCCATGTGACTATTAAAAGCAGGAACTAGAGTTCTATGTAAAAATATTGGGAAAAACCTTTTAGCAAAAACTGAATGTTGTTAGGTACTAGTACAGTATGGAAAAAGGATCTTGCTGATAAAGTGCCTAATGATACCAAGTCCCTCACATCTTGAACTGTTGTCTCATCTAGTAATTTTGTCAATTTTGGTTAAGACATTAGATATTTGAATCTATATACGGGGACAATAATCACATTCTTTGTGTTGGAGCTACAGTAACATTAAAAAGTGAGTTGAGTATTGGGCTCTTTTCTGTGCACAGTAACATTTTATTTTTGTTTGAAATTAATATTGTCTTACAAGAAGATATTAATCCCTGTCCTTAGAAGAGAGTAATGAAGTTTTAATACTCCAAATCAAGCTGGGAATATAAATCAAATTAATCTACATAATTTGATATGACAAATGCATCATATGTCTGCTGGTTGTTTTTCAGACAAATGGAGTGCATCTTTCCTTATTTCTCTAGATACGGAAGTAAAATTCAAACACATGAGGGATAAAAAAAATGTAGTAATATTTTGGGCAAATGTTATTACAGGAGTCCTTTTGAAAGAAAGTGGAACCACCTTCTTGCAAAAAAAAACAACATAGCAAGACATTTTAGCTTCATTAATATGTTTCACTTTAATCTTCAAGTTGAAAATTGATCTGGTTTTAAGCATTTGATCTATGTAAGATAGTCAGATAATATTTCTGAGTTGCATTCTTCCCTCTCTTTTTTGATTGTCTGACTTTGCCTACTGTAGTTTTGAAGTGGACCTGCTTTCAGATTACAAATTCAAGAGTGGCCTGTGCTTTTAGCTCTTCCCCATAAGTATGTTTGATCATCTTCTCTGCCAAGTGTCTCAGCTACTCTTGGGTACTTACAGCCTCTACATATGTTCTGCACTGTTCACAAATATCCACTGTTTGTGAGCTGTGCTGTTGCACTTCCCCAGGAGGCTCACTGGAACTGTACAAAATGCAGGCTGCACATTAGGTTAGTAAGATAAATGGTGTTTTTCTTTCCTTTGAGCATGGAACCTATATCCCAAATTCTTAAATCTAGAAGCCACAACTTTGTTTAAACATGGAGAAAATCTACTTACTGGGTCTTACTTGGCAGTTATGATTAGAAATATATAAGTATGTTCCAATATGGATTTTTTTTAACTGGATCTGATTATGAACCCAATTCCCGAGATCAGTACAAACCCAGGAACAAGAAAAAGAAAATTGAGACATTGCTGGAAACATATCCACAATACCTCTCTTTTGCTTGTGTTTAAGTATTAATTGAGTTGCCTTGTAGTGTAGCCAGGAAGTGTGGTTTTAGCCCTATTTGCTTCCCAGGGTTTTCTGTCTTCAGCTAGGTACATCATGAAGCTTCATATGAGCAGAGTCTTGATTTTTTTTCTTTTCTGTCTTCTGTATTCCTTTCAATTTTTTTCTTTCTGCCTTTTGTTTTCTGAATTGTCATATGCTGCATTCATGCTTTTTAGCCTATTTGCTGTGCAACTTGAGTCTTCTGAGCTCTCTTCCTACTGCTGTGTAATTTCTGATGCTCAGTGTCCCTTCAGCAGCTGTGAAATGTCAGATAAAAATCTCAGTTACCTACCATTGACATGATG
>NW_009953964.1:3256282-3274117 GCF_000747805.2 Chaetura pelagica
GGAAAGGCTGAGTTACAAAGAAGTTAATCATCACATTTCACTCCAGCTTTCATTTTCTGCAAGTTCTGTTTGACTGCAGCAAATCCAACAAAGCTTCCTTTGCTGCTTGCAGGAAACACTGATGGACTTCTGGACAAGGAGCTTTTTCAGATCTGAAGCCCCTCTCCTTGATGACTTATGGGGGAGCTCTGGAAATGTTTTACAACACAATGAAAGTTCTGACTGCCAGAAGTGCATTGCAGCACTAGGCTGACCTGTAATTAAAACATTTTTTGTTGTCGTATTGTGCTAATGTTATGCCGGTACTATGAAAATAAATATTTTACTATAGAATGGATGGCAGGTAGCATAATAAGGAGAAAAATGTTGTGTTCAGAAGATAACAGAAGAGTGGCTCTTTGTTATTTAGGAATTGCCTTAGTCTTTAGGTCACAAGGACAGTATGACATTTATTTCCTAAACTTCAAAACTGTGTACTTTACATACAAATATTCAGCATAACTAGCATTACAGTTTCAGTGCTGCCTAAGACACATGTAGACATTTGACTTTCTAAAACAGCAAAGACCGCATATAAAATCAGGCAGAGAAAGAACTCCATCCCTAGCTGAAAACCTCAGAACACAGAAGACTGAGTTTATTGCTAGGATAAGAAAGAAGTTTCTGAACAAAATCAGGTGTCTTAGAGGCCAGGTATTTTCAGGTGTTTTACCGGAGGAAATCACTAGAGAACATTCTGATTGAGATGTAAAAATATTGCCTTTATGCTTGCTGATTTGCATATGTAAATATGCTGAGAGTTACTGAAATCCATGATGCTAAGGAAGGTGGCTCCTCATATGGGTAGAAGGATAGAAGTCATTTATGTTTGATCCTGAAGACCTGCAGAGGTCCTTGTGAAGTTCTGTGATCTGCTGAAATAAATCTCCTGAGCTTTAAGCTCAAATCTAGTAGAAGAAAACTTAGGATGTAGCTAATGAATGCAAAATAGCAATGGTGAGAATAATGAACAACTGCCAGACATGCTTGTAGTCTGAGCAAAATCTGTGCTATTTCCATGTTTTATTGACTAAGCTGGAATCTTTGATTAATATTTTAATTTCTAGAAAGATTTAGTAATTTTTTACAAAAAAAAAAAGCCTTGCTCTTTTAACAGAAAGCCATGATATTACATCATAGCTGTACTCTAACCATGTTGGCTTTTGTGTGGCTTTGTGATGTTATGGGCCAAAGTATTGTAGCAAGATCTGTATTCTTGTGTTTTAGTGAGCATTTTTAATTCATGTGCATCTTTGTCTGCATTCTAATTATGTTAGTTTGGGTGAATAGGATGTAGGTGGTGGTAGAAGTGGTATATACACAAATATTACAGCTATTACCAGATCTTTTTGCTGCTTCATAATCATTACTAATTATATGCTTTTGTTCTTAATGGGTGAATTGGCTTACCTAACTAGTCAGCTGCACTAAAAGTACAGATTGCTATTTTAATAGGCTCCATAATGTTTTCTCAGTAGACCACAATAGGATTGCTATAGGCATTTGTAACATCTTGAACACAAATTATTGTGCTCAGGTATTTTGTTTTTTGAAATACTGATAAATTATGATTGATTCTTTGGAGGAAATGGCCTTCTATTAAAAAAAAAAAAACAACAAAACAACACACCGCAAACCCAAACCCTTGAACATAGTAACAGATTGATAATATTATCTGGTGGAGAGTTAAAGCAGTCTAAACAAGTGAAAATTGTTAATTGTGGTCATTATATTTCTAAATTAACATAATAGAGTCTGAAAGTAATAGAGCTTATAACAAAAGAATTTTATTTATCCTGGTCTCTCACTTCCTCCTCTTTTTAAGTAGTTAAAAATGATTTTTCAGAAAGCTGCATGTAAATTATCTTGTTTTGCAGGGATAATTCCTTCCAGGAACTTAGGAATGTAATATTTTGCTACAAACCCATCTAGATAAATAAGCTTAGGAAAATATGCTGGAGCACTTGCTTTAATACACAAGGAACTTATATGAAGCTGGAAGAAACTATTAAAGTAATACCCTGCATGATATTGAATGGAAAAAATTCCACCTGGGTGTCATAATATCCTATAGAGTTCATTATCCATACTTGTGATGGAATTGCGGTTTTCCTAGTTTATGTTCTAGGAAACTGAAATACCATGAGGATGTTTGTTTTTCCCAAGGACAGACAAGGACTGCTTGCAAAGACAGTCTTCTGACTTACCGAGCTTTGTTTTGTTTCCTGTGAAGTAAATCATCATCCATTTCTTAGCTGATATTCTCATTTTTGTCTGTATAGGGAATAAGATTATCCTTCCCATTTGGGGAGGTCCCTCCAACACTTTATTTTGAGCATGGACACATTTGAACTGAAGTTTGTGAGCCTCTGCTCAAACTGGGAGCACCACAGCCTGTAGGGAGTGGTCATAAATACCACCTTTTGGCCTTAAATATGGGACACATGTATTAGGCTTGATCTGTCTGCCTATGGACTTGTAACACAGTCATACTGCTGATCCTGTACAAATAAATCTGATAGCCTTCTACTTTGAAGGTTCTCAAAGCCAGAAATGGCAAAGTGTACTGCTTATGTTTTAGCAGAACAATTTGTGGGGCTACAGTACAAGTGCTGTAATTTTGCTGAGGTGAATATATAGGGTTAGGTTATAAAGTTAGTGAGGCTTTAGCCTCCTCTTCAGTCTGAACTCTTTCAGGGAAGTGCAGCTACATGATCTAGATCTTTCTGAAGGAATATAAGGACATATACTTCACACCAAATTTCAGTTTTTTTAAGAATTCAGCACCAGTTCTGAGTTCACTTCAGTCTTTCTTCTTATGCCATGTTCTTTGCTACGTTTCAGTTAGGTGAGCTTATATAGTTGAATCACTTTGGTGCCTTGATAGGTTGGAAAGGTAGTTCTTCTTACAAAGTTAATGGGACTCAGAAACTCTTTCCTACCTGTTCTGAAATACTTTATTTGCTAACCGCCTGTATGCCAAAGCCATCAGTTTGAGAAGCTTTTTGAAGAGAATTTAAGATACATCTCTGCAACAGTGGTAAGTGAAGAGGAGCCTTTTGGCTAAATTATTGTTCCTTCCTTAATTGTTACTTTGCATTGCCCCTGGAGACACTATTATAGTATAAATGCAAATGGCATCATAGAGAATGTATAGGCTTCTTTTGCACACAGTCTTTAAGTGGACAAAGGGGCCTCTAAAGGTCATCTAGTCCAACCCCCCTACAATAAGCAGGGACATCTCACACTAGAACAGATTGCTCAGAGCCCCATCAAGCCTGACCTTGAACTGTGGATTTGTTCACTTACTGTTCACTGTCTCCACTGAAACTGGTTACTTGAAATAGAGGAAAGCAGCTTTTTTTTTTTTTTTTCTCTCTTGATGTATTATTTTTTAGGCAGGATTGATATTCTTCTTTAAAGATGAAGTTAGAAAGTGTGCTTCTGCTGCTACGAAAAGCAACTTGTATTTCATTTCTCCAAAATCAACCCATTTGACTGTCCCCTAGTCAAACAATTTAGTCTACTGTTTTTTTGGTTTTTTTTAATACTGCTCAAAAATTAAAACAAAGCAAACACATTTATATTAGTTTATCTTTAATATGACATCCATCTTTCCATGGAATTCCCTCAGTAACAATGGACCTGGATATCTGTCAGACTAAGTGCATGAATAATTAAAAAAACTACAAAACAACCCTGTTTTTCTGTTGTAATTCCCTCTTTGAGAATAAGATGGTGTACAGGAATGGTTATTATTTGTGTGTATAGCAGTGCTTTTTACCAATGATGCATGTATGTTTTTCTGTATTATCACGGTTGCTTTATGAAGGTTAACATGTCAGTCAGAGAAATAGAGTGCAAATCTATTTTCATCTCTTATTGTCTCTCGTCTGCTTCAGATCAGCTACCTGTGTTATACCATAAAAGGCAGCATTCCCCTTTGTCAAAGGCTAGAAACAACTTCAGATAAAACTTTTTGATGGATTGTCAATAGGTGGAGCTAGTAAACAGGAACAAATGTTAATCCTCAAACTCAGACTAAGATCAAGCAGCTAGGCTACTCAGGATATCACTGTCAAAATGTGGAGACCGATGAGGTTCATGGATCAACCTTAAAGAGTTTGAGGTTAAAGAGGTTACAATGGGAGTTAGTGTTGAACTGTATGACCCCAAGCCAAATGCCAGCCTTAGTTGGCAGGTATCAGCAGAATTTCAGTTCACTGGCAGTTGCTGTCTTGCCTGAACTTGTTCCTTCTGATTGTGGGCATTATTGTTCATTTCTTACATAATCACCTGTTGTTTTACTACAGTTAGTTTGCCTTAGTTCAGCCAGTGGTGCTTCTTTTTTTGCTGCTTTTTCTTCTACCTCCCTAGAGTACTGCTTTTTAAAGCAGTTGGACTCAAAGTAAATGTGATCTTTGGAAAACAGCATACACACCTTCCTGCAGTCTAAGCAGCAGCTCTGTTCAATTCTTAAGCCCTTTCATAAGGTGACAGTCCTTTGTCACATTTCTTATCTGTATTCTGTTACTTAGCTGCTAAAGGAATTACATCATTTAAGGGAAAACAATACAAATCACAAAGCTTCCTTGAGGCTATTGTGACTTATGAATCATATTCAGTAACTATATTCTAATTCTAAAGGCAATTCTTCTACTTGTCAGTAATTCACAGCTTTTCATTAAATAATAGTTTTGGTTCTCTTATTATCTCTCTGAAAACTGTTTAGTCATAAAATATTCATAATTGTAACCTTGGTGCTACAATTAAAGTAATGTCAATGCTTCTATTAATGAAACATTCAAGTAGGTAAAGTTTATATTTTGCCATAATGTGTCATAATGAGATATAGACAGACCATTTAGCACAATGAAAAATATTTCATATTAAAAAATAATACCAGGTCTTTTTAATGATTTAATTTTATCCTATAACCATGGCAGTGAGATGCTGAAAGATTTAATAGTTTTTCTCTTGAGAAGTATGCTATTTCCCTAGGGACAAAATCCTTAGATTTTAGAGACGTAATCTTGGAATTCATTCTCACCTTTGGAAAGTCTGTTTTCACCCTGTGACTGGCAAGTTTCATGCATTTCTGGGCCCCAAAGTCCATGTTTTTTTACATCATATCATACCAGTTTCAGCACCTGCAGACCATCTTTTTGAGTAGTTTTACACCAACACACAGTCTTACAATTTGTAAAATTGCTGACATTTTTGCTTATAAGAAGATTAATATTGTACTGCCTGCCCAGTTCCAAATAGATCCTTTTATACATTAGTCAAAGCTGCACATTCTCACATGCCAAGTTAAATTAAATATTGATGAAGCTGTAGATTTACTTGATGTCTCATGTTGAAGCAAACCTGAGTATAATGACGTAGCTGGCCACATGGAGATCGCTGGGCATGTGCATGGACCTTTCTTAGGCTATTAGTATAGTGTCACCTACCAAGTTTGTTCAGAAGAACTTAAATTGCTCTCAAGTGCCATGAACAGCTATACACATACACAGGAGTCACATATGAGATGTTCTCAGAAAATAAATGTCAGGAAGCAGAACTTTCACTTCTTATTTCAATGAATGGAGTCCATAACTGCTTCTTCCCCTCCCTAGTGTTTCAGTTTATTACTCTTGTACCTATGCCTTGGTTTGAAAAATGTGTGTTGTGGAAGGTTTAAAGAGGGCCATGCTTCCTCCAGTACACTGAAATCACGTATGACTGGGATCTGTCACATAAGTTCCCAGCCACGTCACATCGCAAGTAACTCTGGAACTGCTGCTCAGTGAGATGAACCCACTGGTGGAAGGTGACCAACAGCTGAAGGGAGTTAGACCCTGTCATCACCAAGTCTACTTCACATTGAGGACTGGGAGAGCCACTTAACATTGTACAATACCTAAAAGCTTGTGCAGAATTAACTTACATGTAATGGTAAATAAAAAATGGGCATTTCAGTAGCGTATTTACTAGGAGGAAAGAAAACACAAGTGCTAAGCCATATCCCTCTTTAAAAGCTGTCTTGAAAGTTTATTTGACTTGATTTGTCCCAGTGTTGTCCATACTTTTGCTTTCATCAGAGGCACCAGGCTGCTGCACTACTCCAGCTTTTCCATTTGCAGATATTTATTAGCATGCACTTGAGCACTGATGTTTTCCTGTTATGTAACCATGGATCTGCAATATTAAAACAACAGACCCAAATTTTAAATGATGACACACTTAATTGCATTTCTCTCATGGAAAACTGCCTCCTGACCATACAGTGGCTACTGCAGTGAATATGTGAAACGATGATTATTGTGAAACATTCTGGAGGGTGCTCGCATTTGATAAGAGCAATAGGAGCCTGGTTGATAGCTAGCAATTAATTAGCAGAACACCATATGTTAGTGGACTCACAGCAGATGTGTGTGTGCGCCTGTGTGTGGCAGAACAGGCTAGAAAATTCTACAGTTGCAATTCAAGAAAGAAAAAAAAGGCTAATCTAAGCCAGGAGCCAAGAATAGCCACTTCAATTTGTTTTCAAGAAGCTTTCTGAATGCTTAAAAATGTTTTTATTTTTACTGTGGTTTTCTTAGTTAATTCTGTTTGTGTGACTTCTAGTGTTACCTAGTTACATGATAACTGAGATTTCTTGTTTTGATTTCCACTGACAGGAAGCTCATATGTCAAAGCCTGTTGTGTCATACAGCCCATGGAAGATGCAGTTCCCCATGATCTTTCAAATTAGGTGAAAAGCAGGCAACCAGAAAATTACAAGGGCAGGTTTTAAACAGAGTAAATAACAGCACCAAGAAGGCAAATGTCTCATCTAAAGCACATGAGTAACAGAACAGAACCTGGTGTTCTCAAAACCTTATTCACTAGCCTTTTGATTAGGTGTTTTTTACTACATGTAACTAGGTTTTACTACAGTTCTGTGATTGTGTTGCAATAATTTCCTGTGCCTTTAGGAAGACAGAGTTAGGCCACCTGAGTTGGTTTTGAGAATATTGTGCCTTCTATGCATGCCCCTGCTGCTATCCTGTTATCTTACCTTTCTGCAGTGGATCCCTTCCCCCTTGTCCCTAACCTAGGGATTATTTTTTTTCTTCTTTATCTGCCATCTGTCTCCCTGTACACCCCCAGGATCATGTTTTGTCATATTGAAAAAACTTCTTGTGTAAGTGGCAACAAGACTGAGTAATAGATGATTGATCTGACATATAGACAATTGGGTTGTTGCTGACATAAAACCTGGAACTGTAGAGCCAATACAAGTTTCTTTTTCTTATTGAAAGCTTTTTTTTCTGGCAAGGTCTTAGAATCTACGTATCTAATTTCTTTCTTCAAGGTTCATGCAGTGTCTCTGTCTGTTCTATTCTTACTCTGTTGTATAAATGTGCCTTTTTTTCCTTCTCTCTTTTATTACTGGCTTTTCTTCACCACTGATCACACACTATCAAGGGTTGCCTACTTCCTACTACAGCAGTGTTGTGTGTTTTCACTGGACATGAAGCATTAATGTTTGCTTACTTAGTCTGAGCAGCACAAACATCAGAACATAATCAGTAGTTTCTCAGAAACCTGCTAGAAAGCAAAAAATTGGAATTTTGCATTACACCAGTGTAAAAAGAGTGAGGATTATATGAATGGAAGGAATAGCTTTTATTAATATGTAGTGCTTATATGGTTAAAATGTGTTAAGGTGAGGGATAGGTCATGCAGAATCACTTAAAAGAACAGATAAGTGGCATCAGTTTTGCATAATCATGAGTGCAAACTTGTGTGAAAGGCATGTGTGGGGTGGGGAGCCTTTAACAAAGAATCTCAATAACAGTTATTAAATAACTGTTTGCCTGGTCTTCTGCAATATCAGGTGATTCAGTAAAGCAGTGCAATTCAAGACAAATACCAGTAGAGGTCATGAAAGCAGGAATAGAAGCATGAAAAACACCAAAAGGCTTGAGAAGCAAATCAAACAGTAAGAGAAAGTGCAGAGGATCAAACAAACAAAATGCTCACAAGCATATATAACATATGGCACTAATTGTGAACTTAAAGTGTCACCATCTCAGACACAATCAAAGCAATACATAGTGCACATGTGTTATGCGTGCAGAGTTCCATTATATTTATACACCAAATACAGAAATTAAGAAGAAAACAAAGTCTATTTGTTAATGTAAATAGTTTGACAATATTTCTGCAAAAAAAAAGTATCTACTTTTTTTTTTTTTTGCTAAAGTAAGGAAGCTCTAACCAGAACATATCAAGGAGGAAGAAGGAAAAGTTTACTAGCACTTAGATTTGTGGCCTCTATCCACCTGTATTAAGAAAAGCTATAAATCACTTGGCTATAGAAGTGGAATAATTTTAAGTACCAAAGGCAATCCAGAGCAATTCTGCTAAATGCCTTTTATTTTTAAATGGGGCACTACAATGATTTCTTTAGAATGAAGTCTAGCTCCATTAGAAACAAATCCTTAGTTTGTAATGAATCTGCTATTGATTGACCTGAAAGAATTAAGCCAAACACTTAAACAATGGTCTGTGTTTGCA
Source organism: Chaetura pelagica (assembly GCF_000747805.2). Taxonomy (NCBI): domain Eukaryota; kingdom Metazoa; phylum Chordata; class Aves; order Apodiformes; family Apodidae; genus Chaetura; species Chaetura pelagica. Next base: position 3,264,872 of record NW_009953964.1, read on the forward strand.
GGTCCACATTTTTGTATGCTTATAATTTGGGCACCACCATTTTTTTGGGGGGGAGGGTCTTCTTTACAAATTTGCAACTTTTACTATTGTAGATTACTTCATCCATCAAAAAGTAGAAGTTTGAGACCTCGTCATATCATAGCCAGTGATTATTTTAAGTTGCTGAGGAAGATAATCTGCTTTTCTGTTTGGTTTTTTAAGATTAATTTTAATATTTTGATAAGTAAAAAAAAATAATAATTAAGATATTATGCTATGGGTGTTGTAAATAGGAAACCCATGTGTCCATTGTGAGATCTTTATTTCATTATGCTGTGGTGAATTAGACTTGCATATTTGCTCTGACACTGGACAAGAGGAGAGGAGATGGCAGATCTTTTCTGAGGATTGGGTTAGGGATCAGTTGAGTAATCTGGACATCCATAAATCAATGGGTCCAGATGGAATGCACCCAAGGGTGCTGAGGGAGCTGGCGGAGGTCATTGCTAGGCCACTCTCCATCATCTTCAGTAAGTCATGGGCAACAGGTGAGGTGCCTGAGGACTGGAGGATAGCAAATGTCACTCCAGTCTACAAGAAGGGCAAGAAGGAGGACCCGGGTAACTATAGACCGGTCAGCCTCACCTCCATCCCTGGAAAGGTGATGGAACAACTTGTTCTTGTGACTATCTCCAGGCACATCAAGGACATGGGGGTCATCAAGAGCAGTCAACATGGTTTTATCAAGGGTAAATCATGTTTGACTAACCTCATAGCCTTCTATGAGGAAATTACTAGGTGGATAGATGATGGTAGAGCGGTAGATGTGGTTTATCTTGATTTCAGTAAAGCATTTGACACCGTCTCCCACAGCATCCTTGTAGAAAAGTTGATCAGGTATGGGTTTGGTGACCAGGAAGTGAGGTGGATTAGGAACTGGTTGAAAGGAAGGAGTCAGAGAGTTGTAGTCAATGGGGCAGAATCTGGTTGGAGGTGTGTGACTAGTGGAGTCCCACAGGGGTCGGTACTGGGACCGGTGTTGTTCAACATCTTCATCAACGACCTGGATGAGGGTATAGAATGTACCCTCAGCAAGTTTGCTGATGACACTAAGCTGGGAGGAGTGGCTGACACACCAGAAGGCTGTGCTGCCATTCAGAGAGACTTAGATAGGTTGGAGAGTTGGGCGGGGAGAAACATGATGAAATTCAACAAGGGGAAGTGCAGAGTTTTACATTTGGGGAAGAACAACACCATGTCCCAGTACAGGTTGGGGGCTGAACTGCTGGAGAGTAGTGTAGGTGAAAGAGACCTGGGGGTCCTGGTAGACAGGAGGATGACCATGAGCCAGCAATGTGCCCTTGTGGCCAAGAAGGCCAATGGCATCCTGGGGTGCATTAGAAAGGGTGTGGTTAGTAGGTCAAGAGAGGTTCTCCTCCCCCTCTATTCTGCATTGGTGAGGCCACATCTGGAGTATTGTGTCCAGTTCTGGGCCCCTCAGTTCAAGAAGGACAGGGAACTGCTTGAAAGAGTCCAGCGCAGAGCTACGAAGATGATTAAGGGAGTGGAACATCTCCCTTATGAGGAAAGGCTGAGGGAGCTGGGTCTCTTTAGCTTGGAGAAAAGGAGACTGAGGGGTGACCTCATCAATGTTTACAAATATGTAAGGGGTGAGTGTCAGGGGGACGGAGTTAGGCTTTTCTCGGTGATGACCAGTGATAGGACAAGGGGTAATGAGTGTAAATTGGAGCATAGGAAGTTCAAGGTGAATATCCGAAAAAAATTTTTTACTGTGAGAGTGACAGAGCCCTGGGACAGGCTGCCCAGGGAGGTTGTGGAGTCTCCCTCACTGGAGACATTCAAAACCCACCTGGATGAGTTCCTGTGTGATGTACTCTAGGTGACCCTGCTCTGGCAGGGGGGTTGGACTAGAAGATCTCTCGAGGTCCCTTCCAGCCCCTAAGATTCTATGATTCTATGATTCTATGATCTTTTCTGTAGCCTTTTTTCAGTTCAACTGGTCAGCCATAAATGAAAATACACATGGATTATGAATCAAGCAGTGATGTCTTTATAGTTATTAAAAATTCTTCCTCTGGTATCTGCCATATTGTGATAAACATAGCAGGAGAAGAATCAATTTTAACACCTTTCAGAAAAATTACAGATTTTTGGAAATAAATATGAGTATTTGAAGAGTGGGGTAACTTTAAGTTAGAAAACTTCATTTCTGGTACTTTCTTTTCCTGTCCGTGTAGGCAGAATTGGAGTGATGGCATCACCCACCAAACTTATGTCTGTAAGTGGGAATATGATCTCACAAAAATGGGTATGATCACTGACTTTTATGACTTTATGAGGTCTTAAAGAATGATTATATTTTATTGTTTTTAATGAACACCTTTTATAAGTGAAATGGTGAAGCATGAGAAATGCTGTCTGATAAACCTTGACATAAACAGTGCTCAAACCTGCCATGACTATGATTTTCATGGGCTCTTTGATGTGTCATCAAGAGTGGGCTCCAACTACTGTATTAGATACAATTTAGAAAACAGAGTCACAAGATAAAAATTATTTTTAAAAAAGCATTTTTTGTTCCATTGCTTATAGGACTACAGACTTACAAATCTAAGCAGTTAATACTCTTTGATAGCAGTGACGCATTCTAGACTTGGCATGTGATTTTCACTGCACTGTTAGCATATGCCTTCTGGCTTTACCTATTTCAAGAACATATAATAGTAAGTTTAGGTGACTGTAACTTTGGCATTTATTTTTTTTTTTAGACTGCATATTTCATTGTTTTTACTCTTTGGCATTTATTTATTTTTTTAGACTGCATATTTCATTGTTTTTACAAGTGACTGTATGTTGTGTCCCATTTTGTGCTGCTGTCCTCAAGGTATCTGCTCTTTTCCCCATACTCCAGCAGTAACAGATTATGTTGCTGTGGATTCCACATTTTGGATTTCTACTGCCTGTATAATATTAGGCAATTGCCCTCTTCATTGGAACAATGTGTGTGCCCCAAATAGAAGCCATCAGCAATAGGTGAGCAAGAAGGAAAGCTTTCTGTTTTGAAAAGGAGCAAATATCACAGAGGCAGTCAGTCATTAAGTGGGAGGCTAAACATCACCAGTGGGATGTCACTGGTTTTTGACACCTGTCTACCTCTCAGGTTGGAAAATTGCAGGAAATCTGAGAGGACACAGACAAATGCTAAGGTAATTTTTCTGAAATAATCCAGTAATGAGAGACTTGGGGAGAGGCCCAGAAAGAAAGATTCTAATAAATATCTGTGAAATGTTTTGAACTAAAATAAATTCCATGAACTAAAGTATGTGGGTGATAAAAAGAAAAAAACACAGGCATGCTACAGAACCTACTGAGACTTTCCAAAAGCAGGAGAGTAGCATCATATTTTCAAAGATTTTTTGGATGCAGATTTGATCTGATAAACAATTTATTAAAATTTGGAATACCATGTCTTCACTCAGAATAGCTGGAGTCAAATTAAGACACACCTTTTCTAGGTAACATTTATTAATTCCAGGTGGACTTGTGAGTAGAAGCAGAAAGAAAATAGGATAGCAGAGAGAAGTTACTGCTGTAGAAAATGGAATTAAGTTTTACAGAGCTTAGATTTCCATTTTCTCAAGACTTTTTTGAGAACAGTTTTTTGTAAGAGCTAGAGTAATTTATTTTTATCTTGCAAGCAGTTGAAAGGATATTTTTCCAGGTTTTGTTTGGTTTTTTTGGGAGAGTGGTGATGGGGGTTAGAAAATTCCTCATCAGTTAGTACTCTTTGCAGAAAGAATGTGAGCACTCTCGCCCACATACTACAATACATTCAAAGGGGATGCTACTAATTGTCATGAGATGTATTTAGCCGACTCTTTGTACTAAGTTGGAGAAATGAAGGAAAAACAGATTTATTTTGAAAAAATAGTAGTTCTTAGCTGGAATTTTTTCCCTCTGTTTTCAGTGCAACCTTTTAAAATTGTTTTAATGCAGATTTTCAGAGAATTACACAATTGTTCTGGTTGGAAAAGACCTTCAAGATCATTGAGTCCAATGACACGTGGATGTAGTGAACCACTGTTGTGAACGTAGTTGAGGTGTCTTCCATGGATCTGTGCTGCTTTCTGGTGGCTGGCATGTGGTATGCATATCCTAATTTTATAGATTTATGCACTTCAACAGGGTTTCTTAATTTCTTCCCATGTATCCTTTATTTCTATGGAAAAAAATAAATAAATCATAGGATTCGATGTTGCATGTAATTATTTTTAAGCTCTTCCAATTAAATAAACCTACAGAAGCCATTCAGTGAAGAGTTATTTATGGTACAATAGCTACTCCATGAGGAGTTTTGTGTTCAGGTTGACATAATTATTGGGAACCTTTCTCTTCTACAGGGTTGAATAAACTGTTCTCCATCTCTTTAATTCTTCTGGTTAAACTTTTGGCCCATAACTGCTCATAAAGATTACGTACTGCACTGGATGATGATTTGTCACCCTTTTTATTAGGTTTTCCTTTGTTTTTCTTTCATCAAATTGTTAAAAAAAAAAACACAACCCCCCAAACAAACAAAAAATCCCAACACCCATTTTTTCTCAAAAATTGATTTCCAATTCATCCTCTCAGGTAAATTCTAATGAGAGTTTTGTTTCTTTTTAAAGACTGATAATACACTATGCCACTGAAATATGTGAATGTTTATATCCATGTTCACAGAATTGGAAATTAAATAACACTAACAATATGTTGCCTGAGATCCCAGAAGTGAAAAACAAAATGAGAATGAATAACCTTGCACTACCTGTAAAAGTAATTCATACTGCAAGATACCATACAGCATTTGAAAGGAATTATATTATCTAGATATCAACTGGGTTACAAATCAAATAAACCTGAGCTAGAAAGGCTTTGGACTGATCTCAGTACTTGTACTGAACTTTAGTACTTAACACTGAGAAACTGATACTTGGGTTATGAAGCAATTTAAAATGTGAAACACAGATCCTTCATCAGTGGGGAAATTACTATGAAGAATAAAAAAAACCTACCATCACTGATGTAAATTATTCAGACCCTGGGGAGTGTGTTTACACAGCAGAGGACAAGGTACTGCAAGTGATTGCAACAAAACTAAGATGGCCAAGTAATACTTGACCAAATTCGTTGTTAAGAAAAAAATAATTTGTGTTAGTGACTAGAGAAGTTGGTAAATAAGATATTACTGTAGAAGTGACCTGTAGGAAGGAAAAACCTTGGAGCGATTAGTAGCTTAAATTTAAACCGTAAAGGCAAGTAGTAATAAATTTAAAAACCCAAAACCAACCAAACAAAAAACCCCAAACAAAAAATAACAAACCCAAAGAGCAATGAATCCACATAAAAATGGAATGTGTATCTTCATGAGGGTGTTCCTGTAGTTAAGAACCTGCACCTAAACAATATTCACATTCCGTTAATGTTTTAAAGGAGGAAAAATAATTTGAATGACATAACTACAGAATTAAGTCAATGCTACCCAATGGGAAAAGTGGATGATCCACCCTGGAGGGGAATAAAATTGGTCATGACTCAAGTGCCTGAAATGCTGAGCTTCTATTTAAACTCTGATTTTAACAGGGAAAGCAATGACAAGCAGTTGAGCATTTAGGCCACCCTCTGAAACCTACTGAACTTGACAAAATCATGCTTATTAATTTGAATGCATGCTGAATTAGCCTCCTGGTAAAAAAACATAAGGACCTAAAAAAAGAAGCATGTGTATGAAATGTAGCCTGTTAGCCTGGTGATACGAACAGGACAGGACTTAGTTTATCAATCCACCATACCTCTTTCCTACCTACTGACCATTTAGCTCCTTAGTTACCAGATATAATGGAGTAAATAGAACACTGTGCTTGGCAAAATAATATTGATGAGGAAATGACTCAAGGCTTTTAACAATTTATAATAAGGAGCATAAAGGAGGGTGTTCCTGAATTCGTAAAGTTATTATGCAACTCTAAGGCATGGAGTGTTTCATGATGATAATTCTGTTAGACATAGAGGAAGACCAACACCTGTTCTTGAGAAAAGTATCCAGCTTCAAGTAGAGCTCTTACTGTATTTTTACTTGAGTCTAAATTCCCTTAAGTTGTCTGGTTTTTGCAGCTTTGCGCAACTTCTGCTCAGAAAAATAAAGTAAAATAGTTAGATGATGCATGAATTTAACAATGACGATGCATTTCTCCTCATTGCTTCAAATTTAAATTGTGTAGGACTCCTTTCTACAACCCAAAAACATTAAGAGGGGAACAAGCTCTCCTTGTCAAAACTTTATCCTCTTTACTCAGAAACACTTAACTCCCTTTTGGATGCAAATGCTGCAACCAATGAAAGACAGTTAATTTTATTGTAGTGCTTTATCACTGAGTATATGTATTAACCATCAGTGAGTGAGGTACAGTGAGAAACTTGTCATGAACTAGCAGTGCAAGCTGTGCAGGCTTTGGGTTTGGAGTTTTTGCTTCTGTATTGCCTCTTCCATCCGAGAGAACCTTCTTTCTTTGTGCTCCACCAGGTCATGTTAGGTGCTGAGGGGCATTATTAGTGTTGATTGTCTCAATCATACTAATTCTGAGATTTTCAGTTACTCCATTAGAAATCTTTCCTCCATTGCCTGTTTAATTAAAAAAAAAATAAAGTAAATTGACAAGGAATTACATATCTTCTGCATATTATAAGGTTGGTTAGCAACAAATAAAACTGAAAGTATGCTTACTAATAATGATTTTCTGACATTTGCAGTAACCTGATACAGCTGGGGTTTTTTAACTGGTCTTATTTTTTTTCCTTCCTGAGAAATTGTTTTTAAACACATATTAATAATCAAGCTACAGTTTAACAAAAGTTACTTCTTTACCTGACTTTATGTAGCAAAAAGTAAGGGAAAATGCTATAATTTCTTATCAAATCAGAATCTGCCATCAAGCCTATTTACCTTCATCCATTGCTATGAAACTTTTATTCCTGTTAGTGACCCAGGGACTCACCTTTCTAGTGAAAACCCCTGCAAGTAAGCAGTCATACACGGGGCAGGCTATTCCTTCCCTGGCTTGCAGTCAGACAGAACTTGAAAAAAGGCTGACCCAACGTGGCCACTTATCAAACCTTTTATTTTATTGAATGTTGTAAGATAAATCTCCAAAGCATATTTAGTTTGCAAATAAAACTAATATTACGTCTCTTTCTGTGGGTGTTTTAAACCCACTGTTATGTTTTATGCTATAATGTTTTCCATTGCTTTTGAAAATCACTATTTTGTAAAGCCCTGCATTTATTTACTTAATGCTCTCCCAAATCTTTTTTAAAGAGCCCTGAATCAGGCATGCCTGACTGCCTAGGATACTGACAAATATCACTGTTCATGGATGGTTAACTAGGCAATGAGCTATTTTGCCACCCCAGCGTGGAATATACTGTATTTTGAAAGGCATAGGAACAAATATATTTCTCTGTCATGTACTACGGAATGTAAATTACTTCTATAGCTGGCACTAGGAGAAATAGATTAATTGGTGTGGCCAATGCAAGCTAAATTTGCTTAAGGTTTGGGCAGGGGCAGAGCACAGCACAGTGACTTGTTTTCAGACAGAAAACTGTGGTTCTACCTGGTAAATAAGTTGGTCAGTTATGGGTCACTTGTAATGCACCAGGCTGTGGTGTTCTTGTTGTATACCCATATTATAGCAGCTGTGACTCAAACTGGAGTTGGGAAAATACCTCTTTACAAACTGTATAAATTAACACTTTACTTTTTCTTCTTTGTTGATCTATTTGACTCTTTCTGGAGTGCAGCACTGACTTGAATCTTCCTGGTTAATAATTTTCCTGGTGACTGATAGTTCTATAACAATAGAGATGAATGCAGCTCATAGCAACCTTGTCCTTAAGAGCAGATCTCCCTACAATAACCAGAGTATGTGGCAAAAGGCAGTGGCACAGTCAGGCCTTGGTGCAGAAGCAGACTCAGAACAAGCAGTGAGGTAGTAAAGCTGTGGGTTTGGTCAGTGACACGGGCCACTGAGCTGACTTCAGGGCTATTGACTCGGGCTCAGTATCTTGCAGAACAGAAGTATATGAGTGAGAGTACTTAGCCCTTCTCACACTAAATTTCCTGGCCTCTCAAAATGTACAACTTTAAACTAGCTCACAGCATGTCATTTTATTTTTTTTTAAAGATAGGTTTATTATTATTATTATTTTTAGAAGTACTGTATTGACTTTGCTGCTGGCAATAGGTAGAAGGATAATGGCACTGTGTCTGAAGAAAGGATTGTTAGCATTCAGTTACAGTAAATTATTGCTGTTCGTGTTCAGCTGTAATAAATGATTCCTGCCAAGACACAGCTATACTGCAAGCTCTTCAGCTGTTCTGTTTCACTGTGACTGCATATAGTTGAAGAGCCTTCTGAAATGTTGCATTCTGTCTTCCAGAAGAGTTATGAGGCTTTCAGATTGCCCCCCCCCCCCCCCCCTTTTTTTTTTTTTTTTTTGGGGGGGGGTGGGGTGGCTGGGGTGGGGAATTGTGTTTTAATATCTGGAATAAAGGAAAAGCTATAGAATCCTCAGGGGCTGATAAACACTTGATGCTGTAGATAGTTGTTTTCTCATGAAACAAGCACTTATATGTTGATTAGGAGAAAAAGAAGGTGACAGGTTAAAGGACACATTTGCTTGTCACTTTTAAACTGTGATACCAAATGCATTTGGCACCTATAGACAGAATTTATTAATACCAAATTTTATTCAATGTTGGAAGAGCAGGAATATACTGAAAATAATGGGAAAAAAATTAAAATGTACAATTTAACTCCTTTGACAGAAAATAATTTTTTCAAGAGCTGCTTTGAATTTAGAAAAAAATGGTCTCAATCATCCCAGGCAAAAGGGGAAGAAAGGTGGCCTAATTCTAACAACAATATTAAATATTATTAACATAAAATAAATATGATAAATGTAAATATATTGATTTAATAAATTAAATTAAGTTATATGGTGGTAAGGCTGGAGAGTTTTATTTACTGGGAATGATGGCTTCTAAAGATTTCAGTGAATGCAATATATTAACATGGCCCTTTCAGCTTTAATCATGAGAATAGAAGGCACAGTCCTTTGCAAACTGAATTCTCTGTCCTATGAAAATGTGAACTGTTAGCTCAGCTCCTAGTACAAGCTTTTTTTTTTTTTTCCTTTTTTTTTTTT
>NW_009953964.1:3274668-3276126 GCF_000747805.2 Chaetura pelagica
AGTTTTTTTTTTTTACCTTTTTTTTTTTTTTTTTTTAAAAGGGTTAGACAAAGGCAGTGGCTATTGAGAATGGTGGTCTTCCAGAGGGGATGGTGGCTTTTCACCTGACTTTTATCTAAGTAGAACGAACCTGACTTTTCCAGTAGTATAACCTGCCCAATCAACCAGTGTTCAGCTCCTGCTTGTGTCCTGGTGCTGCTGGTGGTACAAGGTAGTGCTAGACATAGAGCTACTGCCCAGAGCTGGAAAGTAGCTTTTCCCAGCAGCTGGCTGTGTGGCATTAGAAGCCATGGGCCCTGCTCACTGCTTCTTCTAGCAATAGCAAGAGGAGCAGGGCATGGCTGAAAACTCTTCATTCTTTTTTGCCAGAAAGATTTGATTAGTAAAGTGCACAGTATCACTTACATGTGTTTTCTATAGTTATGTTGCTGTCTACTTGTAACTATTCTAAATCTAGGTCCTGTTTCTTCAGCTGTCTCTGTGTAGGCTGTGATCAAAAACCCTCAGCTGTCTGGAACCCTGAAAGAACTGGAAGTAGACTTCTTGCAGCATAAGTAAACCTGAAAGAACCTTTCAGGCTTGCAAGAGGCAAGATAGAGAATAGTGCAGGAATTGTTTAATAATTCAATTTTAAAAAGTTCAATATATTATTTATTTTGACAAAAATGTGTAAAATTTGAGGATTCACCATTAAGTCACATAATTACTCTTTTGAACTCTTCAAGAAAAATTGGTGTTAATAGTGTACAAAAAATGCAGCTGTCATGTAGAGCTAATTCAGTGTACATGTTCATATACATTTTCTTACAAAAGAAAATCTTGCTTGTTACAGCTGTTGGTTGTACTTATATATTTCCCATATTAACTTTCTGGGTTTTGTCATAAGAGTAGGTTTTCTATATCTGAGTTTAAAAGTCCTTTAAAACCAAAAAGGTGATTTATTTTTTTTTCCCAATTGAAAAACCCAGATAACCCGAAAAACCAACAACACAACCAGTGTGCTTATAAAAGAGATGCAAAGGTGTCTGACTAAGCTCACACAAGGGTTCGTACTTCAGTATCCAGCATAGAGCATTGGGAAGGTAGGGAGAGCTGGCTCCTTTTTGAAGCTCTACGATTGTGAGAACACAGACATTTTAGCTATCATTTTGTATCTGCTTAAAACCAGGTACAGTATCTACAAGAAAAGCTAAAGGTTCAGAAGCCTCTGTGAATGTGGAAGGTTTGTTATAATAATTGACTTTTTCAAGAGAGATGATTGTCAGTTATTCAAATTTAATTTTAGGCCACCAGAAAAAAACAACCTTTTCTTATCTGCACAGAACAGTTACAAAGTACTCTAGAGCATTCTGGTTTTCTGTGCTCTTCTGTAGGTTTTGAGCCCAGCAACTGACGTTGATGTGATGAATGATGATGATGAATGTGTTCTAAGTTCATAGCAAACAGTTGAGGGAAAGA
>NW_009953964.1:3276235-3311419 GCF_000747805.2 Chaetura pelagica
AGAGTTATAGTGTAGAAATGAATAAAGGGTTAGGAATAAACAATGCTTTTTGAAACACACTGTCCTACAGAGTCAACATGGGTAGAATATTTTTTTTTGCATCCTTAAGGCAAAACATAAGGCTTCTGACATGGGTACTAAAACAATGTACACAAAGGTAAAGTCATATACACAGTGAGGACTGTGGGTCCTGGTAGTTCAATTAAAGGGTTCAAGAGCCCAAGGCCAGATTTGTAATGCAATGGAATGAGTCTGTCAGGAAATGAATTTGGTTAAAGTTTGGATACCAGTGTTGCCTTTGAGAAGCGAGCCCTGCATTCCCATGGAACATAGTAACTGTTTTTGAGGATTGTAACAGTCCTTAGATTTCTCTTACAGAATGATTTCTGCTTCTTCCAATATTTATTTTGTTATCACTGCAAGTACTGATGCTCTGTATACCCCCTGCTGGTTCCAGCCTCCAAAGCTGGCAAATACAGCTCAGTGTCTATGAAAAGCTTTTATTCATTGCAAAAAACTCACCTCTTGAAAGCATTCACCTACTAAATGTTCTGATTAGGGTGTAAGTGGCAATCTGAGACCACATGTCAGCACCTCCTAATCTGGGGTTTATTCTACTTTGAAATTTGCAGTCTTTAGTAGTATTTCAATCAATCAAGACAATCCATGTCTGAAAACATCTTAGTCTTTCATAAAGAGAAAATATAGCCATGAAAATTCACTTAAATAGGTAAATTTAAATGCATTGTGCACTGAGTAATAAGCTAACAAGTAAGATATTACCAAGTAATTAATGTTATGTTGTTGTCTTTGAAATGAAGAATAAAGGCCTTTCATAATTGTTCAGAATTCTTCCCTTGCTATAGTATTTCAGCATATTCTTTTATCAAATGTCTATGCTCTGTATTTTTTTACTTTCAAAATAGTATAGGTTGGATTGCAAAGTTAAATCACAGGCAGCTCAGTTTGTGCTCTTGAAATGCAATGAGGCATCCATGAATCAATAGTGGCTTCGTTTATCCACTGTGTCTTTGAAAAATGCATAGTTTGATGTCTTGGGTAATGCTAGAATCATAAGAATGGGCAACAGAGGAGGGGTAGATACTATTTCTAAGCCATAACCTCTTTCCTAAGAAGCAAACCTTCACTGCATATTTGTTTCTCTCCTTTCACTCTAAACTTGACCTTTGCAACTGGCTGTTTAATTCAGGATATTAACAACCTCACTATGTTCACATTTTATGACCTTTTTGTACAGTTTCTCACACAACCCAGACAAAATTGAATAAAAACCTTCTAAATACCTTCTCCTCTGTTTTCAAGGAAGCACTCTGAGTCTGTGACAATTCCCCTCAATTGAGTAAATGTAAAACTAAACCTTTCAACTTCCTTCTCTTTGTTTGCTCCCAAATAAATTCAAGTGTTCAGAGGCAGATAGAGTGCTAGTGGCTTAACTCAACAACTGTAGCTTCTTATCACTGGAGGCTCTTTGAAGAGCCACCAATGCATTTAAAACTTTAGTAGCTTATGCAGGAGATTGGGTCAGGGGTTGTAATTATTTATTTTCTCTTTGGAAGATGTTAAAAAGTTAAAATATTTATTGGATTTTCAGTACCTCTTTGCACATATTTCTGAAACAATGACAGCAAAATGGGCTTTCACTGACTCCCTGTGTGCACTGCACCAGGTGTATCTGCCTGCTAATATTGAGTATTTGAATAAGCTGGCAAAGGAAAATAAGGGCATTAAAGAAATAAGGTGTCCAAAATTCCATTTTACTAGACAGTATGCTGTTCCTGGTTTCCAGTATATCTCCTTCCAGGTAACCCTTAGGATGTGTTTAATTGCCATTTTTTCCATTTCTCAAGGGGTAACAATTGTTGCCCATGGTTTTTTGTTATGTTTTTCCTGCTTAAAATATCACAAAACCCACAAAAAGACACAATCCAGGTGGGCCTGAAAAACCCACTGTTCATTACTGCTTGGAGAATTAGCTGTAATATAAGTGTCTGGTTGTATGTGAGGACTGATCAAGGTGGTGTTGGCTTTACTGGATGCGGTGATTAAGTAATCAGTCTTGTTTTTAATACAACCCCAGAAGTATGCTAAGAGCATACTTATGATGATGAATAGCAGAGCAGAACTGATGAAGCAGTGCATTTATTTTACCACTGTGAAAGCCATTTTATAAAACTAGCTGTTTCCCAGGCCCACAGTTTGCAATGTTCTCTTCATAATGTTTTGAGGCTTGGGTTGGTGTTTGTGGGGGTTTTGTTGGTTTGTTTGTCTGTTTACTTATATTTAAGGCATCCTGTGTACTATGATTTACATGCCAATTTGCACCATGAGAACAGTGAAAGTCTCCCAAGGGAAGTGGTAGGTTGCCCCACATTGGATGGTTTTATGTCTCACCTTGACAGGGTACTGAGCCATCTCATATAAACTATAGTAGTACCCAGAAAGCTTGGACTAGATGACCTTGAGGTCCTTTCCAAGCTGGTATTCGATAATTCTATAAAAAAATCTTGTAGCTGTTATATTTGAGAGACACTACAGTAAATCCTGTCAGTTTTTTGTTTTTTGACTTGCTTTTTATCCTTTATGGTAGATTATTAGATGTGGTAAAGTGAGTTACTTGGCACAAAGAGCAGCCCAGAACTGAATCAAGTTGAATTTATAACTTAGTATATAGTATATGGATGCTGACGTCATGTGTGTGTGATGCTGGATTCCTAATTAAGAGATAAAATTTATTTTTAATGTACATACTTGTATATAATTTGATGGTAGATACATGTTTTTATCTGGAAGTTCTTGACAGAGAATAGCATTAACTTTTCCTGCAAAAAATGTAGGAAGGCAGGTTGGAAGTACTAATGACCAACCTAAGTAGTAAAATACTGAGATACAGCCTTGATATCAGCAAGTGCATTTGAAAATTAAAACCATGTGTAGATGAGAAAATACACCAATGTAAACTGTAATGTCCTCTTATGAACAGCATAATCCATGAGCAACATATGTTATGAAATAAATTTATCTTTTAAGAAGTCTCACAGGTAGGAGTATGTGGCCTTGTCTCAACATGCTTTATAGATAATTGGGCTATGTATTGGTAAATGAGTAAAAATAATGTATGCATCAAAATATTTTAAAGCACCTTTCAATTTTAAACAGTTTGTTGGGTTTTTTAGTTCAAGGTGAAATGTATTCAGCAAGAGTTTGTTTATAAAACATGTTGTCTTTAGCCATCATCTTAGACGTAATTTTGCTACAAGAAACATCCCTTTAAGCAAGCAAATAACTAAGAGATTTTTATAGTGACAAAGCTCAGTTCCATTAATGAAAAAATGAGAACTTGGCTCTGTGGTCAAATAAAAATGTGCTGACTAGTCCTGGCCCCCAGATGTAGTGAATGACTTTAAAAGAAACTTGAAGCAAGTTTTTAAGTTGTTTCCTTGTGTGCTAGTAGGAAGTATCTCCAGGCAGTTTTACCTGCTGCAAATTAGATGATTCTGTTTTACTTCTCTTCCTAAATGGGAAGAATTTTTAACTTTTTTTTTTTTTCTAGTTTGATAAGGAAACCTGCTTCTAACACAGATGATTCTTTCAAGCAAGACTTACACTGAGTTTACTTTCTAGTTTGTGATGGGCACTACACAAGGCATAGACTTGGACCAACTCTATTCCATCTGTACTATCACAGAACTTAAAATAATGGATTTATAAGCTAAACTATAAAATGTAATGTAACATTATTTTTAAGTTGTGTTAGTGTGAGGTGATAAAGTGACTGAAGCTTGTATTTGTTCACAGATTAAAAAAACCAAAATAACCACAAAAAAAAAAGACTCAAAGCTTGCAATGTCAAACGTGTTAGTGTGAGGTGATAAAGTGACTGTATTTGTTCACAGATTAAAAAAACCAAAAAAACCACAAAAAAAAAGACTCAAAGCTTGCAATGTCAAAACTAAAACAAACCTGCAACACTTTATAAGACAGCTGAGGAAGAAAAGATATCTGATAGGGATGGCTGTTCTGTTAGGGAGTTAATTATAAGTGATGTATATATACTTATGTAAACAGATCCTTACTCTTTTACAAAGATGAACTGTATTTTCAACTGCATTTTATTTTAAGAATAAGATTCTTATACTGTTTTGGAGTAAAATTCTAAAAATTATTTGCAGAAATAATGGGATATAAATGGCCTTAAACTGCACAGCAGAGTTTTCATGTGACTGATATATTATGAAATAGGCATCGTCCTGACCAAACAGGATTTATGGCTGTGAAGGTCAGCAAACTTTGTAATAGTTTCTCTCTAATTTGAAATGTATCGTGCTTATCTAGGTTGCTCTGACTTCCAGATGGATTATAAATGGTAGTGTACAGATGTTCTCACAGATTGTAATGCACATTACCTCTTAGGTTGTTCTAATTAATTGAGATGTAAAATTATTACAAGATCAGTATCAAAAAGCTTTGATTCTAGAATTTCCTTCCTCATTTGTCCAAATACAGATCAAGAATGTACTCTTTACAGACAGTATTAAGAATAAGAGGGTAAAGATGCATTTACTTGATGTGCTCTGTTGCTGGCGGGGGTTAAACCATGATAATTTCACAGATAGCTACATTGTGCATGTCTTTCTGGGGATCCTGGGTGGAAATAAGTACTATCACATTAACTTTTTCTGGCAGTGAGTAGGGGGTTACAATGACATTCAGAGCCTGACAGCGCGCAAGCCACGCTGCAGCTTATGGGAGTGAGATCTGCTTAGACTTTCAGCAAATTCCTCTGTGCTTAATGTAGATACCTGAAAACAGAATGCAAACTTCTCAGGTGTGACCTAGTAGTCTGTTAAGCATAGATCACAAAGAGCTTTTTTTTCCCCTCTTTGGAACACATGAGATGACAACTTTAAAGACAGAAGGAATTATTTTTTGATTGGGGAAAATTATAAAGGTTAAGATCAGGTCCTATGGAAAAAGTCATGGGCCTCCTGTAACTTCTTAAATATTTCTTTTACAAACAGGAAAAACAAGGGAGATATTAAAATACCCCATCATATGTAATTCTGGTTGGCCTAGCAATTACACAGGCTTTAATAGTCCCTCAAATATGACTCTGTGATGGCATCAGGACTGTTTTATGTTATGCACCATCTAAAAAAAGGAAGTAATAAATGCTGTTGGAATTCATGTTGCATTTTTAAGCAATAGAAAGATTCATTTAGAAAAAAATGTCCAAAACTCAAAATATTTGGATAGTTATTCAGAGCAAAGGTTTTATTAAATAAATCCTGTTGAGTAAGCAGCATAAAACTAAACAAGTCATACATTCTCATAAGGAGTCTCTCAGAGAAGTTGCCATTTCACAGTAGTCCAGAAGGAAACATAACTAAATAGTCTATTAGGGTGAGAATCAGGCCATCACCTGGAATCAGTAAGCTTGCTCTTGTCTCATGAAGCTTCACTCCTTTCTGGCTCATTTTCTGCTTTTTATACAGCCTACTTCTAAAATGGGCAAAGACATCTTCACGGGCTTAGCAATAGAATATTTGTTTGTAAAAAGAGTCTTTAAGAGGGATTGTCTGCTGCCTCAACGGCTGAGGAGGTTTTAATAGTCACTAACTCTCTTGGGGTAGCTTTATTCAATATCCATGTAAATCAGAATGTTTTGACATTTTTGAAATTAGGTAATTAGAATATTTCTGAATACAGCTTCACAGCAAACGTCACCATTTGTAAAAATTTGATTGTACTACATGTGTCTTTCTGACACTTCAGTCACAGGAATAAAAATCTCTGTGAACTTCTTTAGTTTGCTGAAGTGCAAACCATGTGGAAATGTACAGAGAATAATGAAAAATGGAACAATTGGAGCTCCATGTCAGTTTTAGAAATCAGTTTTTCTTCAAAATAGACATTGGCTCCTGCCCAGCATATAGCAGATCTCTCTTTACTCACTGCTTTTTCTTGTATATTTCCTTATTTTATGAAAGAGTGGCACCGTGGGGATTCAACAAAATGCCCTATTTAAGTTTTGTGATTCATGAAATGCAAGAGAATTTTGGCATTTAAATTTATCTGAAATCTTTCCCAAACACAGTATTTCATTTTGTGACAGAAGAGTTGTTTGTTTGTTCCTAGTTAGTAATATGAAGAATTTGCTTCTACTTGCTTTACAATCTGAGTTACTGGTCTGGTTAGGAACAGACTTATTTACAGCTATGAAGGAAACAATCATTTGTCATATGGGTAAAAGCTGAAGCTCCGTCATGAAGTGGAGAAAAAAACAGGAAAGCAGAAGAGCATTTCTACAAGTAGAGTTCAACTTCTGCTGTCTCTTAAAGCAGTAATAATTATATACTTATCCTTTTCCCTGCTATTCAGTAAACACTCTTCCCCATGTTCAGCAAAGAAAAGAAAGGTAGAAATAGTGAGCTAGAAGTGATGATGCTTAGGAATTAATTTTTATAGGCTACAATAATAAAAATAAAAATGTGGTAACTACTTTCCTAACATTATTTTCCCAAATGACACAAGAAAAATAGGTATTTTGTGTAGTAGGATGGTGGCTTTTCAGGTCATATAGGCTACGTTATTGCAAAGCAACTCAGAAGTAAACACACAAGCAAAGAATATCCAGGGTGCCTTGATGCAATACGAATGTAGAATATTACATAGATGTGGACAAAATCTACTTACAGATAGGGAATCCTAACCCATTATTAGGATTATATGTTGTAGCTATTAGCAACTGGGAATTTGCCACAATAGTCCTTGTTTCATTGTTACTTTATGTTAACAGAGGGTGCCCAGAACCTTACCTCACCACCTAGCTGTTGTTTCTGGCAACTTGTTTTGAAAGAGAAGCAAACCTAGAAATACTATCATATTTTTAATCCTTGCTTACTGTTGTTTTTTTTCTGTTAACATTTCTCTAATGTTCAAGATAAGAAAAAGATAAGGATATACTCATTAAAGTGCAATGCTGAAAGTCCACAGAAATGCATTTGCAATTGAAATGTCATTTGCAGCAAGTAGAACACTCTCACTTGGAGCAGTATTAGTTATTTATATGAAGCACCTAATCAGAAATATAAAAAATTACTTTGCATTACTTAGTTTATTAGCACCTCGTGCATATTTTGAAGATGAAGCACTTGTGATAACTACTCCAGATGAGATTTCTGGACTCAGAATGGTTTGCTAAGAAATAGGATTGAACATGTCAATTGATAAAGGAAATCTCAGGCAGCTTGAGAATGAAAACAGGAAAAAGTAACTGACTGTCTTGATAGTTCATAAGTTTTCAAGAAAATTATTAAGAATTTGCCAGCTAAATGTTCCCTAACCATGTTTGTTCAGTAGGAAGACAAGGATAAAAGAGAAGCAGAAGCCCTTCAATTGGGAATGACTAAGTGAAAGAGTAGGGAATTTTTTCAGCCTAAAGATTAAGATGACAAAAATGACTGACTCCCTCCTACTCTCTCCGTTTCTCTCTCTCTCTCACCTTCTCTTCCTCGGTTTTGCCGATGGTTTCCTTGTGGTGGAGCCGCTGCAGAAGAGGTTCACCAGCACGATCCCTGGCTCCACTGTTCCTCGCCTCAGTGACTTCACTGAAATGGTTTTCTTCCTGCTTTGTCTGCTTGCCAGCAACTGAAATTTAGTGTGAACATAATTGCTCGGAAGTTGGCAGCTACATCTGTCTCTCCCTATAGTGTACCAGCTATGGTCATCTTGGCACGATGTGGGCAGTTGTGTGAGTGGGCTAGTATAAAACTCTCTTTTATTATAATGAAATGTAACAGCTTGAGAAAATGCTTTTCTGTGTCGTTGTCTGCAGTGAAAACAAGCCAGGCACATCAAAGGAACTAAATCCCTGAGAAGGGTTTTGAAAAATAGGTCTGGGCACACAAAGGAACAAGAAGGTGTCAAACATGGAAGTGAATGGAAGCCTAACAGATAATGTCCAAAAAAAAAAAAAAAAAAAAAAAAAAAAAAAGCTTGAGTATGGACACCTCTACATGGAACTCAGTTACTGCTTCACTGAATGCTTTCTCTTAGAGGGGTTTCAGCATTGATATTTTCTGTCAACTGTTCCTCCTACACAGCTGCCACTTTCTTGCTATTTATTTCTGGTTTTAATAAATCTCTTTGAAAATACCTTTTGAGAATTAGACTGACTTGTATAGTTTGTCACTTTCAAGAGATTAAAATCTTTTCATGTGTCAGGAAAAGTAATAAAGGGTGAAGGCTTGGAGTTGGGAAGCTAGTATCTTTGTTTTCTTAGGAGAATTCAAAAACAAAGCAGTCATAAGTGGGCAAGGAAACTGGTAGGAAGAAGTCCAGGAGCAGCAAACCATGCTTTTTGAGAAGGTAACTCGAGTAAAATCATAAGAGTTTTGGTCAAGGACTTGAGTTTAGCATCATTTTTGGGTCATGCCATAGTTTGTGAAAGAAGAAGTAAGGAAGTGATGCTTGAATTAAAAACAGTGGGGTTCAATGAGGGAGACATCTAAATACGTCTCTCTCCTCAAAATTAAACATTTAAAAATATATTTACTCCACAGGGTTTGGTTTTAAATCTCTTTCATTTGCTTGTGCTATTTCTGGGAAAATGGATTTAAAAAGAGAACTTGAATAACAAGTTAGAAAACTGACTCTGTGTTATTTGCAGTTGTTCTGACTGAAGATAAGTGAACAGGAAAATTGTGTCTTTATTAATCCAGTATATTCTGCTGAGCTTCGATTTAGATCTACAAGCCCTTCTCTTGTCAGCAATGTATCATCTTTAGTGTGATTGTGCTTATGTGTAAGGCCATTGTACTTAATCAGTTAAGACAACATGATTAAAAAAATTTATTTAAATATTCTCATTGCTTCTCTTCCTCCCCCCATCACACCCTTGTCTTTTCATCCAATGGTCTTTTCATTCATATCCATTCCATTATGGAAATATTTTAGGCAACTTTCCAGAAGTCTTTCAGATTGGTTTTTTGGCAGTGCTTATTAATGATAATTTCTCCAGCAGGTCCCTCTCTTCTATCCTGCATCAGCAGTATTTTTTAGTACCTAACTACTTACTAGTGGGCACTTTGCCCAAAACTTTTGGTCACTTTTAGTGACCTGAGTTTCAAATCTGAAGGCAGTAGAAGCTGTGGGGCTCAGAAGCAAGGAAAAAGGAAGACAGAATTAGGTAGCTTGAACATAGTGATTTTGGGCTTTCATCTGGAAAAATAATTTCAATCTTGGTTCCAAGTAACACTGTGGTGACTTTTCTTTCTGATTGTGGTCCATTTTGTAATGCGAGTTCCAGACAAGGCACTAACAGACCTGTCAATACTCTCTTGCCCTTTCTAGGTCACTGACAGCCCAGTAACTTGTGGTTTTTAGTCCCTCTCTAATGGATTTGTACACAGTTAATTACAAAAGGCCATTTCCCTGGACTACAGCCAGAGAGTGTAAAGCTCTATGAAAACCACTTTTCTGTATGTATTTGAACTTTTTGCTCCCAAGAGGTGACCACTGTGAAATTTCCTGTTCATCCACAAAGCAGATGCTTAAGTGCCAGGTTCTATAGGACCAAACTATATGACCCCTGACATGGAGGATCAGTCCTTTGGAATGAGAGGTTAATTAAATGTCTTATGCTTTCAAGTCATACTTTTTCTAACGATAGTCCTGATTTAGTCTCACTGCAAGTTGAATAAAGTCAGCTTGTGTGCAGCAGCACTTACCATGTATCTCCATTATCTTTCAGAATTCTGAGAGCCAGACTCTGCAATTCAGTTAGACATATTTTAGTCTTTTTTCTACTGAAAAATAACCTTCAAGTTTGAAATATTCTCATTGTGTGAGGCAACTTTGAGTCAGCAGATAGTATAGAGGCATCTCTTGCTTCAACAAAATGCTTTGTCTATAGTAGGAATTAAGGAGAGAACATGATGAAAACCTTTTTTAGTAAAATTTATGGCTTGAAAGTGGAGAAGAAAAGCATAGTAGGTTTGTGTTCATACATAATATAATATTTTGTAAAGAAAACTGTGCAAGAATTGCCACTGTTTGTAATGCAGCCATTAGCATAGTCTGCATCAGTGCTTCTTTATGGTGTGATGATTCAGCAGTTACTTCATAAACAGCTGAAAAGTCTCTGTGAGGGGGAAAAAGAAATTTTCACAGATAGGCAGAGAGAGAGAGGAGAATTTTCCAGGATAAAAGTTTCTTCACTGACAAGTGAAATCCTTGAGTAACCTTATGATCTTGGTGTAAGTAAGATCTGGTACTGTGAGGGTGAGAATTATGAATTCTCAGTAAATCCATGTCTTGTGCTTCTCACTTCTAGATAAATCCCTGATATTTGGATTTTTTCCCAGGTAATGGAAGATTAGCAGAATGGACTAGAGCAAGCCTATGAATGAGATCAGATGCTTCTCCTAAATTAATTGATGAATAAACTTGGGATAACAGGTTTTTTTCAAGAGGAAAAATAAAGATGTCATATTGTTCTGCCTTAAGGAATCTAAAATATTTTGAAAATAGAAAAGCATCAATAAAATGAATGTTTCAGAATAAAACAAATTTCTGTTCTGAAGACAATTGAAATTAAGTTTTAAATTTGTTTATTTTCACTAGTGTTTTGAAACAGATAAATATGTCTATATAAAATGTATAAAACTTACATATACCAGAGTTATAAGATCACATGTTATGTAAAAGAAACTCCTGTAAAAATTTTACTGATCAGACACAATATTTGTCTACCTGTTACATTTGGCTATGAATACAATTTGCCTACTTTCTACCTGAATAATCAAGTTAAAAGATTAATCTTTTACATTTGAACAAATAACTTTGTTAAAAAAGTTATAAAGAGTTCTCTGTTGGCTTTTATGAAATGTTGTTTGGTTTTGGGTTTGGGATTTTTTGTTATTTATATATTGCATGTTCAAAATGGGGGGTGTTTCAAGACTGTTTAGAGTCCCTGCAGTCACAGCTCTTGTTTTTAAGTTTCCAAACAGCTGTTGCAATAGATGGACTAGGAAGGTCAATAGCTGAGTTACAGTTTGAAAACGTCCTAATCCTGATTTTAATAAGTATGGTATTTTTATACTGGGATATGCTGTTCTCCAGCCTAGGTGACTTTTCAGTTTTTTTCAGAAGTTTCTATCAAAAGTATTAAGTTCTTTTTAGGGCAGGGAGAGATAGAAAATACCAACTGTGTTCCTTTCTCTGGCATAAGAGCTATTATGAAAGAGGCAGCAGCCTCAGAGTAGTGAAATAATACGACTATATGGTGTGCTATGTGAAGTTCCCTTTTCAGAAAAGAGAATCTTGGAGCTTCATGAATACAGTTAATATGTAATGGGGAAACATAATTTCTGCGTATTTTTACTTTAAACTAGAATACTGTATTCACCATTTTTGCCTGTCATGTACTGTCTCTTCATATTCTGTCTTGCAAATGTGATTTTGTTTGTGTGAATGCTGATTACAAGCAAATTTTGATGTAGTACTAAGAGTTGTTTTAAGAAAACCTGATTTTTACAACTAGAAATAATTTACAAAAGTCAGACCACACAATCAGAAACAGAGTCATTCTAATCTGAGTTTGATCACAGTGCAAGGATTAAACACTTGAGTAGTCCAGTACACCTTTTAAGATTTCTCCAGAGGTTGAAATTCACTTGTAATAAATTGGTAAAATATGGATAATTTTGAGGGACAAAAGGAGTAAATTGATTAAATTAATTGTTATCACAATGTTTGTGTATGACTGTTCCATTCATAATGTCACCACAAAATGTGTTTCTTTATGTGTATTTCAGGAAAAATATTTTAATTGCTTTCAGTTGTGATTTTTGGGTAAGGTTGGCTACATCGAGTTGCATCATTAATCCTATGGAATGTATATATAATGCATTAAAATCTGAAAAATGTGTTAATTATATTTCTAGTAATATTATTCCTTGGGAACTTGTGTATTCAAATTATCCAAAAGTTGAGATTCCTAATGGCTACTAGAGTTGGAGGGTCAAAAAAAAAAGGAGAAGCAGATAAAGAGCAATCCACTCATCCTCCAAACTGGGTAGTTATAACAAGATTTACTGGGTAGTTATAACAAGATTTGAAAGTTTCTATATTCCTAATACTGGATCAGATTGCTGTCTCTGATAAGAACTTTCAGACCTAATTTGTCTTTTAGTTGGTTTCAAATTAGCCCATGAGGAGCTTAAGATGTCTTAAGAGTGCTCAGTGTGCAGGTTGACAATTCAGGACACTATTTCAGCCACAGACCTTGGAGTAGAAAGGCACGTAGAGTCAGACTGTTCTGTATTTAGCACTGTTAAATTACAATACAATGGAACAGTGGTTATGACCTGCTGACATTTTGTTCAAGAGAAAACTGG
This sequence comes from Chaetura pelagica, assembly GCF_000747805.2. Lineage (NCBI taxonomy): Eukaryota > Metazoa > Chordata > Aves > Apodiformes > Apodidae > Chaetura > Chaetura pelagica. The sequence continues at coordinate 3,288,655 of NW_009953964.1, forward strand.
AAAAAAAATGTCTGCAATGTTAGAAACTGATGTCAAAGCTTCAGGGAATTGCAGAAGTATAAAGCAAGTTGTAAACCAAAACCTCAGTATAATTTTGGGTTCTTTGGGACCATCAATGTCGAAATGATGCTTCATATTTCTGAAAAAGGAAACAATATTTGAGGCAGTGGTGGGTAATGTGGGGTTTCCTACCAGTTGTAGAGAGTTGTCACCCCAAACTGATTCAACATCATAGAGCAACATCTTTTCCAAATGCCAGTAGAAGAAATAGGAGGACACTTTTCAGCCAATCTTAGGAATCAGCTATGGTATGTTAAGAGAATAGAGACATTGGACCCAGAAGCATCAGAACAGATGGTCTTACTATCCCTTACCACCCCTCAGGTTTTTTAGCACCCAGACTGTAAACTAAAGAAGTAACCAACAAGACCTAATAACATGGAAACCAAACAATTAAAATTACTGTAGGCAAATGGACAGTGTTGGCTTGGGACAGGTCACCTTTTGTGCTGTATGGCCACAGTACACAACTGCTCATGTTCCACTACAGTTTCCAAGCTTCAAGGTACTTCTGAGTGCAAAACAGATCAGGCATTTTGGTTGGTGAACATAAACTATAACCTGATCTGTTTTCTTCTATTAGTGAGACTTAATATGATTCCATTCTGACCTAGGGCACACGCAGGATTGAAGTGCTCAGCAGCTCTGGTACGAGCTGACTTGTGGTGGAAGTGGGGACTCGGGTTTCCATGCATTGTGACAGACCACTGTTATGATCTAATGTGTGGTAGATCCTCATACTTCAAAGTGCATTAGTTGAGATACAAGGCTCTGTATCTCACTGCCTACAAAACACTTCCTCTCCAGATTTGCTCAGTCAGATACTGGATGTCCTAACATGCTTGTACCCACAATGAGGTTTTGTTTACCCCTCTCTCTGCTTCCCACGAGCTTTATTGGAGCTCTGCATGGACTTAAAGATAACAAGAAAAGGGAAATGAACTTGCCCTGCCTAATTGATAACACTGTGAATAATTTTAGAACTCACATTGTGTCATTCTTTACTCCCTGTCTAGTCTCTGGGCTGCAGAATATGTTAAAAAGCACTAATTTATTCAGAAGCATTTGCAGAAAATAGTAACTGCTCCTCTGTGAGGGATAACAGGACTTTTCACATATTTTTAATTAAACTGAAAACTTCCATGTTTGCATAATAGGATGGTTTGCTTATTTGCATTCTCTTTGCTCTTTTTAATTATTTTTATTTCTTATGCAAGAATCCTCTTCACACCTCCTCTTTGTGCTCTCATCAGTTTGTTGTTTTTCACAGTTTGATCTTCACTGACAGCTTTCCTTGCTGTGTTTTTGGTGCATAAAGAGCAAAATATATTTTCAGTCTCAATGACTTTCATTTTAGATTAGGAAAACTGAAATACAAAGTGAGAACAAATATAAAATCTTCATGAGAGAGAAAGCAGAGAATCTGTAAGATCTGCAGTTTACAAACCTCTGTAAAACCTTTCATCTTTAATCCTCTTATAATGCTGTCACTGGCTGACAGGCAGGTGGAGAGATTTTTCATTTTATGGCATCGAAAGGACAGATTGGCGATTAAGGCATAGATTGGGTCTCAAAGAATTCTAGTGCAGTTTACATATTTTGATACAAACTTTGTGCAGGTGTCACTTTAGGCTTCACATTGCCTTTATCTTTTCTTTTTCTCTTCTCTGTAATGATAGAATTCCCCTGCCTATTTAGATGTTGTCATCTTGAAAATGCTTGCTTTTGCACCAGAACTGTTAACTTTGCTATGATTTGAAATTTAGGCCTGATAAAGGCTGTGCAGTATCTCCAGCTCAGGGATACAGTTGTGCAGGTGCCTAATCCCTTGGGAAAGTCATACTAAGAGCATACTTAGCATTGCATTTACCAGTTTCTCCAAGAGCAGTACTGTCAGAAGAGTTCTAAGTAAGAGGAATTGTTTGGCAGTGTGAACTGATTTATTCACTTTTTGCTTGCATATAATGGATTTTATATGGGAATATAGGAGAAAATTCTGTGCAGGTGTCCAGAACCTACAGTTGCTCTGTATTCCTGATTTTTTTGTCATTTTGTCTTAGAAGGTATAGGAACTGAGTCACCATCCTATTGTCCAGTGGGTTTACATCAATTTCATATTTTTATTCTCCTTCAAAAAAAGCTTTCAGAAGGACATGTCCTGATCACCATTGCCTTCAAACATTCCTTCAGTCTTACAATCAGTAAACTCAGGGGATGTGAAGACATATTTCCCTATCAGCTGTAGAGTACACATTCTTGGTTTCTATAGTACCAAAAGAAATTTCTTAGAAGATGGCTTGTACAAGTTAATTCAAGGTGCAATTTTTGTTCTTAGCTGAGTGTGATTGCTGAGAGGAGGATTCTGGGTTTGGCTATTGTTTTTTGAAACAGAAAAATATTAGTTTTATGTAACAGTAGTAGTCAATAATTAGGGGGTCAAAAGACAAAACCCTGGGATTTTCATTGCCCATGAGTGAGTTGTTCTGACATGGGAGATCATACCTGTCTGCTGCCAGCCAAAAAATTAATTTTAAAGGAATAATAAACTGAAAAAGCCTGCATTTAGGCTCTAAATTACTATAGGTTTTCTTAAGGTAAAGGGTCTTTTAAGATTCAAAGAAGAAGTAACAATGCTGTGTATCTTGTATGTCATCCCCCAACCTGCAAAAAAAAACCCCGAACAAAACCAGAACCAAACCAACAAAAAACTCAACCAAACATACTCAGGAACAGTTAAAATGAGATTAATTTAAAAGAAATAAAAGTTTATGTTCAAGGAGTTCTTTAGAGAGGACTGGTTTCTCTTTCTGAACAAGATAAAACTAAATAAAAACATAGCTACACAGAGCTAAGTAGAGATGTTAACTTACCTTCAGGTGTGTATGTATTAGTTGATATCTATCTGTGACATGACTCTCCAGTTGTTTTGGTTTTTTAATAGTGATGTTTCAAATTAAGGGAAAAGAGGAGTGTAAACTTTTTCAAGTCTGCTAACTCATAAAACCTTATCTATTGAGTTATTAAATTTATGGATTCCATTATCTTGCCATACTTCCATTGACTGTTTTTTTACTTCCATTTTTTAATGTAATAATCTTCATTTATTTCATAATAAGTAGAGGGCTCCTATTGAATCTTAATTCTTTGGAAAGCATGTTATTCCTCATAGCTGATAATGGCTGAGTACCTTTAGAAACTGGCTGTTGCTGTTTAAAATAAAATACATTCTATTCTACTACAGCACGAACGTCTGTGATTAGCATTTTGATTCATGTTTTGCCTGCTGCCTATGAATTAATCAGCTTATAAAGTTAAAAAAGGTTTTTGTTACTGAAATTGAAAAACTGGTTCTTTTCCTTTCTGTTTCAAAATATTCATTGAACATGTTTCTAGGCAATTTCAGAATGTCAATCAATTTATTGGAACTTTGACAGTTCAGACAGGGTGGAGTTATTTACTTGTACTTGAAATAAGGTTGGGATCTGGTGTACTTCTCATAGGATTGTTCATGATGGTCTGAGTAATTTTCTAAAATTTTTAGGAACCATTCTGTCAATACTTTAACTAGAAAAGTTGACTGTGGAGTCAATGTAAAGTTTTTGTATTTTAAATGTTCCCTAAATACCACTTTTCAGTCCTATGCTTTCCCCTGCCCCCCTAAAAGGTGGGGTAAATTAAGGGCTTCTTTGAAAAGGAGGATCTTCCCCCTTCTTCCTCTTTCCTTTGCACCACATACAAACTCATGTGTACTGAGGGCTTGCTCCTTCTGTGCAAAGGTGCCAGGGACAGGGGAAGGGAGGCAGAAGGAGCATTAACAGAATGCTTAGTGTTTAATTGGCAGAATCCTCAGACTATTTTTTGCAGTTATCTCAAATGTGCATGGGGTCTGAACTTCAACCTGCTTACATAATCAAAACCTGTATGTCTGCATTAACTGCTCAGCATTATTGGTTGTTCCTCTTTGTATAGGTAGGAAAAATAAACTCTGGAGACTAAATTATTACATGCTCATATACTGAACTTCTATCCAGGTTATTCTCTAGTAATTTTGACCATAGTGTATCTCATTTCAGGTTTTCTCAGAAAGATCAGTATTTTGTTCTTAAATTCAATGTTAAGGACAGAATCACACATAAAAAGTAGAACAAATGATTCTCAAGTTTCAGAGATGATCAGAGCTCACCACTTAGATTTTACTGGGTGGCCATACTGCATTTTTGTTCACAATAGCTCTAAAATATGTTACTAGAGAAGAGGTATGATACCATTTACAGTTTGGTAATTTTTGGTCCCAACTGATACCATTACTAAAGGGAGCAGCCAGAAACTAAACAAACAGTGTGTACAGTAATAAAACTTTATCATTCTTAAAATTCTGTATAGAAACCAGCATCAGTTGCTAATAATTAATGCTAGGTAACAACACTGAATCATTAATAACATATCCTGTTTATCAGTGATGCTGTACCATTCTAATGGCTTTACTTTTTCCACACCAGTAGCACTTAAGTAATAATTCAGAAAATGCTGGTGGAACACACAGCTCCTTATAGAAGCTGCAGCACACTTAATGAGAATAATTTTTTCTATTTTCTAAATTCCTTGATGAGCAGGTGAGAAGGTTCTTCAGAGGATTTTGGAAGAAAGCTATTACTTTGGTTAAAAGAATCTTACCTATTTTTTGAGAGTTCTGCTCTCTCCTACTATCAGATATATTTGGACTTGGCTTTGGTTTTTTGCACACAACTGATAATGTAGGAGGTCAACAACAGCTGGAAGGAGCAACTGCCCTACCTTTTCTTTAAAGGGAATGCTCCAAAGGACAGAAAAGGCTTCCCATGTTATTTTATTTGAACACTGACTAATGTACTGGAACAAGGTGACTCTTCAAATAGAGAAAGTTCTCATCAGCTATGGCAGATCATACTGGGTAGTTTGAAACAAATCTCTCCATATGTATTAGAAGTTTTGCAAGGTGGTTTCTTTGACACAGTTTTGCTTTCTACTGTAGAGATTTTGGATAGATTTCTGGTTTGAGCTAATGTGATTCCCCATGTGGCATTCTCTCAGGGAAACCATCTGTTTTGGTGGTTTGGACCTGCCTGTCCAAATGCTCCATTGAACTTAGAGGGGACCAGAGCAAATAGGTGGTTACACTCCCTGTTACTTACTCATCTTTGTAACAAAATCTAACTTAGGATGTTTCTATAGTAAATTTCAAAGTAAACAAAATATTCTGAGAAATAAAATCTAGATGTATACTTAATATTCTTTGCAGTTTGTTTTAATTTATTTTATTTTTCTTTTTGCTGTGGTATTTTTGCAAAAGAATCTAATAGAATAGAAATGAAGGGAGAAAAACAAATTGCCGGTCTAGTCTTTCACTCCTAGTCTTAAGGGAAACACTGAAATGAATTTTGAGAACCTAAAATATTCATTGTTTTGTCAATATAAACATGCAGACATTTAATTTTAAGTCAAGACACCATAAATCTACGTGTTGTTTGTTGTTGTTTTGTTTGTTGTTATTTTCTTTTAGCATACTATCCAGCTATGCTAAATCCTCTGCAACAGGTCTATCTGACTTTCAATCAGTTTGTAGCCTCATCTACTATTTTAATAGGCATGTTATATTACCTGGACAGATGTCTCTACGTGCATGTGTATCATTTTAGGAATGAGATTACAAGTCTTAGTTTGGAATATTTTTTGGGGGGGAAAACTTTTTTGTTTAGGTTAGGGCTTTTTGTTCCTGTCGGTCAATTAAGGATAAGCTTCTCACAACAAATGTCTGAATCTATAGTTAGGCTTATAGCATGGACCTGAAAATTGTAAAGACTGACAACTTATTAAACCTCATGAGATACAGATTTCAATATGCCAGTTATCAAAAAAACGTATCTGGGGAAAAGATCAATATTTCTAATATTTTCCATACTGGTTGAATTAAAACTCTATTAATCTTTCTTAATTTCTTATTTTTCCTTTTCACATGTTGTTAATCAATACAAATTTTATGTGAGTTCAAATAAGCAAATCCTATCCAGTCTTATCATACTGTGGTCATACTCTCTACAAGAAAGGCGACCTTTTTCAATATGCTTTTCTGCATTAATTCAACATTCTGGAATTATTTAAATGCAGACTTTTAAGCAAAGCTTTTTGTTCATGTCTGTTGTTCAAGATAATTAAAGATCATGAACTTCCTTTTATATAGTGAAAAGGTATGTTTTTCATTCTAAATCTTGATTTTAAAAAGAAAAACAGTACTGTGGAAGTAGGAAGTCTAAATCGTTTTGTGTACAGGATCTTTCTAAATAAGGGAAGAAAGTGCACTGGCTTTTAATTTTTTATACATGGAACAACAGATCTCTGAGTATAATAAAATTATTTACTTGTGAAACTCTTCATAAGCTTCAATTGAATTCTCTTTGCAAAGCAACTGAAATCTTGTTTGAAAGATGACACTTGCATTTAAAAATGCCTGTTGCAAAATAATCACAAGAAAACTAGAATTAAGTGCAGCAGTTTTATTGAAAAAGTCCACAGGTGTGTGCAATTCCTTTATTAAAATGTTTTCAAATACATTGGACAAAGAGCAATTGATGATCAAGAATTATTATTTTTTTGTACATTTTTGTTTCCAAAACTATATAAACATTGGAAAACTTTCCTTTTCCTCCATTTTGGACATTAATAATTCTGTCATGATAAGTTATATATTTCCTTTTTGTATCTGCAAGTCCACTTTTCTGGAGGTGACATTTTATATCTTTGACAATTAAAAAAAAAAAGGTTAGTCATATTTACATGTGCTTAAGGTTGCATAATTGAGCATCATACAGGTTCTGAAAACCAGTAGGTAAATGGTTTTCAGGATTCACCCAGGTGGATTGAAGGTTTTAAATACACATAAACTGCATACATGTGATTTAGTAGCCAGGACACCCTTTGTTCCCTTTTATTTTCAAGGCTATCTCTAAACTGTGTGCTAGTCATGGTAAAGGTTTGTTTAAGTAAAGGTACTCACCAAGTGAAAAGCAGCACTGGCAACAACTATTGCTGACCAAGGACATAAATAATGGACTGACACTTGTTTGTGCATATTTAATGCAAAATTCAGTGTTTCAACACAAACTTAGAGCTTGTATGTGAAAACATTATCTAGAATAAAAGGTATTTCCTGGACTGAATTAAAGAATTAAAAAAAAACCAAACACCCACAAACACTTGTGTAAGGAAAAATGTAGAGCTCAACATGGGAAAAGAATGATAGAAGCACATGAATTAAATTTGAAAGCTGATCTTATAATGTGTGATCACTGTAAATTCAGTTGAAGTATAGAAATATTATCAATGGAAATTGAAGGCTACAACTGCAGCATACACGTACAGTATATTTCATGAGCTATTATATTGGCCATACATATTTGTCTACATGTCATTTATTTGAATCCTTCAGGCTTCTCTGATGTCTTACATGAAAGTGCTGTCTGCTTGGATCTTTCATGCATGAGGGAAAGGGGTAATTTTTCAAGGAAAGAAAAAATTGTCCACGTTTCAATTACAATAGCACATCCAGAGACACAAAATAAAGGACAAAACTTTATGGTACCTTTGTTTCATTTATTTTGGCCCCCAAAAGATGCATGCACTAGACTTTATGTACTACAAGGTATTGAAATATTTACAGCATTGTACATGTGCTCTGAAAGGGATGGCAAAGGGAAAGGTCTATTTTTACCTTAGTGGGAGTAGAAGTTACTTTCCTAGCTTAATAATACCTATTCAAAGTGAGAGATGACTCTTCCAAAAAGAAAAGCCCACAGAGAATAAAGCTATAGCATAATTATAGCCAATGTTAACAAACTTTACAGCACTTTACCTGGGAATTCTTCTCTTGCACTCCTGTTTGAAATAGCAGTACTAACTATTAAGTGATGTTGCCATGCTCCCCTTGCCCTTTCTGCTCAGTTTCTCTCTATTCCAGCAGGTATAGCTGTATATGACCTGTTTATAAGATTTTTATTTCAAATTATTCCAGCATGTTGAATGGACATTTAATTCACAATAACCTGATGGCAATTTTTTAGACAAATGATACAATTGATAAGTAGTGGGTTATGGCACTAAAGAATTCAGACCACTATAAAAGCGCATTGTAAATACTTCAAGTGGAGTTAGGAAACCATCTCTTTAAGAAATTCAGTGAGTAAGGCTTCAATCACTGATTTTCTTCTGCCTTTAAAGGTAAAGATATGATACCCAATACACCAGGTTGAACAAACAGAAGGCAGTTGGGAAGAAGATGCGGGCATAGGAGTCCATTTTGGCAATGCGGATGTGTATTCTTCCATGCCTCCAGGCTCCTGTTCGACAATCCTCAAAGCAGCAAAAAAAACTGGCACAGTCCTTGCCATCAAGACACTCATACCCATATTCTTCATCCCTTTCTTGGAGATGTGTAGCATTGTTCATTTGGATAGTAGCTGATCGTGGCCGGATGTCAATTGTAGGTGCCTAAACATGGAGTGGCAAAAAAAAGAAAAAGATGGCAGGAGGAAGAGACTGTTAGTATCACCAGACCAATGGGGAGATAGAGATTAATGGTCAATATGTGAATGATGGTTCTGTGTGAGGCACATGGGAAATTGCTGAGGAGTTCTAATGGCAATGTTATCTTGAACTTATTAAAATCAGTTGCATCATACATTTTAATGTTACAGGAAAGCAGCACAAATCAGTATCAAGCTAACAGCTGTGGACAATTAGTTTTAAAGCCAAGCTAAATAAACATTATAGTTTAAAAAAAGAGTCAGAAATGTAGCTGATGGTGTTTTGAATTTCTTTTCTGTTTTATATCTTTTACATTTTATATAGCTGCTTGATATCTGAAAGCAATTTGTGTATTGCACATGGAAGGAACTGAAATCATCAATTAGAAATGCAGGATTTTATTGTAGGGCTGGTTTGTGTTGAGACAGGAGCAAATGTATAGATTGACAGGAAAAAGGCAAAAACTAGATCTTTGGATTAAGATTAGGAGAATCTCTGTAAGACTCTCCAACTGTTTGAACATATGTAGTTCCCCATCTACTAATGTTCACCAACTAGAAGGCTCTACATATTCCAAATTTTGTGTAGTAGCTGTACATTTGTATATATTTGGAACTAATTGAGTAAATTAAGCACTTAAAACACAAGAGCACTTGGTGAACACTAGGATGACAGGCATTGAAACCTCCTGCTGATAGTTATTAAGGTAAAACAATTCAATTCCATAAGTATGTAAATTTCTTGGCTTTTATTTATAGGATTCATATGTTCTGTTTTTGGTGATTTTTTGTTTGTTTTTAATAAAATCTCTGCATTTCTGAATGAAGATAAGGGTTACATGTGGAACATATTTGCTATATATATATATAGCTGGATGTATTTGCTAAGTGTGTTGATCCAGTGACAGCATCAAAAATAGATATACACCTTAAACCCTTTAAAAACTCTGACATTTTGCATTTGAGTAATTGGTGATGACATCTAATTTTTTTCAGGTCAACATCAGAATAGATTTAGTTTTATAGTTTGGAGGGAATCACAAAGGTTCAAAAAATGTGGTCAGAGTCGAGTTCTAAAAGGGTGTATTGCAGGTTTCTGATGTAGCTGTTGCTATTGGATCTCGTGGCAAACTGAGAAAGAGAAGCAGAAACATTTCAACATTAAATTCTTGGGATCCAATAATGTTGGTCACTATTGAACTTTGGTAAGTGCAGAACCAGTGAATCAGTGTTTGGGCTGCTGAATCAACTCTTCTAATTGTTTAGGAATATGTAACCATTCTACTTAATCAGGAAGTTACCTTGAGTAGAATGCTTAGTTGTCTCATTAAAATATAGTAACAAAACCGCAAACCCAACCCAAGGGAGCACACTTTCATATAAGCTCTAATAGTTAAATTCAGCAGTCGCATGCAGTGAATTTTCATTCAAAAAAACATTATACCTTGAAGGAAAACATCCGAAGAAGCTTTCATTTTGTAGACAGAAAAGAGAATCAGAGGGTTTTGGTTTAAATTAAAAAACAACGAGAAACAAAACAACACAGAAAGAAAGAAAGAGACAAAAATAATATAAATTAAAAATGTTTCTGAAACTTAGTAAGTCAAAAAGAACTAAATTTATAGAAAGGTTGGGATAATAGCAATTTAAACAAGTATCTGTCATATAAAACAGGTTAATTTGAAAATACTCTCTATTAATGTAAAATGCTTGTTTTCCACGTTTTTCACAAGCATATTTGGGTGTTTTTTTGTAGACAGGCTACTTATTCCTCTAGGATTTTACACTAGTTCTTTTCACCTCAGAGATTCTAGACAAGAAACTTTTCAGCTCAGTTGCGAAAGGCAAGGAGAAATCTGTCCAGGACAAAATATGCAACAAATTTTCCTTATCTAGGCAAAACCCCAAGCACCGACTGAGGGTACTTCCAGGATTATTTTTTTTTATTATGGCTATTATATACTTTTTTAATCATTGTGTAGCATGCATCCATAAATGACATTGTAAACTGCTAGCAGCCAAATCAGTTTCTAAGGGAGAGAAGTAGGTAAAGGAGGTAAGAAATACAAGAAAGAAGAAGATAAGGAAACAATGAAAAGGAAATGGATGCTTAAAGGGAAATTAGAAAAAGCACACTCCATAGTTTGAATATAAAAGTTTAACTGTTGTCCTAATAATAAGAAAAAGTCATATCAATCATATGGACGTAAGCTAATGGCAGAGAATATTGCTGAATCTAGGACACAGAAGCTGACAGTTCTTCCGTAAAGGTCACAGCAAGAGCTCTATCTAGAACATAAATAATGGTTTTGGTGTTTGTTGTGGTTTTCACAACACGTTGGTTAAAAGGATCCTTGTTCTAAGCGACTACTTTATCTCGCATCCAGAAAATGCTCTTAATGTTCAAGGTGAATGTTTGCATTCCTATTAATAGAAGAGAAGAGCATGTATGTAATAAAGTCTGAAAAGAAAGAACAAGCATAAAAGGGGGATTAAAATTCTCTCTGAGAATAACTAATTTAATTTTAGACCTTGCTGGAAAAAAGATACATACTGGATTTTTCTTCTTTTTGTCTTTATCCTTGCTTGGCTTTCTGTTGCTGACAAAGTAGTGCAAAGTTCCATATTCCACCAGTGCAGAGAAAACAAAAATAAAGCAGACTGACACAAAAAGATCCATTGCTGTCACATAGGAGACTTTGGGAAGAGATTTACGAGCAATTGTACTAAGGGTGGTCATTGTCAGGACCGTTGTAATACCTGGTAGATACGTGGAAAACAACAGAAATATTATTACTTCAAGTAGCAAACTGATTTTGCCACTTAGCTCTCTAACTAGTTTTGAAGTATGCTTTGAGTTCAAACATATACAGCAAAGGTATTGAACATCACATCCCAGCAGTGATATGTGGATTCAATAGGAGCTTCAAGGATTAACACGGAGGATGAAACATTTTTATGTGGTCACTGCAAGGGCTGCTCTGCAGGGTATTTTGGTAGAAGGATTTTGATTCTGAGTGATTTATGCTCAAACCTGTAATCAGCTAGAGATGAGAACTTGCATCAGAGTGAGAGAATCATGGTGGAGAGTAAAAATTACCCCACTCTTCAAAGTAACTTCAAGGCCATTCTCAAACTTAATGTGCTGTTTGGATAAGTTTTGCTTGTTTTTAGTTGCAGTATAATGATACCATCTCAGCAAGAGACACACTAGCAGCCCTCATATGAGTTACAAATTAATGCAAATTCTTGAAAGCATATAATACAGTAGGAACCTCAGGACAAAATGTTTACATTTCTATGTGTGCTACATAAAGAAATGAACCCATTTCCTTTCTCTTCCCTAAATGCCCTCTAGTTGTATGCAAAAGATGCTCTGCCCCCCAAATTGCTGCTTGTTATTTAACCAATTTCTTGCATATAAAGTTGTGAGAGTCTCTCAGGACTCCTTGTAACTAAATTGTGAGGCCAGATTTCACTCAGTGTCACAGCATTTATCTCCTCTGGCCTTCATAAGTAGCTGTAGCCTATAACTGAGAAGTACTGTGACATTGCTTCCCCATCCCTTCTTTTATAACTTTATTCCCACTGCTGTGATATGAAGAACATTAAAAATGCATCAAAACAGTTAAAATCTATCACATTTTATGTGGCAAATTTCATACCACTAATTTTACCTCCTCAACTAATTCTCAACGGAGTGACTGATCTGGTTTTGTATATCCAAGTAAAATTTTAAATAAGATCTGAATGCCTTTATAAATATTATACTTCTTTCAAGCAGATTTTATCACCTCTTATTAGAGAGGATATGAATAAGGCAATAAAACACTTCAAACTTTCTGTCATGCAAGCCACTTCTCCTCTATTCCTGTCTTTCTTTCTAGGGTGTTCTGGAATGAAAATGCTGTCCCTTATTTTGCACTCCAGTGCTCTGTGCTGTAGTTCTCTGAGGAACTCAGAAGGAAAAAGTAAAATTGATCTCATTTGTGTACATTTAATGCAGAAGTAGTAAAATGTGTTTAACTTTCTCTAGTTGCATATTTGTATTTTGCTAATTCTTATAGCTACAGCTGCTTTGCACAAGCAAGGTTAATTTGGTATCTTTTTTTAGTTTATTTGTGGAACAGTTCCCAAATGTGTAGAAATTGCTAATTCAGAGTAACTGTATGTCACTTTTTCATGTTTAGGTTTTTAGATACCACAAAATTAACTTGATTTTGTGGTCTGAGGGTTATATTTGATTGTTCCTAAAGTAGAAGTGAGGGTACTAAATTGTCCCCTTTTTAGCATAACAGCACTTAGCTGTAAAGATTGGTCCCTTCATGGTGTTTCTTTCTTTTGTATTACTAGGCACTATGACATGCAAGTAGTGCAAATAAAACTAATGCTTTCCTGCCTCTAATCTAGCAATGTTCCCATCCTCTTATCGTTTATAAAAAGTACTGCTGCTGTCAGAATAGATGCAAAAATATTTATTGTTGGCAATCTCCAATATTCACAGTTAGGATCTGACACAGCAAAAAGAAAGAGATGCAAATATGGTTTTGGGCGGTGTTATTCCTGGGAAAGTACTACATCCCTCTGAATGAAAAGACTTCTTGTGAAGTTGTCTCTCTTACATTTGCAAACTGGTGAGCTGCAGTGGTGTCAATTAAACAGCATAATAGTTGAATAAAAAAGCAACTCACCCAGTGATGTTCTGGCTGGAACTGCATCTTTATTAATCCAGAAAGAGACCCAGGACAACACAACAATAAGTGTGCAGGGAATGTAGGTTTGAATAGTGAAATAACCCATTCTCCTGCTCAGGTTAAAGAAAACAGACATGACTACATAGTCTCCTGTAAAATAAAAACATACAGAGATAGAATAATATGTTAAAAAACTAACACAGATTTCCTATATAATCGGATTTTCCTATTTTATGTCTGGAGTATCTGACTCACCAGGTACACTGACAACAAACACATGCATACCACTTCTTCAACAATGGTATAATTTGAACTAGTGGATCTTCCACACTATGAAAGTAAACAGCCTTGCAGGTTCACTTAGGTAACTTGTACTTTCAGATTTCAAAGGTAATCTTTTTTGCATAACATAAAAGGCTTCTTTCTACCCAGGGCATTCCTTGTGACGTGCAAATGCCTGGTTACAGTCCTCTTACAGAATTGGAGTGGAGAGGTGGTGGCCCAGCAAACCTCCAGTTGGAAGTCAGGCTATATCTTACTCTGGTGTGCATAAGATACCATTTCCATTCAAGACTTTTTTGGGACAAAAAACTACCTGTAGAAAGAGGTGAAATCTAAACCTGAAGATAGATGACAACACAAAAAGGTAGAAAAGTTTAGCTCAGAATCTAAGTTTAAAAGTAAAATATTTACTTGCTGCTATTGCTTATTTTTCTGAAGCTGCAGCTGCTATAGATTCGTTTGGAGTAGCTGAACTGATAGATCCTAGGTAACTATTTTTCCTTACTTTTTTTAATGCTGTTCTTTGACAATTCTAGCATTCTTGCCTTATAGAATCTTTTATAATTTAAAATATTAACTAACTTACTAACTTGTAAAGGCCTCAGTCCATTCAACAGCAGTGTAACATTACTTGAAGCTCTCTTGCATCTCCAAGATGGGCTTTGGAGGACAATCCATTTCCATTGCCTTCCCAGATTATTTGCTACACAAACTGGAGGTATTCCAGGTGGAAGTGTTTTATATCTAATTGAACACAGTTCTCTCTGGAAAATAAGACTTAAGTGGTGGGATGCTTTAGAGACTTGCTGATATTGCCTAGTTTATATAAGTGCTGTTGGAATGATAGAAGAGCAGGCTTTCTGAGATTTTGGGTAAGAAAAGTACTCTGAGCATAATGCAAGACCATAGATGTGCCATTTACAATCCAGTATTGGTTGTCATAACATGTACATCCACATGTAAAATTAAGTCCTTAAGATTAAAATTAAGCATTAAGTCCTCTGTGAAACATGGACTTGAGAGTATTTTGCTTTAATAACACCTTTGATGATGGAATCTTGCCCCAGCCATTTATTTTTTTTTAATTTTATTTTTTTTCTGACTGTTGAAGGACTTCTCTGCTAATCACCTGGGACCAGCTTAAATACTCTCCATTATTTTCAGATTATCTCTATGCCTGAGGTGAATTTTTCACTCCTGGTGTGATGTTTGCATGAAGCTGTCAAATGAAGACATTATTTTAGTAAAAAATGGCCAGAAATGATCCTTAGCACAGTGTCATTCATTAGACCACACTTGGGAAATTGATAATCTTTTCATTATTACTTCATTACTCTTTTCCTGAGCTCTGGGTCTTGTTTATCCAATATTGTCCACTACAGCAAAAAAGCTTCTCAGACTGCCAGACTGTGGTTTGGAGGGCTAAAATACTTTTGGATTTTTCTAGAAATTAAGGGTAATGCATCCTGGCAGTATCATTGTAAGACAAGATACTTACATTCTTAACATTTGTCACCCTAATTAGAAGATTTTTGTACTGCTTAGTTTTTTACCAGAGACCTTCCAGTCCTGGTACCCATTCTAAAGTATTTGTAAATATTATATATGTCTAGGAAATAACGTCTGGATAACTTTCATTTTTTATTCCTCTGTATGAATCTATATTTGTATATATAGATAGATATATCTTTTTCAACTGAAGATATGATAACCAGTTAATCAGTTTCTTAAGTGATATGGGGGTTGGAACTAGATGATCTTGATGTCCCTTCCAACCCAAACCATTCTTTGATTCCATGACATGTATTTACACCAGAATGAAGTCCCTTGAGAAAATGCTATCTAGGCGATATGTAGGCATATGTTTTTGACTAAAACCTTGAAACGGCCAGTTATGTTTGGAACATCATGAGACGTAGGGCAGGGTTCTGACTGGAGCAACAGCATCTTTATACTGCTGCTCTGAATGGAAAGTCAAAGATTTCTCTTGGTGGCGATGATACCTCCTGTACACAGAGAAAGTTTTCCAGTAGGAGATATTTTGAAACGGAGATGCATACCATGCATACCTAGTGATCATGACCTTAGTCAAGTACTTACAAAAGGTTTTGTTTCTAACAGATCTGTGCCAACCTAATTTATAGATACTCAAAGCTGTCTAGATGAACTTTGGAAATTGGGATGATCCTCCTACTGTACACTTGTGTGATGTGGTAATTTGAATACCAGGGCTTAGGCTCTCTTAGACAGTTGGGAGAAATGAATTCCTGATTTGAGGAACCATCTGTGTGTACCTCCTGGCCTAAGTCCCAAAAGTTCAATAGAAGGGATTAGTCATGCCAGGAAGCATAGCCAAGGGGAATACACACTGCACTGCTCTGACTTAATCAGCACAGTGGGTGTGATCCTTCATTGCTTCCTGGTTGTGGAACCATTTATACCTGTGCAAACTGAATGGGAAATTACACCCATTACTACTCTCTTTATGCATGTTTAAGTAACTGTGCAAAGTGTAAGGTACTGGGGAAACAAGCCTCTGATTTGTACTGAGAAGTGATTTGGAAGCTAGTACAAATGCTAGATAAAAGAACAGCTTCCTAACATCACAGGAGACTAGTGTCGTAATTATAGATTGGGTAACAACACTTATAGCTAAGGTTGTCTTACACTTATTATAAGAATCTGTTTAAAACACTGGTAGATTTAAAAGAAAATAACTCAAAAATTCAAAAATTATATGTTGACCACCTGATCAAGTTATTTGTATGCATTATTTCAGTTAATTTTCATAGTTTTAGAGTGGAGAAAATTCAGTTTTGCTTCTGTTAAATATGTGCAGTTTTGAACAGCAAAATTCAATTGGGTGAAGGGCTTTTCTTTGACTGGCCTTTTTACATGTTGACATTTTTGTGAAAATACTTTCAGGGCTGCATCAAAAGAAGTATGGCCAGCAGGACTCTCCTCCACTCCCAAGAGACCCCACCTGGAGTACTACATCCAGTTCTGGGTCCCCTGACATAAGAAGGACTTGGAGCAAGTACAGAGGAGGGCCATGAATATGATCAGGGAGCTGAAGCACCTCTCCTGTGAAGACAGGCTGAGAGAGTTGAGTCTGTTCAGCCTGGAGAAGGCTCCATGGAGACACTTTAACAGCCTTCCAGTACCTGAAGCTGGCCTAGAGGAAAGCTGGGGAGGGACTTTTTACAAGGGCATGGAGTGTTAGGAGGAGGGGGAATGGTTTCAAGCTGAAAGAAGGAAGATGTAGCGAGTAGTGAGACATTGGCATTGGTTGCCCAGAGAAGCTGTGGATGCCTCATCCATGGAAGTGTTTAAGGTCAGGCTGGATGGGGCTTTGAGCAACCTGGTCTAGAGAGAGATGTCCCTGCCCATGGCAGGAGGGTTGAAACTAGATAATCTCTAAAGTCCCTTCCAATCCAAACCATTCTGTGATTCGATGATTAAGCTGAAAGTTTTGGAAACAACCAATGTGTGCATAGACATGTTCATAGACATAAGTTGTGTGAGAATTTATAAGCCCTGTGCTATCTCTGTTTCTTTCAAAGCTATACATCTGAAGATGTATACATTCTACATTCTAAAGAGCACAGCAAAACCAGATGGATGCTAGAGGTGGCTCTGTTACTCTCCAGCTTGGTTTGTTCCATTGCACAGTCCACTGTCTAAAATCTCGAGAATTTCCCTGTGTGCTGAAAGTATGCAGCACATGAGCTCCTCACCTTGTGCTCATGCTGGCTCCATCGTGTCATGGAGCTTCATTGTGGTGCTATTTTCCCCAGGAACTAGATGTGTCCTATCCCAGGTTCTGAACAGGATTTTCCTTGAGTATTCAGTTACCTTAAATATCTTTGCTAGTGTCTGGTAGTATGAAAATCAATGTGTGTTTTCTTTATTCTGTTAATATTTATAATGTAGTACTTTTTATGCCTAAAATGTGAAAATCTGTGGGGAAAACAAATTATATAGGAAAATATTAATGATTAATCAATAAGTGGCAGAAAACCACTATCAATTGTCTCTGTTATATATTTTTAAAACTTGATTTTTTCCTCTAAACATGGATTTGTGAAAATGTCAGGGGGGGAGAAGAAGACAGAAGACTAATATATGAGCTAAACTCTCCCAAAAATTCATACCATCATTTGTGCTTTAAGGACTGATCCTAGCAACTAGGATTAATGTAGGTTACTGTTCATATCATGACTAATAGTCATAATTCTGTTAACACAGCCAAGAGCAGCTGCATGGTTCATACAGACCCAGACATGCACCAGCTGTCCAGATTTCCAGTGGGTTTTTCTCTACTGATTTTACACAGAAACCATAAAGAAAAGAGCAAGAACTTTTAAAAGATTTGTTTAGAGGACCATATGAAAATATAGTTAGAAATAGAACCCTTTTTCAAAATTAACTCTTATGAACAAGTGCATAAATAAATTGGTTTTAGGTGGTAAACCCTATCCAGTTCATCTTTCTGTACGGATTATGCATAGGATAAAGCAAATTTAAAAATCGTGCCACAGGAGGGCAGTGTCACCTCAGAATAAAAATGAGAAACGACTGCAAGTCTGCCAGTGGAAAACTGAATGTTAAAAATTTCTGATTATTCTCCCCATTGAGTGTTTATACAAACACTCAGATGGCATAACTGACTTCTCTAGCTCTGTGAGTAGAGGGACACTTGAAAGAACCAAAATGACTCTTGTATGATAGAAATATTACCAAAGCAACTTCACCTTTGTGCTACAAGTAATGATTATAAACTGCATGAATTGTTAATGAAGAACAACTGTGGCAGCAGAATTTATCTTTTCCTCATAAATAATAGATACATCCTTGTTCTCTCTCCCTTTGACTGTTAACATGACCAACAGTCTCATTTTCTGTTAGGCAGTGATCACAGCTAGCACTGGGTTTGGGTTTTTAAATGAATGAACAGGTAAATAGTAGCTTAATGGAAAAGATGTGTTTTCTTGGTTTTAGTCATCATATGTGGAAATACCATTAAAATAGTAGCATGATTTCTATAAATACCTTTTTAAAGTAGGAGCTTTGTTGTAATTTCATTACTGTAAGTATTCTAAGTAAACTCTCACTCTGAATTAAACATGAGTGTCTTTATATATATATGTGTTGGTTTTTTTTAAAGTTTTAAATAGTGTCTAGAACATCTTAACAGAACTGCAAGGCTTTAATAATTAGCCTGGTTTTTTTCCTTATGTACCCACACATAATGCAAAGGATCTCATACCCAAAAGGTTTATTGGCTAAATCGGCAATATTCAGATTTCTAAGCCATGTGAAAAACATGTTATGTTTCTAGATCTGGCATTATTCTGACTTGCTGTGTGTTAGTTCAGTGCCTTACATTTCTGGGCTGGAGCTACATAACCAAATCCTGAATAAATTCTTATTGTCTCTAGCTCTTAAAATACTAGCCTACTGGACCAACACTGGCTATAAAAATAATAACAAATGGGATAAAAAGAATCCTAAATGCATCCTTCTTCTTTAAAAACAGAGTCAGGCTTGGTGCCATTTTTATATCCGTGTTTTATAATAAATGATAACTAGTTGGTAATCCTGTAGGGCAGCCTGTAAAACAAACAATTTCTTGACATTGTGTGTCCCTTAACCCCTTCTGGGACACTGAGGAGTAGCAGGGTTACCCAAAATCTGCTACAAGTGGAGAAATAAAATGTAAAATAAAAGAATTAGTAAACAGAGGACAAAGCCTTTTCTCAAAGCTCAGCTCAATAGTACCTGGAAACAGATTGTTGCCCCTAGGAAAGACATGAAAAGGGGAGCATGGGAGACCAGAGTCAGACTTCTCTCCCAGAACAGGCCAGTGTCAGACTGTGAACTACATTGTGCAGTGCAACTCTAATCTAGGATGAAAAAGTCCTGTAAATAGTTTAAGATTGATGCATTTGTCCTGATGCATCTTCATTTGGCTTTTGTCCTCATCTCTTTTCTTGCCTTGGCAGGGTCTATATTTGGAATTCTGCTGGCATTTACTGTCTTGGTGAGGGTACTGAGTCAGCCTGAAAATGTGATTCAGTGAGATGTCTTGCACTGCTACAGTGGTATGAGGAAAACATAGTATTTTTTCTAAACACACATCTTTCTGTGAGGATTCAGATTTAACCTATTCAAATTATTCTCTTGTATAAAACCTTAAGTGACCTATTTTTGATGCATTTTTCTTCTTTCAACAAATCAGGAAGTTCTTAAATCTGTCTAGTTGAGTAATTCTAAAATTGGTCATTTATCACATTAAGTTACGATATTAACTCCTCCAGTGTTTTTACATACAACACAGGAAAATAATTGCAGCTGATGTATTTGCTCACTGGGCATGTGAGTGAATTTTCATAAATATAGGACAGAAATTTGACCGCAGTGCTGGTCTAAACTGATATTTATGAGATGTATTGGTTTCCTCAGCCAGAAATTAAAAGCCTGGGGAAAAAGCAAAATCAGAAAGAACACTGTCCCCTAGATATCTGACTATTAGACCTTCTCATTATTTCATTCTTTGCCAAATGCCCTTTTCATTGTTTCTGTCCTTTTTCTTCTTTCATTATGCAGTCATTTCTAGACTGCAGAAGGGCCAGACAGTTTCAAAAAATAATTAAGTCTCTTCCTTTTCAAAAATGCTTGACAATCTCTTTACCTCTGCAGTGTAGCAGCAAAATACCACTACTGTGTCATAGAGGAGTCATGATGTGAAATAAAATACAGTGAATGCTGAGCCTTTAGGGCAAAGAAAGAAAGAAAATCTGACATGGCATTGTAGATATCTGCTTGCAACAGATTTAAAACGCTTGGAAGTGGTGCCATTATCTACCTGACTGTTGGCCCTGTCCAGGCATTATGTAAGGAAGGGGGCAGTGCACGGTCATTGCTGATACTGCAGCTGTACCAAGTGATTTCACTCCACTTCTAAATATCCATTTCTAAGATGTGATTATAGCTTGATTATGTAATGAGGTAAACCAATTTTAAGACTTTGACAAAGCTTGCACTGTAGTCCATTTATATAAGATCATCTCTGGGATTCAGAGAGCTGCAAGCCTGGTTTTCAATTTACATTCCAAAGGATGAATCCCGACTACATTGCACAGCAGGGTGGAGAACAGAGGATGGGAGATTTTTGTTTGTTTGTTTGTTTTTAAAGAGTAATATCTATGTCTGTGTGTGAATGTGTCTGATATCAAACACCTTGATTTCCTGTGGGAATGGGGAGAAGAGAACTGGAATTTGTTTGTTTGTATGAAATGACAACCCTTGCTGATGAAACTCCTGCAAAATGAGATGAATCATTGTAGTCATCCAAGCAAATGAAATTTCTTTATGTATGACATGACTTTCTGCCTCAAAGTTGTTGATTCATTTTTTTTTTTTTTTGGTCCTTGGCCACTCATTCCACTTCAAGTGCTGTTTTCTCAGTTCATTTGACAGAATGTGTTCCACTTCTCATTAGTTTCTAATTATAGGAGGAAATAATGTAATGACACTAGACAGTAATTAAATTCTATTACTGTTGTTCCCACCTTCCCTTTGAATTCATAGAGACAAGATTCACCCTAAGAATTCTCTGTTGCTGAAAAATGTCAGTAGATAGAAATGCATGGAGAGATTGAAGGCAGATTTAAATATGTTTCTTTCTAGGGTTGTATCTGTGAATACTAGAATTTCAAAGGGAAAAATCAATGTTACTGACTCTATTTGCATACGATTTTTCCCTAGTTGGGGACATAATTGCAAGCAACAGATCTTTAGTGTTTGTTATTGAGGGCAGCTAAGCTACTACACTGGCATTAGCCAACACAGGAGCATTTTGAGTGTGCAAGTTTAGTGTTCAGATGTGGCAGCAGCACGATGTAATAGGTTGCAACTGCTGTGAGTGAGCCATTATGCTCTAGCATGTAAATAATCTGCAAATTATAGAACCTTCTGCTCCCTTTCCCACTTCCCTCCTGCCTAGGAAGCATCAACCCAGGATGAAATCTCAGTGTCTCATCTCTGAACAGTTATGTTTCTAAATAATGTCTTTGACTTACTGTAATAGAAAATTGGAACAAAAGGAAAAGTGAGTACGACCGAAATCTCAAGTAACCTGATAAAGCAGAGAGCCGCAAGTTCCAGGCGACACCACCAGTTGGCGTGGTGGTGTGTTAGAAATCCTGCTGTGCCTGGTACAGTCAAGTATCCTGTGTCCTAGCACCTTTTGGATGTCTACTTGCTGTCTGAATACCTTAGGTAAAGCTATCTGCTTAAAAAAACATTATGCATCTATAGCTACGTGCTCCATGCATGCTTAAAGCACTAACTTGATCAATTTTGAATATTTGACCATTATCATAACAATAATAAAGGTTTTGAGATACAGTGAAATTGGCAATGAGAACAAATAAGAAACATGTTTTATCATATTTCATTCATTTCAAGGTATCCAGATGGTATACCCACTTCCTGGCAACCTCCCTGCTTTTGCATACAGGGAGAAATGGAAATAACTGGTTTGTTTGCATTCTTCAAAGCATGAAGTACACCCCATCCCTGGTGCTTTAGATCAAACACACTATCAGGATTATGAAGCAGCATG
Source organism: Chaetura pelagica (assembly GCF_000747805.2). Lineage (NCBI taxonomy): Eukaryota > Metazoa > Chordata > Aves > Apodiformes > Apodidae > Chaetura > Chaetura pelagica. The sequence continues at coordinate 3,310,875 of NW_009953964.1, forward strand.
AAATAAGAATTGTCAAAGCTATGTAAATTTTATCATGTTGAACTTTTCAGCAGTTTGCATCAAAGAAAAAACATGAAATGGTGGCTGTTCTTGTTTCACAGGGGTGGTAAAGCATAACATTTATACTGTATAATGAATCTACCTGTTTGGACTTCCTAGAGAACTGTGCAAAGGATTTCTGTGAAAGTGACTGTGGGTGACTCCAGGGGTAATAAGATAAATATAGGATGTTGTGAAGGACCAGGTATTTCCTTACACGAACATGAAATGTCCTTTGAGTCAGCCGACAAAACTGACTTAAAACGGTGTCTCCACACGGCGCTGAACCCCCTCTGTGTGTGTGTGGGGGGGAGCAGCTGCTGCAGGGGAGGAGCCGTGGCCGGAAGCAGGGGCAGGACTAGGTCCCGTCTGATTGGCTGAAAAGCCCGGAAATACAAAACTGGCGCCGAAAACCCCATGAGAGAGGCAGCGCGACACGCCCCTCTCTCTCTCTCTCTCTCTCCTCGTGTGTTCGAGGCGGTCGTCTACACACACAGCCTGCCGCC
>NW_009953964.1:3311675-3318251 GCF_000747805.2 Chaetura pelagica
GCGCTTGGAGTGCCCGCAGCCTCTTTGCTACCCAGCTCATCCTACCTGCGCCACCGCGTGGTGAGATAAATCCGGCTACCCCAGCTTATAGGGGAAAATATAATCCAGCCATTCGGGCAAATCCCTCCCCTCTGCTTCCCTCACGTAAATAAGGTGTGTAACTAAGGTGTACCCATATATGTTTAATGTGTTGTAATCACTCCTTTTGAACCTCCTGCCCCAAATTGCTTTGTTTTCCCCACAATAAACCTTGCTGTTGTTAGAAATATTAGTAAGCACTGAGCAAGTTATTCACTCGAAAAAGTCAGGGCATAAGTTCCTGTCTCCTCTGTGTGAGGTGATATCCACGTGTGGATCTCTCAGCAAATCCTGATAAGTTAATACACTCCAATAAGGAGATATAATAGGTCACGGATTGTGACAGATGTAAAATTAGGAATGAAGTTAAAGCTGGCACTTCCGGGTCTAGGGTAAAAACAATAGTACCCAAATTAACAAAGTTAAAAGCAAATGATCAGTCAAAAAGGACAGACAACTCTCAAACTAAGTCAGTGGGCCAATTTCCTTCTCAGTGTCATCTCAGCTAATCTGATATTAGACATCAGGGCTCTGTGGCAATGAATAAGTCTGTGGACAGAACTGCTTTCCTACTGGCTGAATGAGATCCACATGTCATCTATGTACTCTACTGTAGGCTTTCTAAAATTTTAGAAGTAATCATAAAGTAGGTATCAGCCTATTTGGTGAACACCACAACAGAAGAAAAGAAAGTATTTAATATTTTTTATCTAAATAACAACAGACCTAGAGACGTTAGAAGACTTTCTTGAAATTAATACTGCTTAATGAGCTTTGTGCATGTTCCTGAAATGACTGCACAGAACTAATGTAGTTCATAAAACACCACTTCGCAGATTTGCTTTTACACCTTTCTGAATTTTCCTACATGGCAAAGGTCATTTTGGAGTTCCTCTGAAAACCTTCCATTCTGAGAGAAGAGGAATCTGAGGAGACACTACAGTTAATCCCGGATCTTGATCTTTCCAGTTACTTTCAGAGTCAGGAGACAGTATTATATAACCTGAGGCTGCAATAAAACTTGATGTTTTCTTCTACTTCCTCTCCAGAGGGCAGAAGGCACAACTGCATGGAGACAATGTTCTACAGGGGAGCTGCAGATTTCACAGATTCATTGTCTGAACCCCCCAGTGGAAGAAGTATTTATACAAGAAAGTACCACTCAAACACTAGCATCTCACTTCTAGTGAATGCACAGGGAGATTACTGGAAAGACAGTAACATAAAGTGCCTGAGGGATGCTGGGAGGAATACAACATGCTTTATTACTCAACTTCCAGCACTTTTTTTTTTTTTTTTTTTTTTTTAATGGACTTGGCTTCTTTTAAATATTTTTATGATTTCAGTAGCAAATATTCAGTTAAAAAACCCCAATGAATCTGATCGAAGTAACCTACAAAAGACTAAAACTTGCCTGGGTAGGAGATCCTGGAAGGCAAAACATGAAGAAGTAGTATAGATCACACCCAACTTTCTTCAGAGCTCAGTGTGAGCAGCTACAAAATGTCATGGACATCAGAGGGCTAGGGCAGCCCACTGGTAAAAAATGATGACTTGGAGCACAAGAACCCAACAGATATACATAGTAAAATGTAAACTGGCTTTTTGGAAAACAACATAGCCCAAAAATATCTCAAAGAAGCAGTGTAGATTATCAATTAGGACAGTGAAGCATCAAGCAAGATATCTTGGGTCTAGTCCCAGCTCTCTCACTGTACAGCTGTAAGAGCTGTAGGACACCTATTTCTCATGTCTGAAATGGTCTTTCTGCCCATGGAGGTTCTTTGGAACATGTGCAAACTATGTGCTTCAATAATATTTGGCAGATGCTGCTCTAAACTTATGTGGAAATATTTAATGGGAGTGGTTGCAAGAGAAAAAGAACATTTAATGTAATTACGTAATATTATTTATCTTTATATAATAATTTTTCTTTGTCCTCTCCACAAAAGAAAACTCAAACATGTTTGATCATTATTTTTCTGTTCTCGGTGATACTAAATAGTACCAATGTAGGCAGGGTAATGCAAAGAAGCAAAATAAAATAAACACAAATACTTGTGTTTAAAAGCAGAGCCCTTAATCAGTGCCATAAGGGTTAGACCGAAACTTTCTGCATTTTTTTCAAACACTTTTTTCCTTAAAGTACAAAGTAAAAAAAACAAACTTAATTAAGTTTTGTTGTATTCATACCTTGACTTGCTTATAGGTTGTCAGAAAACAAAAAAGCAGTAGGCTGTAAGCTTTGAAAAAAAAAATGTAGGCAACCCGGAAGCAAGGTGACACCTATAGATGATAATAAAATTCAGAAAACAGAATTTTGGAGAAGAATTTTAAAAATGCATGGACTCATGTATGTTATGTAAGTAATATACATGCATGACTTTCAAAAAGCTTTATATATATATATTTTAAAATATTATAAATCTCGCACACAAAACAAGGAAATATTTTAATGCAAAGAATCTGGGTGTACATTTAGGTTCACTTGTTTGAGACTAACTTTTTTCTTGTAAACATTTAGTAAACATTTAAATTTTCATAGGACCAGACTTTATAACATCTAGGTAAGCCATTTACCTCTTTTTTTTTTTTCCCCCAATGAAAAGTGTGGAGGAATTTCTGAGACATTTTGTTCCATATTCTTAAGTAGATAATTCCATTCATTATATTGCTGCTAGATTGCCAAAGTGCTCCAGAGTTCACATCTTTTACTATTAAAAGCAAAATATTCTGAATCATACTTGTGGGTTTTTATAACTACTTAGAACAATTTTAAATAAAATAACACAGATGGATTTGTTTTCCAATTTGAGACATTCCTCTAGAAAAGGCCATTTCAGCTCATGTTTGGGAGTTAAACAGTATCCTCATTCTGCAGTCAGTTTGCCTGAGGACAGTACCTGCTCTGTGTGCAGAATCCAAATTGTTTCTGGTTTCTTAAATATTTTGTCCTGCAGAAGGCAGGTGCAAACCTTCAGCAATGCGCAAATTAATCTTGTTCACAGTCACAGCTAGCATGTAACAGCAGAAATATCTGCTGGCAAAAGTAGTTGTTGCAAAATAGTCTAAGGTGTGATTGGTGAGGAAGTGAAATGGTAAAAAATCCCTAGGTCTAATAGGACAGCTATTTGTATGCTAAGAAGGGAGATGGCAAATGCGTTTGGGCATATCTTTAACCTTTTGACCTTTCTAGGAGGGTATTCTTGATATCAGGTGTAAAGTAAAACTGTTGGAGGAAAGAAAAAGAAGCTGTCAATACCACCATCTCTTTAGCTATTAGAAGGAGATAAAATTATTTTTTAAAATCAGATAAGAAGAAATAAAGGTAGTGAAGCAGAAGAAACTAGGTGATGGTTAAAATAGCAAATAAATGTAGATTTAAAAAATAGTTGTCAGAAATAGTGAAAGAGAAACTGTGAAAAATGGTAAACAATGAGATTATGTTCTAAAATTATACTTAATACCTAGAGCAAGAGTCAGGCCACAGATCTGCATGCAACAGGCCTGAGGGGAAGAATAGAGATGAAGAGGATGCTTAGTTTAAAGATCATGTCTCAGAAGAGACAGCTATGAATTATGAATAATTTATAACCAGTATTGCTATTTGAAGTCAAACAGATCAAGCTTAGGATGTAAAAAAATTCTACAGATACCATCTTGAAGTTTCAGTTACCACCTTCACAAGAATAAAGGTAGAGTTTCTATGTGTATGTAATCACCGTAGTCCAAATCCTACAATGGCTTGCCCTTTGCAAGAGGAGACCTTTGAAGAACTATTTATTTCTCAAATAGACATATTCATGATAACATTAACAGCTACTACAAAAAACCTTCCCAGAGGAGTCTCCATTCCATAGCACAGTGTCAACATCATCTCACTGTACATTTTCACATCAGGAAATGCAACTTCTTAATCTTTTCCTATAAGTGAGGTTATAACACTGTGAATCCCATGGGTCTTTTTAATTTTTTCCTCTCTTAACATTCAAAAATGTTATGTCGTGGAAAGCTTTTAAAAGTGAAATGTCAATTTTGGATCTGAAATATTGTGTAGCATACAGAGAGGGATGCATTTGGAGTTCCATGGGACTGTGGTGGGGGTACTGTGGACTGAGCTTTATCACATAGGCTGGTGTACTCTACCCATGGGTGATATAATACCAAGTCACTGGAAGCTAAATCTCTTCAAGGTCTGCTACATTGTCTTTTAGAGGTTCACCTGCTGTGTTTGCATCTCCACATAGAGATAAAGCTGCAACCAGTGCTAGGCCCCAGAAAATGTTAATAAGCTCAAAAAAGAGTCATCCTATGTTTTTTGCATTTATCTTTCTGTGGAGGTTGCTATCATAAAAAACTGAAGCATTGAGATGATAGGTTGGATGCAGAAATGATGCAGTGGTCATTCATATCTTGCAGGTGTAGCTTGTTACACCTTGTAGATTCTTTGTGAGGCAAAATCAGATACGATGTTACCTGAGATGCCATAAAAGAGAGGGCTGCTCAGAACCTAAGAGGCAAAGCAATGAAATGGAAGCAATAACTTCTTATACACAACAAAACAGTGTTTGCTTTGAATGGGTTCAGGAGTTTCTTGGAAGGGATGTGGACATGGAAGTGCCATCCAGTTTACTTCAAGAAAACAACTTCCCACCAGGCAAATGCATCACTCTTCCTCTGTGGTGCAGAGCCCAGCAGCAAGCCTCACTCCTGGAAAAAGCTCTGCTGGTTCCATTCCCTACCAAACACTTTGCTTTCATATGCACATATGGTCGGTGGGAGAGAAAGAATAGCCAGGGCCAAGAGAGCATTTAAAATACTTCAGTAGAGTGAAAAAGAGAAGTTGGAGGTTTGGCTTTTGTCATGACTTTCAGTTTTTCCCTAGAAATGACAGCAGTGTTGTCAAATTACATCCCAACAGTTCCCAGCCAGATGAATTTTAAACATTTTATTATTTCTAGAAATATAATAAGTTCAAAAGAATATGACTGATGGTAGTTGTTGAAAATACATGTTTTACTGATGTAGTTTCCTCCCTCTTTCTTGATCTGAACAAGTCTATGTGAACACCTTTTTAAACAAAGTGAACGTTTGAAAACATGAACTCAGGTGTAAACACAGTTCTCCAAGCACCCCTCAACATGAAACAAAGTATTTTTTATTTAGTTGTATTACGTATTTAATTGTATTATCATGAGCTCGCAACCCTGAATTTGGATTCAAATTCCCTTATCTTAGAAATTATATCTAGAAGAAAAAACAGTTTGTATCCTCCAAGTTTACATTCCCCAAGTAAGTCAATTTTAGAATTACAGCTTTGCCATATAAAAAATAATGTTCCTCATTGTCTTTTATTATTACAATTTATTTGTCTACTGCATTTTAGGTTTGGTGTGTGGGTACTTTCTGTGGCATTGCATTCAGATAAGCATATTAACAATTATCATACATTTATCTTTGATCTTAGCTAGAACAGCTGCAATAAAGCTCCCTCATTTAAATAGCCTAGTCTGAAGTACAGGTTCTGTATATGAAGAACTTTAACTTGGGCTGAATTTCTCAATTTTCAGTGGTGCTAGAGTAAAATACTACTTTAAGAACATTTCTATGTGGTATTGTTGGTCAGGATTGTTAGAGAATCTTCAGAAGTCTAGTATATATTAGAAAATTACTCTCTAATTCCACACACCAAATCCAAACTGTTTATCTGATATGCATAAAATAATTGCCATTCTTCAACCTACAAATACTAGACTGAACACTTGTCATATCAGTTCAGTTGATTCCCAATTTCAGTTGAATTCCCAATGTTCTCATTGGGTTGTATTTTGGCTCATAGAGCTTAGGTCCCATCCAAAGGCTGGAATTAAAGTAGCTTGTGAAAGGTAATTAAAAATGAAACAAAGAATGAAAACACCTTTTTTAAATAAACCTTAAAAAGCTTTGTTAAAACATAGAGAAGCATATTGCTTTTCATCTTGTTCCTCTAAAAGAAATCAAGGTTGTACTATCTTAGGTCTTGTTTATAATTCTGAAAATATTTATCAGTTCTAACTGTTAAAACAGAGGTTGCAAAGTGTCAGAAAGACAGCTGGAGGGATTGTCATATAATGCTGCACTACTGCTTTCCACAACATTGGTCACTCCATACACTCCTTCTCCCAAGAGAGGTTAAGGCATGAATTTGGTTCTTGTTAGACTCCAGAGAACTGACTTGGAGAATACCTGTGAGGAATGCTTCAGCTGCTGAAAAAGCTTAAATTGGCTTTTACGTATTCATTAGACAGCAGGGAATTCCGCCATGAGGTGCAGGTCTGAAAGAAATCAGACCTTCTGTTCGCAGAACTATTTATTTTTCTTACATAATTCTCCATAGAGAAAATCTCTTATCACACTAGGAAACAAAACCCTTTTTTAAACTTTTAATGATGTGGCACTAGGAAATGGGGGGTGGGGGGGGTGGGGGGGGCAGGACAGCCTCATCAGCACAGCCTTATG
>NW_009953964.1:3318982-3348915 GCF_000747805.2 Chaetura pelagica
ATATGGAAGTGGGGGTGGGGGGGGGTGGGGGGGGCAGGACAGCCTCATCAGCACAGCCTTATGTCAGCATTATGTTTAGGGCGTATGGTTAATTGTAAAGCTACCTAATGAAGAAGAGGTGGGCACCAAAGCTGGCAAAGGCAGCAGGGGGACGTCTACTTTTAAATGGACTTGTTTGAGAATGTAGCCTGAGCTGTGGTAACCATTGTAAGTATAACGTGATTCATCCTCCTGCACAGAACAGGCACTAATGCATCTTATGACAGGTCAGCTGGTTTATCCTAGATCAACTGGCTCGACATCAACATTCTTAGTCATTCCAAACCCTGAAATCAGGTTTCCATGACCGCTAGGACGCTGTTCTAACCCAAATTGCCATACCCTCTGTGGGATGATACTGTGGTACCTTTCCTCTCCAGGGTAATGGTAGGGTTTGCTCTTGGCACATAAAATGAACCAGTTCATGAATTCAGAGAATTGCTGTGTTTCCATGTTCAGGGGGTTGATCTTAAATTTTTTTCTACTTTGACATCCAGAGCCACAGTGGGCTTTTAATATTTGCACTATTTGCTAATAATAATAAATTAATTGCTTTTGTTGTATAGTGTGGCTCTCAGAACTGAAGGATGTAGTGGTTTGCTATACTTGTACTTGGCAGTCTACTTATTTTCTGCTGCAGTATTTCTAGATCTGAGTGTATTTTCTTCACGTTCGATGGTAGTCTAGCTTTTCTTCAGGATGACAAGAGAGTTATTAGAGAACTCTTATTTCATAGCTCAAATCATTACCACTACAGCAAGTAGAGCCAGAGTGAAAGGTTGCTGTCCTGAATTGCCCTGGTTCCTGCTATTGTACAACCAAAGTTAAGATATGCAGTTTCAAGATGTTGCTCTTTCGCTTTATGATTTTGCAACTGGAGCAATCAAATAGCTGTTCCGGACCACTAGTTTGCTACAGTGATATAAGAAATGAAATTCTGGTGGAATACAGGGGTGGTTGGAAATATTCAGACTTTTTTTGTTTTTAAAGAAATGTTGCTGGATAGCAGAAATCACTACCAGTTCTTTCTTGACTATGTTTTTTTAATTTTTCATAATTGAGAAGAGATGTTAAGCAAGGCCAAACAGTTATTGCTGTCTGTAATTTGAATGGACAGGGTGTGAACTCATTTTAGGTTTTCTGTAGGGGGAGAAGTGAGGAGAGTTTTTTTGGTTGTTTTTTTTTTTAACCTATACATACACTGAACAGAAGCAACCATGTGTGACTGATTCTTGCCTAAACAATATGACTCTTCAAACTCATATTTGCAAGATAAAAATAGAAGAAACTGCACTGAAATCAACAAGAATATGACATTTGAAATAGCAAATTTTTAGATGGTGTTCTCTATATATATGAGAAAGAACAAATAACAAATTTGCTGACTACTTTCATAATTATTTCTAGCCACTACCACTAAGACATACAAAGGGTGTTTTGGTACTTGATGCATTAAATCTTTAAAAAATATTTTTAAATTCTCTTATGTAGGGCATGATACAAGAAAGTATTATTACATAAATTTTATCCTGCAGCTCTTTAGCCTTAATTATGCAGACTTCTTGAGAATAGCAAAGAACTCACTTAATAGACTGTATCACTTTTTGAGATAAGTGGCATATTTATAGCTTCTATAATGCACATCAAAATGAAGACAATTATGCCTTGTTTAAGAAGACAACATTAAGACAGCCTGTTTACAATTCAAATTTTGGTTTAACAGTAAGAATGAGGGAGTTAATGTTTCTGAAATGTAAAATTATTATGACAAATATTTGAATGTTACTACCGTGCTTAGCATTATGCTACTATATTCATCTGTGATAATGTGCTGTCAACATTATAGGATGGTTTTATGGAACTGTAGATAATGTGTATCTAAAAATATAAGTAGGACATTTTGTAATCACAAGGTACTGCAGAGTTTTAGAAATTTGTACATACTGTATGTATTTTCATTTAACACCCTAGTCTATTTTCTTTTTCTTTCTATACTTGGTACAAAAAATTGAAAAAAAAGCTCACTGGGAAGGTCTGATCAAACTTAGTGGTGTTAGATTATTTTTATTTGCTTTTTACATGGGATATTTGGCTGGATTTGAGTATTCTTAGCTCCCCTCAACGCCGCCTGACTCAGACACTGCTGTTACGCAGACTTGTATGTCTTAACTTCCACTCAGCTTTTCAATTGTGTCTACTCAAATGCAGTGACAATATCCCCCAACAAAACAGCGTATCAGATAAGTAGGTTACTAAAGATGCTGTGTAATAACATGAGCTTGAGAAGCTAGAAATTGCACTTGCAAACTGAAGGGATTTAACTGTGTAAGAGCAGCCGCAAAGATCTGTTTGTTTATTATTTAGGACATATAGGTAACCCAGGCCAATCCAAACCTATTTCAAGTGAATTATCTCTATCTATGAACATAATGAACATAAAGCTGTCATCACCTTCAAATATCTTCAAAAAATGTGTTTTTCTCCACTGAAAAGAGCAGGAAGATAAAGAGTAAGGTAAGACAAAGGGAGAAAAAGGTGAAAGAAATTATCTCAAAATCATTGTACTACAGATGTTTCTTGAACACAAGAGAAGCCTAGAAGTGAAACATCAGTGAGGAAACAGACCATCAGTGTTATGCTGATCAGTTTACAGGTTACAGTGATTACCTTGTGACTGTGCAGCTGAAAGGCTGTAATGCTCAGGAACCCTCCAATTTATCACAGGATTGCTTGCAGTTTATTTAAACAGCACAATCAAATAAATTGTGTAAATAAATAATTCAAATATATTTATTCACTAAGAAGAAAAATCTCCTAAAAATACTTGAATTCAGAGTTATTTTAATGCTAAAATAGTTGTGAATATACATTATTCTTTAACTACTCAGCTGTGTGTCTAATCCTTTTGAACTTAAGTTTTCTCATCACAATTCATTATAATTAGGTCTAGCTGCAGTTGCAAACAGTGGAATTACAATTTTCTCTTGTCATATTGCAACAGTTTCTGTGAAAGTCAAGCAGTGGATGAGGTGTGATGACTCCATTATCAAGCAGGAATTTAAAAAGGGAGTTGGGAGGTTTGCATCTCAGAGAGTCACGAGTAATTATAAAAATATATTTATAAAATATACTTATAAAAATATATTCACAGGGGCATTAGAGTCATCACAACATTTTTTCTCAGTTATTTATGGGAAAGACTTGAAGATATGTACTCACTCTGTTAATTTGCTGATCTTATAATAAAAACTAAAAATATTAAAAATTGTTTTTAGTTTTAAATATTTAAAATAGCCTAAAAGATCTAGTTATTTTATTGTTACTAAGTGAACAAATGTTGTTTCTTAAAGCCACTGTCTGGTCGTTTCCACAAAACTATATTTATTACAAAAACATCTGTGCTTTTGCAATTACCCTACATTAGGTTCAGTGGAAATGCTTTAAGATTCCACATTATCCCTTATTCTCTGGTTACTTCTATATTAATCCCTTTATCCTTAATTGACCTTTCAAAGCTCATTTTAAATTGTAGCAAGCTGTGCTTACAAATATGGCAAATTTTCAGAAAGAGAAACTCAGAAAAACAAACTTGACCTTTAAGAGTCTTTGTTCAATTGGGAAGTCATACTGGGGGCTGAAGGAGGTTGCAGGCCCCAACAACTTTTCTTCAAGGAGAGTCATGATTTCACTTTGCTGGGGTAAAAAAGGGCTGAACTTCTGTCACTGTGATTTTAATAATGTCTTTAATCCCTCTCAAAAGGTAAAAAATAATAATCAAAGAGCCTTTGAACTCTTTTTATGATTACTTAGAATCAGGTGAGCTTGAATGGAGATCCTATGCTTATAAATACCTAAAGGGTGGGTGTCGAGAGGATGGGGCCAGACTCTTGCCACACAATTATGAAACCTGAAGGAGAAAATGTGGAGTATACAACAGGTATGGGAGGGAGGGAATTATGCTGCATCTTTCTTTTTGGAAACATGATCCTGAAATGTAAACTAATTATTTTCAATGAACAAACTTTTCAAAAGTTATAACTTTAGCAAATGTTCATTAATGACTATGGTTTGATGGATGACTGAACAGAGAAGAGTATCTAGATTATTTGAAAAAACTTTAGTATTCATTATTCTTAAAAAAAAAAAAAAGGAAAAAAGTGAGTTTTTTCTGAAATGTAAAATTATTATGACAAATATTTGAATGTTACTACTATGGTTAGCATTATGCTACTATATTCCTCTGTGATAATGTGCTGTCAACATTATAGGATGGTTTTATGGAACTGATAAACCCAAAGACTGGGTTTATCACCTGACAGCAATACCAGACTATTCTAAATTCCCACCATGACAAAAATTGTCTACAGACTCGCAGAATTGGATGTAACCTTTCAGAATGGTGATATGTAAAAGTTAAATAACTCAACTCCTCCTCTATTTTCTTTCAAATAATGATATTTTGGGTACAGTAATGTTAAACAGTTCTTCATGTGAGTTAAAATAAGGGAGAGTTTAAATGAAAAAGAAAAAAAGAATAATTTATAAGGAAAAATACTGCCTGGTGCTCTCTTTCTGAACAACAATCTTTATATTAGCAGTGAAATCTTAAGGTATAGCTATTAAGATATTTTAGGGTTATCTTAAGGATATTAGAGCTGAGGATTTTCTTGGAAGCAGGAAACATAACAGCAAGCCTTGCAGTCCATTGTGCCTGCCTACTGCTTCAAATGTTTCACTGTCCTACCAAGACAGTATTCTTTAGGTAATTATTTAGTATAGCTTTTTAAAAAACAAGGATATTGAGACAAATACCTTCCTAAACCATAAAGATACACAAAACTATTTAGTAATAGGGTAGGTTTTCTGACTTAAAGCTGATACCATCATTTGGTCCTCTGCAAAGTGGATTATTAATCAACCCATACAAGAGCCTAGAGCTGTTTATGGGGCTGCCAGGGATTTCTAGGCACAGTGGCAATCCACCTGTGGCCATTTTTTAATGTCAGGCCTATTTCCCAACACCTGTCATATCATATTTTGACTTAATAAAGATGCATCGGGAGAAGACTCCTGGGTTTTTTTTATGAAACCTCTGGGGACTACATGCCTGCCAACAGTTCAATTCATTATGATACAGCATTAAAATAAAGTATAAATGTCTGCAGATACACTGTTGCAAAATAAAAGCCCACACCGCTTTTTCCTGATAAAACAGAAACAGACCCAGATCTGTTTTTGTGAGAGATACATTGCAAGAGAAATATTTAATTACCAATTTTACACTGTGTATCAATTACAAGCAATACAGTGTTTCTGCTGCACAACTCTGATTTGCTCTGTAAAACACAGAACAGGAAGAAAATGAAAAGGAACTTGCAAATATTGAGCTCCCCAGTCTTGTGGGTCCTGTGCAGCTTGTTGATTTGCTGTTCATTGATTAATTTTACAACAGCTTTCTAACAAATTAAAAATTCAGGACTGGCTCTGTGAATAAGCAATAGACAATATCTGGCCTGAAAAAGGAACTACCCAGTCACAGAAATTAACTGGGAACACCCAAAGCTTCATCTGTCCTGCATAACTACATGTTTACAAACTAGTTTGCACAGTCAAAAGCACTGAAATAATAAGTAAAAATGCTGTTTGTTTATAAAATTCACAGAAACCTACAGATGCAAAGAATTCCAAGATATAAACTAGCCCTTTCCTCTTCATTTGAGTAATGATTTCCTCAAACCTCTCTTTTCAAGGTTTCTATAATCTCCCAAACTTTTTTTTTTTTGTTTTACTTAATCCCCATTTTTTTTTCCAGACTAGTTCCATAATACCAAATATTTCCATAGCTCATATTTCCCAAACCCTTTACTTATTACACTCTCTTGCAACCCTCTGTCTTAAGTTGTTGCACCTAAAAGTGAACTTGCACTTTAGTGGTACAGAATGCAGCAACCATTTGACATCAGATTTTCAGAGAACAGTGAATATTTCTCCCAAGTTTATGCATCACACTCTGAGTAATGCATTCCAGAAAAGGTGTTTTTTCTCTGTCCTTGTGTGTTTGTGGACTACTACAGGCCCCAGAGATTTTTACACACCTACTGATCTTTTTACTTTTGTGCATTTGATTATTTCATAGAATCATTGAATGGTTTGGGTTGGAAGGCACCTTAAAGGTCATCTAGTTCCAACCCTCCTGCATGGGCAGGGACACCTCCTGCTAGATCAGGTTGCTCAAGGCCCCATCCAACCTGGTCTTGAAGACCTCCAGGGATGGGGCATCCACAACCTCCCCGGCAACCTGTTCCAGCATCTCATCACCCTCACAGGGAAGAACTTTTTCCTAATGTCCAACCTGAATCTCCCCTCTTTAAGCTTCAAACTATTGCCCCTTATCCCCTCACTCTACACCTGTGTAAAAAGCCCTACCCCAAGCAATTACAGCCTTCAAGGACTAGAATGTGTTAGCCACTGTGAGGCATGAAGCTGGAAAAAGGAGTTTGTTTTGAAGTGGAGTAAAAATATGGACAGTTTACTGCAAGTTTGAATGCCTTAGCACTAGTCCCAGACTCCTTCTGTTCTGTAACTCTTCAGTCGCATATTCTCTGATTCACCTTTCTTGTGTTCAGGTTTCTCTGGTTTTTGTTGTCATCTAAAGTTTTGAGGAAGAGTTCTTTGAAGTATACTGTAGTCCTCTTTCCACCAGCTCATCAGTTCTTCTATTGACTCCTCCACTTACCTCACCTAGTATCCCCACCACATCATTGTCAGTGATCCTGTCATTAGTTTGTACCTAAATTCTATGATACACAGTAGTGCAAGAATTGCATAAATCCTCAAGACTTATTTTGGTTATATGGACATTCAGACATTTGACTGGTGTGCTCAGGCTGCACAGAGGTTGGTAATAATCTTGGAATATTTCTCTTTTCTTTTGGGGAAACTCTATTGAAAATTTGTGCATGTAAGAGAATAATTATAGGTAGTTTATGGGTCTGGCTGAGGAATATTGACCTTAATGTAATTCCCAGCATGCTAATAAGGCACTTAGGTAAGCAATGAACACTATTTAGGCTCGGCCAGCTTTAACAAAATATTTATAGCAGACTAAATTAGTGACAATTTGTATTTAGTTGTTGGGATTTTTCCCAGTTTCTAATTATTTAGGTAATAAATCTCAATCAACATAAAATCTAATTTTCTCACATCTGTGCCCATTAAAAACAATAGAAGCAAGAAAAAAAACCAAAAACGTAAGATAGCTGCAGCAGAAAAAATAAATACACAGAATGTTTTTCCAACTTTTTGTATTGAGCAGCCTGAGTAGCTTTCATGAGTATTTCTTCCTAGGCATTTAGTCATCACTAGAGTGACTCTCTACTGCTTTAAAGTGCATTCTAGCTGCTAATTACTTTCTTTTTTTTTTTTTTTTTTTTTAAAAAAAAGGAAATTAAATGTTCTGGTGTGTGTCATGATACTAAAAACTACTGGTGCAACATTATGATAGTACTCCAGGTGAGCAGTATAAGCTTGAATGGCTGTCCCCTGAAAAAAGGCTTTCTTTGCATGGAAAAGTATCTTTGTGCTTTCTACATTTTACTGTTTGTTTCCCAGTATGCACTTTCTTCACTTTAGCAGAACATTAGAGAGTGCTTTTGATTTACTAGTGCAAGATGTGCTGGATCAGTGGATCTGAAGCTGGTAGCATGTTAAGATTTTATTACTTTCTATGTCTGGCCAAATGAAAGTTTACTACATAATGACAGGAAAGGAAGGGAAAGGAAGGGAAAGGAAAGGAAAGGAAAGGAAAGGAAAGGAAAGGAAAGGAAAGGAAAGGAAAGGAAAGGAAAGGAAAGGAAAGGAAAGGAAAGGAAAGGAAAGGAAAAAATAAAAGAAATGCAAATTAAGGCTGAAATAAAGTTAGATTTTAACCTGGGTAGGATGATACCTTGGATCACACTTGGGTACTCTGCTGTATTTTGTGCCTGCTGTTGCAGAGGCAGTCTGACACGAGATGTATTGCTGTTTATATTTTTGCTTTGAGAGCAACTGTGCTATGTCATGTGTAATAGTGGTTATTAGCAGCTATGGCTCACACACATGTTGCTCCCTTGTCCTCTTTTGTACCTTTATTTTTATTTTCCTGGGAAAATGGAAAAGGTCAAATGCTTTCTTGAATAGATGACTAAATATCTTCCTTAGCTAAAATGGTAGAAGATGCCATAAGGCAAATGTAGCTACAGCTGGAAGGCTTCATTCCATTTTTGCCCTGCTCATAAGACTAAACATGTCATTGGTGCTTAATGTCCAGTGATTCAGCAGTTGGAAGTGGAATTAATTCTCAACCTTTTTGCTTGCACTCCAATGTAATGCACAGCAGGCTCCTCTCTGCTCCAACATATCTCAGTCTCCTTTTGAACGCAACAGCAATGCTGACCTTTTAGAAATAAAATGGTTGGGGATGTTTCTGAATTAACACAGATGTCTGAATTTAAATCAATATATTCATCAGAACAATAAATTAAGGTAAATATCAAAAGCAATCTGAAAGGAAAAACTGCTTTCATGTAACTGTTCTTTTTCAAAGTAAGAAATCAAAGACAAGGGATTTATTGGAGGTATAAGAATATTAATATGCAATTACTCTTTACATCCTTTGTCATATTCACTGATTTTCTTTCCACTGAGAAATAAACCAATATCTATATCTAGAATAATGTATTTTCCTGCTTAGTTAGTAGGGTTAAAATTGCAATTTTTATTGAATTCTGAGTACTTGCTCATTTATCATTTTGAGTTCCATTACTCGTTTCCAAGGAGATAGAAATATGCAGGAAAATCATCTGAGACTGATTTGTAAGGCTGCTTTCTTTAATGAGACTTGAATGTGCCCTATTTTAAGGAATAAAACAAACTTGGAGCTACTGTAGTAAAAGAGGTTGGGATTTTTAACTTCATTTCTGTGCAGGCCTACTTTCTGCTTATGGAAGTTGGAAGAGGATTGTAAAATATTCAAATCAGTATCAGATTATCATTTGGTGGCTCAGCTGTGCTTTTTTTAACACTGCAGCAGGATAGGAAGTTCCCCCACCCACCCATCCCTTGTGGTAGTAGCTTTCTCCTTACAATTCTAGTTATTTCTTGAAAGACAAGAATGGCCAGTAGACAAAAAAAAAATTGTCTTTCTCAGATTTCTTTTTCAGAAATACTAAAGCACAGATGGGTCTGTAGGTATTTACAAGTCTGTAAGTGTTCAGTGAAGTACCAATGCTAAGTCTCAAACACAGTTTTATTTCTTTTTTTCTTTCTGTTAATAAAGTCTTAAATGAATCTGGAGGTTGTCTTACCTGAAGTAGTCTTCACCACCTCGGTTGTATTTCTCAGTCCTGTAAAGGAGAACTGGTAAAGCCTCCAGGACCTGGTGTCCCCCACCTCCACTGAGCTGCGCTTCCATTGGTAAATGATTTCTTCTCTTGGGTAGCCATCTTATTGCAATGGAAAATACAGAATGCTTTGTTTCATAGTAATTGCTAGAGTTTCAGCGTACTTTGGGGAGTAAAAATGCTACTTTTTAGTTCTGGAAAAAGAACTGTAGAAGCATATTGCAAGTAAATTATAGATATGTTTTTCTCAAGTTACTTAGTAGTGGCTTTTACTTAATTCCACATTTTATTTATTTACTATGAATAAAAATAACACTGGAGGTAATTTCTTTTTTTAAATGACTTTTTTGTGGACCCAATAGGATGCAATTTTGCCCATCCTTCAGTTATAGCCAAAATTCTGCAGTTGGTCCACAAATTTGCACTGTGACCTGACTGCAAAATATCAAACTCTTTACTCCAACTATTGCGATAGTAAAACACCCATGCATACACAGAAAGTATCAGTCCATGTGGACTTTCATCATTAGAGTCTTTCATTGTTAAAGATTTCTGCTGTTATGCTAAGATATAAGCCCAAATTAATCACATGGGTGCCGGAAACTATCATTTTTTCTGTAGCATTCCCCAATTACATTTGTGAACATATGTCATTCCTGTACTTGAAAACAAGATCAAAATAAAACTGAAGACCATTGAACTATGTCTAGTAAAGAACATAACTCTTGCTGACTCTAGGTATGTAAATATAAATTTATAATAAGTGTAGCTCAGGAAAGGGATATTTCTAAGCACGTTACTTACAGCTCGAAAATTCCAGAGGACAGGAATGAACATCCATTGGGAAGTTGTGTAACTGTAGCTGACACTCAGCATCAATTGTCAGTCTGAGGAGGAAGAGACCAGGATACACAAAACATACTTGAGAAGTTTGTCCTGAAAACTACGTAATGGCAAACAAAATTGAATTCTTACTAATATGGAACCTGACAATGAGCTATGCAAATAGCACTTTAGTGTATATATATAGGTAAAGCAAAAGCAAACTCTTGATATGTATGTATTAATTTGGATTTTCCAAGCGTAGGAAGCATCATGGTTACTGGTAGGCAGTATTGTTTTTTTTGTTACAAAGACCCTGATCAGCTACTTTCTGGCCCGTGGAATATAATCTGTATGAAAGTTCTGTTCCTGTGCATCTGAAATGACAGCATTGCTCATGACTGGCAAATCCATAAGTAGAGATACAGGTCATCTCATGAGCAGTGACAAATCTCTCTGTCACAACATGCCATAATGCTCTAGAGAAATGTATTTTAAGTGACAAAAACTGTATTTCAGAAATGATGGATGGGAGTCCAAATTTAGTCATCTCCATCCGACAGCCATCTAGAGTACTTTCATAGCTAGTGGAAAGGTGCTCTGAGGATATACTTAATTTCATTCCAAAATAAAACACTTAAACTAAATCAGAAGAATGTACCAAATGGTGTTTCTGTCCTCAGAATAACAGGAGAGTCTCCACGACAACTCAGGCTATAGATCAGGTAGAGACAGGTACATTTAGAAGTCCAAAATTAGATGAGATGTGTCCTCTGTGGCGCCTGCTAAAAAGTAACATTTTTTATTTGGTCCCTTAGTTGTTGCTAGTGTGTACATGGCCCCAGCCCTGCAATGAGCTGCATCATACTTGGACTTTGGAATGGAGGAAGTAGGTGGTGTGAGAGTGGGGAAAAAGGAGGAGAAAATGAAAGAGCAGAGTGATGTTTATTTGTTCCCTAAGTCTCTATAAAAAACATAGGTTTCTGGTCTTTGCTGGTTCCTGGGTATCCAAATGAGTAACCCTGTGAGCTGGGTTTGTCTCTGTGCTCCTGCATGTAGGTTTGGTGTGCAAATGACTCCTTGAGTCTCATTCTGTGGGATGCAAAGGGATGCTGTGACTATGGGCCACCAAATATAAGAGAAAACTTTTCTACATTACGTATTCAGAAACAAATGTAATTTGAAGAGAAAGGTGATCAAATCCGAAGAGGCAGTAGTGTAGCTAAGTGTAAATTTAACATTTCAAAAGTGGATCTAGGATCTTTGTTATCAGACTGACTTTGATTTGCACTGGATTTCAATTCTGATTATTCTCTTCTCTCTTCTGACAATGTAATGTGCAATAAATATAAAATAATTATGAAATAAAACTCCTGTTTGTAATTCAGACAGTTGCAACATTAAAAGGTTATCTTCACCAAAGCTTGAGATCTGTTCAGTAAAATTATAATGAATGTATGTCTTTAAATAACTTAATTTTCGCACCCACAAACAAAAGTAGACAAAAACACTAAAAAAATGCAGTCTAATGCTCATATGGTCTAACATCTTTGGCTCTGTACCCTAATTATAATTTATAAATTCTCTGGAACAAATGCTATCTTTACATCTTGCATAGAACCAAATATATCCCATGCAAAAAAAAACGTGAAAAAAACACACTTAGGATTTTCACATTTAGGAAGTATCTCACGGTCTTTGGGAATATGATGTTTGAATTGCTACATAGGGCATGTACTGCACTTAAATGTAGGCATACTCATAACTTAGCTATTGAGAAGAGTTTTTAAAGGTAATCTGTCTCAAAAGAAAAGCTATACATGTGACTGAGAAATCTGGAGATAAGCATATCATATTCATGAACATTCTGTACTCTTTGTATTAAACCTTTAATCACCAATGCTGAAGTGATAATCCTTGCTTTCATAAGATATTAGAGGAATGAAATTACTTTGCAGGGTGGAGCTTCATCTAGCTAAATTGTAATCAATTCAGAATAAGGGGGCTTTGATGTATGTAGTATTTTATACCATCTACTTCATTCAAATTCACTAGTTTAACAAAAAAAATAAAAAGGCAATATGGACCAAACCAATGGGAAACAAAACACACACAAAAATGAAGATTAATTACTGTAACAACCCTTATATTCATTTTCCTATAGGAAGATGGTTATTGTGGAGAGAGACAGTATAACCTGCCAAAAGAAATAAAACTCTTTATTGTGCCAACAAAAAAATAAATCACATGCAACTAAAATAATATAAAGATTTCCCTGGAAATAAAGTCAGGTATAAATACCTTAATGTGTACAACACTCTTCCATCATTCCAGATCCTGAGCATCCTATTAGGAGTTGTTATCCAGTGAGCATCAGCTTTCTTGGAATTTCGGAAGAATGTATCTGGTATCCAGATCTTCCCAACCATGTTGCTGTTTAATCTGAGCACTTTTATAGTGCTGTTGAACTTCAGACGTCTGTCATACCACGTTTGGGCGAAAAATATATCAATTGTATATTCCTGTTGTGTTAACCAGAAATACTGATGAAAACACAGCACTCAGAATTTCCTGATATGCTTTCCTTAATTTCATATGAAAAAAAAAGTGAACTACGGAAGATGATACTAGAACTGATAAAAGCAATTTTTTAGCAAATTTTTGTTTTGCTAATGATTGTTGTTTAAAACCAATTAATTGTGTTATTTTCCCTCTGACCAGTGAAGCTAAGATGCAGTTAAGTGGTCTATGCACCTTCTTAATCCTGTGTCTCCACACCTCAACTGAGAGCCGATCAGGTCAGAGGACAATTACTTATCCCATTAAATTTAGGACAGGAAAAATGTGAGCTGACTTAGCTGCCTTAATTGCCTGCATCTGCAGTTAATATGAGAAGTGATGAAGTCTCACTTTTCCTGTCACCATTGGGCAGCCAAAAGCTGCAAAGGGAATTCTAGAATGGGGATAAGCAATCTGATTTTTCTTTCTACACATAAAAACTACAAGAATGCAGTAGACATTGTACTCAGGCTAGACTACTTCTCCTCACTTCTATAAAGATTTAATTATTTTTTTTCTGTAGGACCTTTGGAAAAAGGAGAGGAGAGGGGATCTAGTTTGTTTGTTTTTCTTTGTATCTCTGGGTGGCAATATCACTGGTGAACAGTTTTCCTTGTTTTGTAGCGATATGGAAGCTCAATTTTAGAGGATTTAAACTGTCACACAGGACTTGAAAGTAGTGCAAGTAAAAGTGTGAGGATATCTTAAAAATGTTATTCTTTTTTTTTTTTTTTTTCAATATATAGCTCAGTTTCCCTGTCTTGGAGAGATTCATAGCTCATATAGTCCTCACGTTCTTCATAATAATGAGATTTTTAAAATAATATAGTCATAGCACAACATTGAAATTAAGGGAAGCTATGGAATGTCAAAAATGATGGAGGCTTTGTAACAATGTGAACATTATAGGAAAACTGGCAATAATTTACCTACCATATTGATAGCATTCACAGGCCCAATGCTATTTACGTACATATCAGTGTGAATTACTGTTGGTTTAACTGAAAGAGAAACAATAAGGATCAGTAACATGAGTGAAGGTCAAAATCAACTACACTTAAGTCAAAGAGAAGAAAAAGATTGTTATAGTACCTCTCCTGTATGTCTATAGTTGTCTCAAATTGAACTGTGCATATACAATAAGTGGAAAATTGCAGCTATGTCTCCAGTTTGAACTTAGTTGGATAAACTTTGAGACAAATATTAATATTTTTTTTCTATCAGAAGAAATTCACTTAAGCTAAGAGAACAAATATTGAAACCAGTGCTATTACCTTAGAATGAGTCATACCTGAGGGAGTGTCAGGTCACAGTAGCACTTATGACAAAACACTATCAACAAAAGCAAACTGCTACTTCTTATGATGCCTTGCATCACTCATTTGACATTATCATGCCAAATGCAACACCACTGCTGTTGCCTACAGAGATTGCTGTAGGTAAGTAACAATTTCATGAACCTAAAGCAAAAATAATACTCAAGGCTCTAAAACAGGAATGGAAAACAGTTGTTAGGTTATTTTCATATATATATTGTAGCTCTATTATTCTTATACACATTGTCTGACACATGATTGGTTTTTTCCCAGATGCTTTTATAAATGCTTAATTCCTTTCTGTTTTCTAAAGTCTTGGATTGGGAGAATAAGATACATTCCTTTTCTAATTTACACTATATACATACATTGAAGGTTAAATACTCATGTTATCCCTCACTGTGAAAAATTTCTCAGTTTATAAGCCTCTATAAACTTCTTAGAAACAGCTTCCTTCATTAACCTTGCTGCTCTCTGCTTTCTTCTGCCTGCCTCATCCACGTATTTTCTTTGCATTTTTCTATAATCTTATTATTGCTGTATCCTCTTCTGCAGTGGTGTCATCTGCCTGTTCTGTGCCAACTGATTTGCAGCAACTCAGGGAGATTTATCTCTTCAA
Source organism: Chaetura pelagica (assembly GCF_000747805.2). Taxonomy (NCBI): domain Eukaryota; kingdom Metazoa; phylum Chordata; class Aves; order Apodiformes; family Apodidae; genus Chaetura; species Chaetura pelagica. The sequence goes on from NW_009953964.1 coordinate 3,333,718, forward strand.
GCTCCCTCAGTAATCAGTGGAGAGGAAGATTCATACAAAAGGTGATTCTATCAAAAAAAAGACTTCTACAGTGAGTCCAGGCTTGGGTCTATATACTTAAATTGTCTGTTGGGGAAATCTAGGGGGGCAGCCTTGCTTGACTGCAGGGATCTTTTGTGAACTTATTCTTCTGTGCCCCACTCCCCAGACACTTCTTGTCCTGCTGCACAAGCGAGGGCCCAAGCCATCAGTCAATGCAGAGGATTCTACTTCCTGTGTAGCATAATGTGGTCTGGAAATTCGTTCTCTTCACCACTTAATCAAAAGTGGTTTAATAAGAAAGCAAACATACCTCCTATGTCAGGTCTCAACTTGTTGTCATATCCTTCCAGCAAGCCATTTAAAATAAGAGTGACATCACTCTCATGGACTTTGGGAGTCAAAACCCAAGTCTTATTTGAAGTGTAATCTTCATAATCATCATCTCCCTTTTGGGTGGAACTGTTAAAGAAATAAAAAATGAAGACATGGAAAGCCTTGAAAAAATATTAATTTGTAGACAACATCTTTGGAGAAAATATACAATTCAGATTTTAACAGCTCTGTATGAAACATTGAAATATTGCCTGTTTTGCACAAGGAGACTCAGAGTAAAGATGTCACATAACAGTTGAGGTTTTAGTAGAATTGAGATCATATTCTGTCTGTTTGAAGGAACATCAGTGCTTATCACCTTTGGCATGCCTACTTTTTCTCTCACTGACTCAGGTAGGACCTGTTATGAAACGAGTCTAGTTGTCACTTATCTTACACAGCTCTCCACCAAAATATCACCTAGGATGTACACAGTGCTGTTTTCTTCCTTCTCTTTGAGAGAAGGATTTGATGCAGCACATTACTGATAAGGCAAATAATTCAATTAATTTAAACTAACTGTCGCACAGCTTTTCTCCACTCTGATGAATGTGAGGTTATTGTACATTTGGAAACTTCAGCACAAATTTTTTCCAATGGTTTTCATTTTCACTTTTGCTAACCAGAACCCAGAGAGAAGAAAAAGTCTGTCTACCAATTTTTTCAGCTACTGAGCAGTATGGTAGCAGATTAAGTATAATCCAACCTGCTTAGCACAGTAAAAAGGGCAAACTAGGAATTAGAAATGTTTACACTAGCCTTAATGGATGTTTTGTTTTCTTAACATCTGTGCTTCCAATTCTAGAAGAGAACACAGAAACTACTTTAGAATATGACCTCAGTGGGTATTTTCATTTCAGAATATCAGTGGTAATCAGCTGAATGGTGCTAGGCAACTCTAAGTTTTTTTGCATAATATGCCAGTGCCCTTCTTTCCTGACCTGCTTCTGTGGTAAAGTTTGAACACTGCTGGATGTGAAAAATCTTAATGATATTACAAATGGCTGAACCCAGTGGGTGAAGTTTGGATACAAATGGGTCAAAAGCAGTAAATTCAATTCTTTTCCTCTTTAAACCAGAATCTGTAGAGAAGTGGGAAACAGCACAGAGAAGTAGATTCTTATGGGGCTGGAACTCATTCTTGGCACAGAAGATTGAAAACAGACACAGCTGACCGTGGTCATGGGTGCACTAATGAAGGGATGACTAGTTTCAGACTCTCAGAAAGCCATTCTGTTAACACAGGTCTTCTCTCAACTGAGGTCTTGCCCACCAGTGCTGTCCTGTGCATCCTGCTTCTGTCTACCCAGAGGCCAGAGTGGATGGCCTGAAGGCTTTCCTGTGTTGAGCATTTGGGAGCTGTAAACCACAAATACAACTTAACTACAAAAGAGGTTTTAGCTGCTTTCTTCCCCATGGGCACACCCTAACAGGAGGGAGCTATCTATGCCTCTCTGTATTAGACTGCTTCCCAGGAGGTGCTGAAGGAGCAGTGATATTTGAAACAGCCTGAGACTTCAGGTAGGGGCTGCAGAAACTAGAAAAGCATAGTATGCATGAGAGAGCCAGGCTTGCACTGCACTGGATTGAGCTTGAAAGCTGCTAGTGAAGCAAGATTAGTTGATCTATGCCTTCATTACATGTGCTGAGTAGCACTGACTGCAGCCTCCATGGGACTACAGAACCCACCCTGCACCAGCAATATGCTTCTGCAAGCTTCAGCTTCCCAGATCAACAACAGGCAACCCGACCTCCTCCCTCTGGCTACATAGGGCTGAATCTGTAGTGTTTTACTGGCAATCAAAAGCAGAATTTTAATTGGCAATGTGCTACAGAGTATTCTGCTGGTACTGACAAACAGGCCAGGATAATTAAATTGATGGTGGAAATTTGTTTATTCAGCTGTCTGGAGTTCAAAGATCTAATTGTAATTCAAAGCAACTGAAGCAAGATGAGAAAGCTTCAAAAGTCAAACAGCTAGTTAGTAGAGTCTGATGTACTGCAAGATGAAAAAGTATGTTTGTCTAGGACTTGTCTCAAATCTAGAACAACCTCTAGAACACCAGGTGTCCACAGTCTCTAAAACTTCCATTTTTCTCTTAGTAATTACTTGTAGGAAAGAAATGGCTATTTGTTTGCTTATTTCAAGCCCTTTTGGTGCTCCAAATCTCAAAAAACAGCAAATGCTTTTAGTGTGAGAAGAAGGTGCTCAGCAAAGGTAACTTGGGAAATAAAGGCCACTGAATTCTAGCTTTTTTCTGAATCCCAACTGGATCATAAGTTAGCATGGGTACCCAATTATCTAAATGTCTGTCTGTGTAAATCTGCATGACGGCCAGAATAGTCAGAGATGCATCTCTGTCCAGATGAGCAGTGCTTTAGCTGTGCAATGCCATTAATACTAATGAGAGTTACAATGACAAAGCCCTTTTCATCTCCTTAAGACTTTCAGATCAGCCCTTCTGATAATATAACCTAAATTTTACAAGTGCCTTTAGTGTCCTGAACAAATTCAGTAAAGATGAGATTAAACCTGTATTGAAATCTGGTTTTATTTTTATAAATGCTGGATGTTTTCAGATTTAGTCACGTAGTATGCAATAGTTTGCAGACTACAGTATAGTTTTCTGAAAGCTAATGTTTCAGACACTGATATAAAATCTCACCATCATTTGAGATATTCCCACTTCTGACATTAATACCATATCAAGATGTGTGCAATACTGCTCTACAGAATCCAGTTTCCTTCTTTGGCAAAGAGACGGCTTAAGAGGGTCAGAACCCAAACTTAAAGCTTCAAGATGTAGAGCAATTTTAGTTAGAAGGTGCTTTTGGAGGTCATCTGGTCCACTCCATGCTCAGTTTGCCAGCTAAGCCTGCATGAGGTACCTGTGACTGGAATTACTTACACACACATATATATACATATACATATAAAACCACAAGTGTACCAAACATTCAGAGACTTTTTCAGACTCTTTGTATGTGTAAAATTACTTAAAATACACCTTCACAAAGAAGATACAAGGCAGAATTCACTAATAAGTATTTATTAATTTAGATCAGAAAGTGCTTTTAGACTACAATAATATTTGTGTGAGACAAAGTTGAATAAGTGTATTATTTTTTAAATAAAATGTACCAAGATCTGTGAACTGATCTCTTGTTCTACAATTACAAACCTAATTCTGCCAATGAAATTTTTACCAAGGTAGGGCCTAAAAAGAGTTTTAACTCATGTTTCTTTTCTTCCTCACTATAAAATACACATAGTAATCCTAATTAGGCATTAAATAAGTTGTTACTTGATTTATTACATTTTTCTAACTCTTTTGAGTGCGCTTTGGTGAGGTGCAACTTTAGCACAAATTGAGATTACACAAACTAAATGTTCAGGACTGGATTCTCCAGATCTTTGCTAATGCACATAATCTGTAAGTTTTTTGCAGTACCATCTGGGCAACATTTAATCATTTATGGAGTAAATGTATCTCTGGGCAGAGGTACCTGCTGCAGGTAGAACTGGGTTCACCAACCCGAGATAGATAACTAATGAAAAGATGTTCTGTTTCTTTGGCATAATCTCTTTCACAGACCCCCTTATTATTATTAAAGGCTTTATTTCTGTACCGCAAATATGTTGAAATAGTAGATTAGTTCAATCAGTCCCAGAGGATATATGTACTGAGAAATCACTGCTAAGTAAAATTTAACAAATAACTATATTAATGGTATCTAGCTGTCTGACATTATTTTTTTTTCAAGCCATTTGCCTTAAATTCTTTAGTTAAAAATTTAAAATAAGGGTTGGATTATTAATTTCAAAACTACTGTGGCTTATTTAATTACTAATATAAAGTCAGCATTATAACTTTATCTCTTCTGTTCCATGATATCCCTACATCAGAGACACTCTAATGTAAATTTCAGAAGAATCATACATAGCATTTCTTGCAAACACACTGCCATATGTTGGGAAAGGTACACTATGCAGTATTTTAAATCACAGACAGCAGCAATAATTTTTCAGTCTAAACTGAGGGACAGATTTGGCACATATTGTCTTATTTCATTAGTGAGCAATAACTCAGAAAGATTTTCCCTTTGAAAGAAGGTAAATATTTCCTAATCCACAGGAACATGATTTTCACAAATTGTTATGAGTAGTAGAAGAAAAATAAGATGTGCCTAAGTTTTAAATACTGTGGCTCAGTCATTTAACTTTTCTAAATATAGAACATTAATGTTATTTATTTTCAATTAATCCATTAAGAAACATCACAAAAGAGTCAGTTATTGCTGCTTAAATCTGCCTGCTATTGTGTTGCTGTATACGAGCAGCATCAGAGTAGCCACAAAGTGCCCAAGGAAAAAGAACTGTAGCAACACTGAACAGTCAACAAATAATGATTTTAACTCTAAAAACTTATATTTATTTGCCAAAAAAATCTGACCAATTTCATCTTTTATACCAAGTAGGCCATAGAAGACACAGAGCCTATAGCAAAGGTTTAATAAACTACTGACATCTACAATGAGCCTTCCACTTAAAGCTCCAATGTTTTCTACTTCTCAGTGAAGGACTGAAACAAGACTTGCTATTTTAACTAACAGCACTCTTTAACTTAATGAATAGTCAAGATAAATTCAGTTTTTGATGTGCCTAAAAAATTACCCTAATCTAGAGGTCATACATTATTCATTATGATAATACAGTCACAGTGAGGGAAGGACATATTCCAGGTTCCTAGTGTGGAGACAGAGATGCTGTATGCAGATGTGACATATGAGTATGTAGAGAACAGTATTTGCAGGAGATAACAGTGCCTGTGGAAATCTAACCGTATCTGTTTTCTCTCTTGTTAACTGCCAATCATATTTTAAGTAGAGCTATCTGAATTGAAGTTGAAAATGTTTTTACAAAACTGTATGCTGAATTTTCTCTCCCTGTTTCTGTTTCTATTCTGTCCATTTGTATTGAAATATTAAGGCTGTGCCCAGGACCATGCTCCTATCTTTACCATAAAATGATACATATTTTATTTTACTACTAAGTGTTCATCGTAATACCCAACCTTCACTTTTCTCAGGCTTGCAAATCATGTAATGTGAAGATTAATCTCATCAGGGACAGAAACCCAGAGTAATCACAGAATCACAGAATACTTTTTTTAAAGAGGGAAAGAACAGTCAATTATCAGAAGTTCCATGAAGGGAAATCAAGACTGTGTTGAGAGATCTGGGCTAAGCAATCACAGAGAAAGTGTCTTGTTTTCTTTTAGGATCATAGAATCATTTTGGTTGGAAAAGATGTTTAAGATCAAGTCCAGCAGTTAATCTATCACTACCAAATCCACTTCTTTGTTCCAGAAGATCCTGAAATAGTAGATTCACAGTGTTTCCAGAGAAATTTGTTTCAGATGTAGCTACTAGAATTACTAGCTGTATTTTGGCCACTTGGCTTAGGGATGTAGTTTCTACCTCTACTTAAAGGTTCAAGTTAGTTGTTTTTTTAGGCAGGTCACCTGTAGAAGATAGTTCATTTCCTAGGCTACTGTTACAACTATCATTTCATTGATTATTTAAAAACTTTTCATGAAGTGATCACTGCTTGCAATATATGCAAAGCTGAGTTTCTCTGTCATTCCTAAGTCACGGAGGTACTCAGGTGTACAATAAAAAAAAATTAAAATAATACCCTGATTCTCATAAACAAATTGGTACAGCTGAAATACTGCAGTTAAGTAGGGACTGAGCACAAAAGTCTCAAAATAGGTATTCAGGACCCAGAAGTCACTAGAATAGCACAGATGAGTACTCCCAGCAGATGACTTTTCAGTCATCTTCACAGTTCATGAAAGCCTTAGAGTGCCAGCAATCAACAGTCATTTCTGGGAACTATACCCACATTGAGATTTAAAGGTCAGCAAGACTCCTGTGAACATTTATACTGTTTTCCTCTGAATGAGATGGTACCTGGCAACGCACAACCTAAGTATCATGCTGTGGCTTTCACAGGCCTTATTCCAATCATTCAGCAGCTCACAGTATCCTCACTGGTACTTGTCAGCCATTTTCACTAGTGCAGTTGAATTCTTCACCCTCTTCACAGACTTGTAAAATATGGCTGTGATCTTTTTGTATTAGCCAGTATAAAATGGTCGGTCATAGCAGACTGGTTCATCTTACAGTCATTCTACCTCTTCCCTGAGATGTGCACTCACATTAGCTGCTGCACCTTGTTGCTGCACCTTTTGTAGATACAGTTGAGGCATCTGTTTTCCATATTAGCAGATCCAGCCAAACATGGCTACAGCAGATGCTTACACAGAAAGGTTGAAAATTAAAAACTTAATTTTGCTTAAGTTTTGTTTCCTTTCTGTAAATTTGAAAATCTGTCTTAAAAAAGATCTTTGGAGTGCATTTATTGAGAGTGCTACTAATAAAACTTCTGGTTTTACTGTGTTTTCTAGTTCACTGCACTGAAAAATTGTAGTGCAATTTTTGCATTGCACAACAGGTTGGATTCAGGTCTTAAGGGAGCATGAGGATTATTGACCCTTTCAAGATATGTCTAGTACCAACAAAATGCCCTCATGGCCAGTTATCACTAAAATGACCAGAAAGAGGGACAGTGTTAGCAATCCTGGCAAAGAACCAAAAGCTGAAACATAGCACCCAGTCTAGAATCAGTTTCTCCAGCAGAAAGTTGATTCTGCATATTGGTTAAATAAATGGATAAAAGATTTCTATCTTCAGATCTATCAGAACAGACCAGTGTAATTGAACAAAACTGAGTTATACCACAATATAAAAACTGTGGGCAGGGAGAGGAAGCATGCTACACCCAGAGAGGATAGCAAAATGGAGAGGGATGAGACAAACTTGAATAGCCAGTAAGGAACAAGAGAGATAATTATAGACACGAGCACACATCATTCTTTTTTAATAGCCTGAGCTTGAAGTGCAGCATTTATACTTATGAGAACTCTGGAGGAGTCTAAGATGTGATCAGATGATTCAGATAAGCCTCTATAACTTAAGATGATTATTTCAGGGTTATTTTTTTTAGCTGGAATTCTGTATTAATATGTTTTCTTACATTTTCTTGCTGGAGGTAATATAATCTACTCACGTATCTATTTTTAGTGTAGTTACGGCTACGGCTACTCATTTTAAAGGCAAGTGAAGGAAAACATTAGCTAGAAACAAACAGAAAATTGAGAATTAGGGTCAGGTATTCTTCTGCATCATAAGTTTAGCTTGAGCTGATCTACTTTGTTTGGAATTATCTCACTGAGTTCCTCTCCACTTCTCTCCCTTTGCATCCCCTTGTCTCCTCTTCCTTGATTTCTTTAAAAACCATGCATCTTTCTATCTGAAATCTAAGGTACTTGGAGCATGATTTTTACCTGTTGCTATTACTCAGCTCCTGCAGATTTCTGCTATAGCTGTGAAAACTCAAAGAGGAGAGTGAAGTTAATGGCCATTACTGAAATGTGATCTGGCTATTCTTTTTGGGTGTGAGCTCACTTCATGTTTTCTGGCTGTGTTTTATTGTATGTAATTGTCATCTGTTATTGTTAGACATAATTTCTCTTTCCCAATAACATACATTGCTTTTGGAAAACGTCCCTCTAAAATCTCACTATAAATTAACAAGAGGAACAAAAAGCTTAATTCTCTTCCCAGTGAGTAAGATTAGGAAAACATCAGTGCCCTCCAGCCATCTATTTAAGCAGCATTAGCTCAAACCCCAATCACATTTCTCAATTAGATTTGAAAAATGAAAGAATAAAGATTCTCAATCTGTAATACCCTGTGAGGTACTCATATTCATGGCTTTTCAGAATACTTGTACAACTTTTTTCTATATTTTGTCAGCATGGTAATTTCACTCAGAAGGACGTGACTTCTCAAATCAATCATTCATGATGTAGTCATCCTCACATCGCTATCTGTCAATATCTGTCAAACCAAACGTGAGGTGCTAGAAATGTCAGCAATTTTGCTTTTAAAGGAACCCTCCTGAGCTTTTTTTTTTTTTTTAGATTTAGAATACCTGTTTTTGTCTACAGATGTGAACTTGAATGTTAAAATTAAATGGAATATAAATCCTCACTAGAATTAAATCTATGAGGGAAAGTTTTCATTCTCGTCTTCTGTGTCTCAATACATAAGCAAAACACTGAAATGTGGTGTTCCCAGTGTTGGGCCAGGAGTCAAGAGCAATGAATACTTCCCTCCCTCATAGAGGATTAGTGTCCTTCTACTGGCTATGATAAACTAAGTTATATCATCTCCTCACATAAGCGTAAACTATTTTTACAAATTGAATAGGCACTGTGCCTTAGTGCTTTTGTTTGCTGAAGCCCTAGGTGTGATGGGAAACTCTCTCATCATGGAGGAAGAAACAAACATTAACCATGCCTTAGGAAATGACATTGCATTGCTGGGAATCACACTTCCCTTACACTTATCAGCAATGTTCTAGCCCATATCTTTGATAAACCAAGTGAGGCAGATAAATCCTGAATGATCAGGGACCCAATCAGAAATAACTTTAAAACCAGTATGGCTATATTAGAAAATTCTTGCTTCTTTCAGACAATGGAGTAATCATTACTGGAATGTTTATTAGATAGAAATGTATCTTGAAGAGCTGAATGAACAGAAAATAGTTGCTTGATACACGTCTTTAACTCATCATGAAGCTCACTCATTCACAAAATGAGTGTAAGCAAATGATGAAAGTTAAACAGGTTTTTGTTGTGTTTGTTGTTTGCTTCTTTGGGGCTTTTTGTTTTGGTTTTTCCTTTTTGTGTTTTTTGTGTTGTTGTTGTTTTTTTAAACAATGATTCTGGTTTAACTTCATTTTTAATGCATGGTAACCAGTAGTAACCCGTGTGTTCCCGCATAAACCAAGTTATATCATGCAAGACACTGTTTGCACTCATGCTCATAGAACAGACTGTGCAGGGGTGGATGTGAAATTTAGTTCTGATAACAGGGTAGATGTGTGATACATTAAGAATGTAAGTGGCAAGCTAATGTCTCTGTGTCAGCTGAGGAGGAAAATTGTCAACAAATGTGCCTGAATTTCCCCAATGGAATTAATCTATTTTGATTAAATAGCCTATGTTTTGTTGTGGTAGTCTGATGGACTTACTGGGGTGCTTAGCACTAACAGAATGGCTTCATGTCAGGGTCTCCTTAGTTCTGTGGGACTTATGAACATCCTAGCTTCTGGATAAGGATTGTTAGCACCTGTGCTGTAATATGCACCCAGGTAGGGTTATTCAGTAGCAGTGTCACCCATGTCTGTATCCCTCCAGGCTGCATCCTGTGTCCACTCTTGACTCCTGTACTGTTATACTAGGCTTGTATTTCTCTGCATTATATAACTAGCTAAATAACTAATTCTTCATAGAGTCACTGCTTGCTACTATTGTCTATATGAAACTATTATTGTACCATCCAAAAAGCAAAACTAATTAGCCATAGATGCCTGGTCATTTAGTGAAATTGCTGTGGCAGCTGAACCAAGTAAAACAAAGCTGTGAGCAGGTGAGGAAAGATTCTGACCCAGTAGGCCTGACCAGCTTCTGTCCTGAGTCCTTGCAAGCTAGATGCACAGATTATGGCCTGTTGTTAGCAATGGCAATGTTGTATTGCAGGGCTACCTCCAATTTGTTAGTGGTCCTTGCAAGGTAAATATTGATATAAAACCGCTACATCTTCCTTTTCTACTTATACTTTACTATGAGAAATATTTTGGAACACAAATTTCAAAAAGAAGTACCAGGGCACAGAAAAAGTTGTAAAACACATATTTTGGGTATCTATTCCTAGAAAGAAAATATCACTATTAAGTGTGTTCATCTTTTTATGCAAGAACTTAAAAATATTTTTTCTGAAAAATAGTCAATTGTCAGAGTGGTGCTGACTAATAATATAGTGACTCTGCCACTTTATTTTAATGAGAAGAAACTGTGTATGGGTTCACTCTGTTTTATTTCTCTCTTTTTGACCTTTCTATCAGTCTCCAATAAGGCAAATGTAAGGCACATAACACGTAAATCCTCCCAAGCTCTGAAATTTTTGACATTTGAGTGGGCTAGACATGATGAACACTGTAAAGACTATCTTCCCAACCCTTGTATTTAAAAGTGACTATTAAGGCTAGTCAAAACACTAATGAAATAGGAGGAATTTCGGCTTCACACACATACAAACATTTATCTCTCAGACTTCTTTTTCCTCCAGAAATATTTTGCCATATGTTTTCTTTTTTACTATGTCTTATAAATATAGTAGAATTTTATTTTATAAATTGTCATTGTTCTGATTATGTAAAGCTAAGTTCATCTTTCTAAAAGGAAAGAAACTTCTCAATATATAGCAACTATAAGCATATTTTGTAAGTAGATAGTATTCAGGGATAAAGAAAGATGGATGCCTCATGACTCAAAAAGATTGCAGAACAATAGCTATGTAGAAGCAGAAGCTAATAGTGGTTTTCATTAACGTGTGGACCTGGCTACAAAGGTCAGAAACAACAGTTCATGTAGCTGTAAATATATTCCAAAAACATTATTTTGAAAAACAGCATTGGGAACCAATTTGTAAGGTACAACTCTTACTGATTTATTTCTGAAATTCCTGGAGGGGAGAAACCACATTAAGGTCTAGGAGATGTAGACTCACATAGCTAGGGTTTCAATATATGTTTTGCAGTGGAATAAGACTGAGTACCAAGAGAGAATGATAGGAAGTACAGAAAGAAATACAGAGCTGAAAAAGTTTCCTTCCGTTCAAAAGATTATATAAAAAGCTGTTTTTTTTTTCCTTCTTGTCTTACTGCAACTCTGTACTGTGGCTAAATCAAAGGATAGACTGAATGTACTGCAGAAACTGTTTCAAATACAAACAAAAATGTTCATACAGTCAGGCCACAATGTCCAGATCCCCAGCAGGTTTCCTTGGCCCTTTCTCAGAGCTCTGTGGAGCATCCACTATGGCATGGCAACAAGAAGCTTTAAAGGTGAATTGATACAAGACCAAGCAGTAATAGACAGCTGCTACCATCTGACATTGCTAGGTTGTCTTGAACTAGTCCATTCCCAGCTGTGAGGGCTCCATTTATAAGACATGAGTACCAGCTCCATGTGGTGTCATTATGGAGACTCAGGCAAGATCCATGAAGATATTCAAGGTAGACACACAAAGCATCATAGCAATGAAGAATAAGCTAATTGGCAAAATGCAGATGGTTTCAGACTTTATTTTTGATAGATACAGGGAAGACACCATGACACTTCAGAGATGTTGTTGGTCACTTGTAGATTGTATCCAAAATGCAACATCAGGAACCTTTATAAGAAGAGTCTTCTCATGACTGGAGCAGATACCAGATGGGACCATTAGGTAAGGATGTAGACCTGAAAACTTGGGAAGTGGGCAAACCCCTGAAATTAATGGAACATAAGCAGAAGCTAAGGGAGAATACTGAGGATTTATTTATGATAGCATATCTCCCACATGGATAAATTCATCTTCTGTTTTCCTTGCTACAACTCCAGTTGCTTTTTATGAGCTACAGACTTATGCAAAAAAACTGGCAGAGAAGAAATTCCACTGGAAGCCACTGAAGCAAAACTTATTATGTAATTTATCCTCCCAAATCCCTGGAGAATTTGGCAAACAGACCTTAAAATAATTTGTTAAATAAAGAACAAGTGCTATTCCCAGCCCCACAGTATTCCAGCAAACACTACCAGTGAAATAATTTAGAAGAGAGAACAAAACTGGAGTACACTTGCTGGCTGTGTTGGCATATTTAGCTTGTATCTGTCAGATTTTCCAGGATTATGTTTTTCATTCTGCCAACTGCTCAGTATTCTGATCCTGATACAGAAAACCATGTTGGTAAACATTTAAACATAAGTGAAAGTGCTTTCCTGGATGAAAGCTTGAATACTTAAAACCTTGCAGAACTGAACCCCAGTTCAGCTGCCTCAGGCAATTTCCCAGTGTCAATACAGACATGAGACCTCTGATAGAGAGATACATTCTTCACAGGACTTTAGAATTCTTAAAGGTAAACAGAGAAGACCTATTTAAAATACATACTACTTATGATTGGACACAATTCCACCATCAAACTTAAGTTTTTTTCATTAAATCCTTTCATTACTATTTTATTGAGATGCTCAGAACACTGCAGATAACAAATGCTTCTCATTTTTAAATCTTAATATATATTGCATTGCATTTATCACCTCTGCTACTTATCTACTATAGAGAGATTATAAGATATAGCACTTTAGGGACCATAAGAGAAGAGTTGATTTACAGATAAAGTGTTTCCACTTTTTTTTTTTTTACCTTGCTTAACAAATTGTGTAATTAAAGTTGCAAACAATTTTCTCTTTTAATACTCTCCAAAAGTCTTCACATACTCAGAACTTTTTCAAAGTTACCATGTGAGCTAAAATTTCCTGGTTTCTGGCTAAAGATTAATTTATTTCAAAGCTTAAAATAAAATCCCCTTTTTCAAATCTCTAAGGCTAAAATTCTTATTCCCTTTTAAAATCAAGTCTATATAGAGTTTATTTTCACACATATAATCCCTAGATGATTGAATAGTATATTCTGGAACTCATTATAGAAACAAACCTTAGTAAGAAGTACGCCAGGGTAAAAATAATTTTATATTAAGTGGTTAAAGAGTATTAAAAGGGTATAAATGGGGTTGAAAGTGGTTGGATAGTAATGGCAAATAATTTGGAATCATTTGGTGGCAGTGGGGCAGGTTGTGTGAGGTTTCTTAGCATTGCCTTTAGAAACCAGGGCAATAAAATGAAAAAGTAATTATTAATGTAAAGTTGCTTGTCCTCACCCCAAAGTTCTTATAAATACCTGGTATATTTAGTCAATACAGTGAAGTGTTTTGGTACTAGGTAATTATTTTGGTCCAATAAAAACATCAATATTTGTGATTACATTCTAAGATCCACTGAGTATTTTACCACTGGAAGCTTTCCCCTCTTCCAAACCCTTACCTTCCAAGAAAATAGTGATTCCTTTACTACTTTACAAAACAAAATTGTAATACTCAAACATATTTGACTGTAGGAGCAATTTGACTGTAGGAGGAATATGCATAATTTGAGTTATGTATACAGAAGCCGAAAGTTGTCTTTTCAGTCTTCAAGTTCGGCCACTACGACAGCTCTTGGCAGTGTAGGTGTTATTACATGGCTCACAAGCCTCACCTTCTTTTCCAAGTTATCTTACAGAGTGACCACTCCTTAAGCCAAGGTTACTTATTGTAGTAAGGGAGTTACTTTCTCTGTATCTCTCTTCTTCTACTGCACAACTGAGAGCTACTACCAGCTTTTTAAATTGTGGTCTTATTTGAGTGTGACATTTCCAGCCTCTAACTTCTAAAACATGCACACAGGCTATCTTCACTACATGGAAAAGGCTGCCCTGTGTTTGCCATCTTTGTCATATGTGATCATCATAATTCATTTTTCTGAATCCTTGCATTTGTTTTCTGTTTGAAATAATAAATCCAGCTTCTTGTTGCTATGTTAAAAAAGGTTTCATAATTCACTTCTATGTATTCTTCAGTTCTGCCTTCCATTCACAGGAACTGTACAGCCTTTCTGGGCTCATAGCTAAAGTTCTCTGTGTTAAATAACTCTTAAGAGCTATCATTGATTCATATGTAGAAGGTCAAGTTGGCTGTAATTTTAATTATATATCAATTATTTAGTGGGATTCATCATTCAGTGACATCTGTCTGCTTCTTTGCCTTTGGTGTGGTATCTTTTTGGGCAGTTGTTTCACAATTGTTTTGAAAATACTGGCCACTACCACAAATAAACATGAGCTAATTTTCTGAATATAGAATTATATTGTTGATGTTGGGGGTCAGGTGATTACTTTTCTGCACACAGTGCCAGTTTGAATGCCTAAATTTTGGAAGAGTGTCTCTTAGGCCCATAAAAGTAGGACCCAGAGACATTGTTCAGGATAGCAAGAGGGGAAAGAGGGTTGCATACTCTTTGATGAACTGTTCTCCCTTACCTGCATCAGTATCTGCTGTACACATGATTGAAGCCTTTTAAGAATTAATCTGCAGTGTGAAGTCTTCTGTGTCTTCATCAGGATTGAGAGAGGAAAAGCAGAATACATCCTGTACTACCCTTTTATAGGATGCACATGAAATAGCCAAGAGATGCCTAATTTCTTTATCTGACCATTATGAGTATAACTTGTTCTGGTTTGCTGACACACATTCTCCAGCTTCATCAGACATATGTATGAATCAGTAGGTCTCTAAATTACATAATCAATTAATAATATATTGAATAATACATTGATTCTTTTAGTAAGGCTTTCTAGCATTATCTCATTCATATTGTTCTTAATTGTTCTCTTTCTCAGTCTTTCCCCTTCTATCTTATTTTCTCTCTTTTGGAAAATAGTCTAAGGGAATTAGATGAAAGTGGAATTCAGTAGATAATCCTCAGTCTGTCACAGCAGGCAGATTTCTGTTTAGATCTGAAGATACCTTACAGCAGATTAACATAGGCTTCATATGACCAGAACATGCTATTTGTGTTACACAATTTAACATTGAATCATTATTGAAGGAAACCATATCTCATATCACCCACGGTTTTCCAGGGAATTCTGTCAGAAGATTATTTTGGGTATGCATGAGATCATCTTTAATGTAAGTTTATCATCAATGTAAAGATCCATTCTGAAAAAGAACGGAGCATTAAAAAA
>NW_009953964.1:3349030-3356080 GCF_000747805.2 Chaetura pelagica
TTTTTTTTTTTCTGTGTATTAATGCTTTGTTTCTGGTCATAATGTATATGTTTGCTTAGGTTTAATATAAATGCTGCTACATTAATGTCTTGCTATCTGTCTGTGAACAGAAAGTTCTTATCTTGTTAGAGTAATATTTAATGTCATGTACAATGGCCAGATTTCACAGCTAGGCCCACACATTGTGTTGGACATAACTGAATATGTGTGAAAATGTCTTTCCACTAGATCTGAAAAAATTCCTGTAGATATGAAAATCTGACTTACACAGTAGTGATTTTCTTCCTTAATGATAATAATTTGTTGAACTGAGATTCTTGTATAAATTACTGAAGTTCTGTTGCCTACTATCACTTTGCAGTAATCATAATGTAATGATTACTCCGGGTCACATCAGCTATGTGTTGTGCCATGTGGTTTGCATCTGGCTGATGCCAATAACCAAAGCTAAGGTCAAAAGGTCAGGGCAAGAATATAACTGTGCTTCCTGGGTGAAACTGCTCTGCTTCCAGAAACATGCAGCTAGAGATTTCCTGTAGCAAAATGTTACCACTGAGTTTTATGGACTTTGCCGTATGTTCTTTTTGAATCTATAAATCCTGGGCTCTGCTTTACCTCGGTGATTAGACAGAAAACCACATTCATAAGTTTTCAGGCAGCCAGTGATCATGTCATCGGGTGCTCTATGCCTTTTATGTACAAGAAAACAAGTAATGAACTTTTTCCATGTTGTTTAGGATATCACATGAAAAGCATTATGCAGCTGAGGTAGTAATTTGCATAGGAAGGTGTTTGCTACATTTCTCTTCTGCTTATGCAGTCACTGGTGGTTTTCAGCAGCACCAAAGCCTCCTTTTTTTCTGACAAGAGTTTGTTAAAAATATTACTCAGTTATATAAATAAGAAGATATCACCGTGTGTCAGACTGAATACACAATATTCAGTCCGACAAGACTTGCATGTTAATTTCCTGTCACAAATGTACAGATATCACAGAATCCCATTAGATACAGTCCTCACTGTTCTCTCAATAACTTTCTTCAACCTACCACCTTCACCCCTCTTTTACCTCAATTTGTCTCAGCCAGTTGGCAGGTGCTGGGACTTGTAAAAATATGTACCCACTATCTCCCTCTTCCCACTCATGCTTTATATGGCTGGAAAAAAAACCCAAAAAACAAACAGAAAAGTTTTTTGTAAATTTCTCACATTGAAGGAGATGGTTACACGTTCTGATAGAAATGAATTTCTAACCACTTCATATGACAAGTTTAAAAGCAAGAAATGTAATTTTCTTGTTTCCAAAGATAAAATTAAACGCCATTTTCTCCACTTTCTGGCTTAAAGCAAGGCTAAATTTGTTCTTAACTGGGAGAATCAAAACAGCAGGTTACCTCTGGTTGTCACAAAGAGAAAACTGGACCCATTTCAAATAGAAAGCTCCTACTTAGTGCACTGGATCCCTTCTTAGCTAGGAGCTCACCTAAATAAAATGCCAAGAAAGACATTAAACCTCTATATATGTACACACTAGGTGAACTCAGACTCCCATGGTGTGCTTTTTATTAGCATCATGACAATTTGGGCCACAACCCCCTATAAAAAAAAAACCCAAAACCAAACAAAATGTAATGAGTGTATTTTGAGTTTAAAGTCTAAAAAAAAGAATAAGTGAATTTAGAATGAACACTCTATGCTGTTCCTTTCTCATCTCTCCTTCAACTAAATAGCTCTTCACCCATTTTTGTGGCTTTGAATACATACTCTGGGGTGATTATAATCCATTATTTCATTAGTGCTCAAGTTTGGTTTTAGTCTCTTTCCATGAAATAGGCCTTTTCTGACCTAATATTAATTATAGTTGCCTGAATATGGTGATGGACTCTTTTTTCTGTTATTTACAGTTCTTTCCTGTTACTTTCTGCATTCTTTTTATTCATCATATAATGAAGTATCTTCTACTAAGTAAACATCCTCCACTTTTGAGCCCAGAAGCATAGCTCTACTTCCAATAAAGTTGTCTGGATGTCTATTTCTATCATCAGTTATCATGTCTTTTTAAAAAAGAGATAAATAAACAGGTCTCTTCTCTTTTACTGCCACAAAGAACCACAGTTCTTGTTCAGAACTTCCATTCACAGAAAACAAGCTCTGTTATTGAATGGAGAAATTCCCTTATTTCCAGGGGGCCAGGATGAGACCTATGTGCCACCTAATATCAGTTTATGTGGCTGAAATGGAGTGTGAAGTTTAAGCTGATCTTCTATCCAGAATGAAATAGAAGAAATTAAGAAACAAAAACCTGTTTAGAGGTATTGTAAATCAGTTAGCTGGAATGTAGGTTGAGAGTCTTCTGCAAAAAGTAAAAGCATTATGCAGTGTAAGAAACACTTCTTGAAGATTCTTACAGAGCTGTAATTTAACATTGGGTTAGTTCCCAGTTCTTACTTATGAACACAAAACTACCTGTAGGAGTTTATACTGTAGAGGTCCTGCCTTTTCCCTTGGCAGCAGGCTGACTTCAGGTGGGTCAGGGATTGCTTGAGAGGATAAAACTTGGCCCATCATGTAAGGAGACTCCTAAAATTGCTGAGGTTTTCAGCATTAGGTATAGGATGGGCTGTTGATTTCCCTGTAGTCAAAACTGGGAAAATGGACAATCAAATCTTACCATCTGTCTTAGAGGGAATTTATTTGGCAATAAATGTCCATTTTAAAAGTCCAACACTAGACAGGCTATGAAGGATGAAAATTTAAAGCACAACCTCTTCAATTTTAACATCCTTATGTCAATAATTTTTTTTTAACTGAAAGCTGCCTCTGCCTTGTAACTTGATTGTATCTCTCCAAGATGCTGTACTGATCAGTACAGGTATGTTCTAAGCAGGCATAAGAGGCAGAATATTAAAATCAACATTCTTATAAGCATCTGCATTTGTTATTGCTCACCTGTGTCTGATGCTTCTTCTAATCCCTTAATAATTCATACTTTCAATTCACAATTCAATTCCTTGTTGGAGAAAGGGGTGGTCATCACTTAAGCATATAAGAAATTAACTGTACTGAGACTGAGACTTGGAATGAGTTTCCTTTGATCAGACATTTGTCTTAATCTGTTCATTCCTATCAGAGCCTTCTTCCCTTTCAAGTTTTTGTGCACCCATTGCAGGATTTTTCAACATATGCTAACAGAGTAAATAAAGAGCAAACCAATGTGACCCCAATCCAAATCAGCAAGATTTTTTTTCAGATCAGCTCCAATTAGGAACAGTTTAAGGTTAAGACCCAAAAGCATGGTTTGTATGGCCACAAAGAAGACATATAATATGAATTATAGAAAAAATAGTAGTACATTAAAAAGGTTGATCCATTTCCTAAACAAAACATACTGTTGTTAGTTTCTGTAGCTTTTTATGAACAAGTTTCACTTCTCGGATTTTCAAGGATTCAAACTCTCTGAAAGACTTTCTAACATCACTTTGTGTGTTCATTGGAGGTTTTTTGGAACACATGAATTCTGGTATGCAGGTTATGATTAGGTAGTATTGTCACTAAAGCAGAAGTTAGTTAAAGGGCTTAATCCAAATCATTAGTTACTTGCAAGTACGGGAACAGTATCCATAATATTTTTCACCCCATCAAGTTATTAATAATAAGATAGTGGAATTTTTTCTTAACTGTTCAAATCTACTTTAGATCAGTGTCTTTTATAATCTTTTTATTACAATAATCGTTATTTCAAGTTTGTATCCCAGTATGATAGCTGGTAGCACCCAGAAATGCTGCATGGCGATGAAAAACTCAAAGGCAGTCTCACCTCCTTGCTACCCCTGAAACGTTTGAGTAGAGTGCAGGTCTTGTGTCCATGCAGCCTCAGCACTGCTCACACAAACACTGTAGTGCCTAGGCCAATCTGCACTAAACATTCAGTTTCATAGTATCATAGACAAGGATAAACTAATAATTTAACAGCACCTAGACTCACAACTTCTGTCATGACACTTCTTTAAACGGGACCGTTCCTTGTTACTTGAGAAACTGTCTCTTGCTGAAAAACATCTTATTCCAATAATGCTCCAAGTGACTTCAGTGGGATCTCTGACATGATATTAGTGCTATGAACTGTGCAAAAGTATTTGAAGCTTGTGTATGACTAACTACAGCTGTAGGATTCATACTAAACTGATGTTAGCAACCTTTACAGTAATTCTAAATGACTGTTCATCTCAGCGTTACACTCCCCTTTTAATCATTGTTATTATATCACTTACCACACAGTGCAAGAACCAAACTGACACTGCCGGTGCTTTGCAAGAACAAAACAATTTTATTAACTCCCATGTTCAGTAATTTACTAATAAAAGTACTTGTACTATTTTGGTGCTTAAAGGTTCGCTTTATTTATGCTTTTATCTGATCAGTCTTGATGGTTTTTAATTTTCTGTATCTAGCTGCAGCATGGAAACTTTGCCATGACACTACTTGGGCACTAACAAGTGAAAATATAAAAGTAACTAGCGTCCAGTATTTCATATCTGGACATTACTTTGTCCTGTATTCATATGATTTTTGCTGAAAATGTGTTAATGCTAAGGACTATGCAAAACAACTAGTAGAATCTGTATGTAAGCAGTGGACACAGTATAGCTTTAAATCTATTTGAAACTTTGATGGTGAGTGAGAAGGAACATGTTAGTAACCTGTTACATGTTCAATAAGTGTAATAAATGAGTAAGTTCCAATTAAACTCCATATTGAGGTATGCATACATTGACCTATTTTGCTTGCATTTTTAAAGTATTTCTAAACCCCAAGATGTAAGATTTTCAGAAATTTGGAGTTTGGTTTGACTAATTTTCACTGAAAGGCAGCTTTGGCCAATGTGATGGACAGCACAATGCTGTTCCACTAGTCTGGGGGATAAGATGATGGGGGAGCTTTATGCAAGAACTTTGCAGTACAGTTATGAGCATCAAGAAACAAATTGGAAAAAAAGGATTTCCTAAAACTTCAGTGTGCTCAAGGATGCTCTCTGTGTGTGTAATAAAACTAATATGTAAAATTATTGTAAGGGTAAAATACTGCAATGTTGTGATATGACATTTGTTTTGAATTCATTCAAATCATGATTTGCTGAAGCCAGTGCCAGAATTTTAGCTGCTTCCATTAATTTCTGAATGATGCCTTAACTTTGCTCTTCTTTCTCTAATCTTCTAAATTGTGCAACAATTAATTTCTTTATAAAGTATATTTTTGTATTGATGGGAGAAAAACTTTGGCAAAATTAATTAACTTCAGTAGTTAGTTTTTATGTGTTCAATTACTTTGATCAGATCCTGACAAAGAAAAACATCCTGGCTATAAACAAACTGTATAAAAGTTCAATGTTTGAAACTCCGTCTTGGCCCATGAGTTCACAAAACTAGTAGTATGGTTTCTTCCACAATAGGGGGAGAAAAGTGTCCTGATTATTAGAATTAAAATCACATTTGCATTTAAAATAATTTTTGAAAACACGAAGGACAATTTTCCCCTTTACTTTTAGCTTTTAAATATTATTTTTGTCAATTATTTACTTCTCAAAATTATGAGGTCAGGAAACTGTCAGAGGAAACCATCTTGGCTATCAGGTGGCTATGAACAGATAACAGAACCTTTTGCTGAGATTAAATTTACATTATAAAGAGTTTCTTTCAAAGCTTATGAAATAACTTTGGCAAAATTCCTCTCAGGTTATGTTATTCTGAAAGATGAGTGTAGAAAAGAAAGTATGTTAGAATAAATACCTGAGATTATTTTAGTGGAAGTTTTATGTCAGAATAATCTGAGACCCTGTGTTCATTAAATCCTCTAAGAGCTCATTTTCTGTGGCTGTAGGCACATAGTAATCAGAAACAATTCCATAAGAATCAGAGATACTTTACACCTTTCTTACTCCCAATAACAAAGTATCCCTCATGGTGGGATCACCAAGTTTTATTTCGCTTTCTCCTCCATTTCCAACCATTTGAAGTTTCTTTTCACAGGAATTCCTAACATTGGCATTTTTGCATGAGGAAAGTTACTCTAAAGCTCAACAACTTTTAATTTCTCTGGCCAGTAATTTTTGCCTTTTATTTATTTGGCTTACAGCTAAAATCCTACCAGTGCAGCTACAAAGTCTGATTTTTTTTTCTTAAGCAAGCAAAGAAACAAAACCAAAGTTGTTAGAATAATAAACGTTTTTTAGTATGGTAAAGGAAAAAAGGAGAAGATAGGAAAGAAGGTAAATTTGGATGACAAGCCTGCATTAATAGTAGAGAGGAAAGTGGGCACTAATTTTTCTAAAGTACCAATGAGAAGAAGGCTCATGCAGCTGAAAGCAGAAGGCTCTTACCACTTGAAGGGGCAGGCACTTTGCAATGCAGTGCTACTTCCTCAGCTAATCTGTTAAATGCACAGTCCACAATTTTTGCAAGAATGTCTGGTTCAGCGTAATGCTTGGCACTGCAGCAGCACTCTCTGCCCCCCGCCACTTCCTACTCATCCACAAACTCCTTCCTCTGCTGTTAAGGCTTTCCCCTCTTTACACGTATGTATACGATGCACGGATGCAGAATGCACAGGTTACCTCCTTGTGCCAGTGTGTGAGGTAAACGCTGTCGTAAACATTCATCCCCTATCTTCAGCAAACACTGTTATATTCTATTGCTTGTTCCACCGGCATTAAAAGCAGTTCAGGACGTGGTCAGTGCCGGCAGCGCAGCGCTGCCTGCCTGGGGAGGGCTGTGCAGGAACCTGCATCCCTGTCCTTGGTCCGAAATCCTTGCCCTGGCTCCTTAGGGATGGAACAAACACACAGCGCTCAGGAGCCCAGAGCCCAGGCACAGCCATGATGTGGCTGCTTAGGTGAAAACAAGCATGAACGCACTGACATTCTGCCCACAAAACACAGCTGTATTATAACTCCATGCACTGTAGCAAACAATAATTCAGAGGTAAAGGGCTTCGTTAATATGGCACCAAATTCTCTGAGACACCCGGCATGTACCACCATCATACACACCCGCC
>NW_009953964.1:3356162-3363390 GCF_000747805.2 Chaetura pelagica
CCCCCCCCCCCCCCCCCCCCCCCCCCCCCCCCCAACAGAATCAGAAAGCACATCTTACCACTGGATGAGAGAGAGGAACAGAAGTGCCCACACCATCATTTTGAGAGAAAATGCAGGATTCAAGAATGCAGTGCTCCCCAGGCTTGTTGGATTTGCAGGAATCATCTCTTTTTCTTCTCTCCCCCCCCCCCCCCCTTTTTTTTTTCTTTTTTCCCCTTTCCTCTTGGTTGCAGATGGATCCGTCCCCTTCTTTAATATTTTTTTGGTAGTGGTTCTCCCCCCTCCCTACCAGGTCCCGTCAGTGGGATGATACATTGCGCCCAGCTGCCGGAATTAATATGCAGGGGGACAGAAATTAGATCTGCACAAGCCCTTTGCAGATATAATCAGAAAACGTCAGCTCAGGCAGCAGGCAGCAGCTTCCAAATCTAGGGGAATAATGTAATTGGGAGAAAAGGGAAAAAAAACCCCAACCAGCCACAGACACGCTCGGAATAAAAAAACAGTCAAGGAAAGAAGAAACATGTACATATGTACACATTGACAGAACCACCGTCACACGTGCAACAAAACCCAATAAAACAATAGAAAGAGTAAATGAGAGAAGAAAAAATAAAAATAAAAGGAAGAGTAAAGCAATGGAGCGTCTGCCTGAATGCAGATTAACTCTGAGGTCAAAGTGGAAATGATGCACTCTGCTGCAGCACAGATTAACACATGCGTGGTGTCAGCCAGGGTGCTTTTTAACCTTTGATTACACAGATGCAGACAGCCTGGATTTTCATTTTGGAAGCGAGAAGGATTTGGCAGGCATAAAAAGGGAGGTTGGAAGGAAAAGCTTGCCCTGTGCTGCTGAGCATCCCCATTTTTCTAAACAGCCTGGAAATTGTGATTGCAAAGGGGAAGAAAATGAAAGGACGGATGGGGGAGTGTAAAAGGGAGGGATGGTTGTTGCTAAGTAACTCAGGAAATGGGGAAAACAGCATTGGTGGAGTCAGTATGAATGAGGTGATTTAATGTGTGATAGGATTAGAGGGAATATGTAAGGTTTTAATCTCCCCTCCCCCTAATAAAATCAGGCTACAGAGAAACAGGAAATGCTTCCTGCCCAGAGGGAAAGCACTAGTTAGCTATAAAAGCTGGACCTTGCCAAATTCTAGAGCTGGTATCCCAAGTTGTATTGTCCAAAAGTGCAATTTAGCAGCTACTATTCAAGGAATCTCATGATTTCCCAAAGAGCACCTCAGTCTAAAAATGGTACTTGGACTATGACATACAATAACAAATTTTTCATCTCCCCCCAGTATTTCTGCCTGAAACTAAAGCAACTACAGACAGCATCAAGCCACCCCAGTGCTTTTTATAAACTGGGAGATTTACGTGTAAATCACCAGGATTGGGAAATGACACCTGACACTTTTTCAGTTCAAAGCCCATCTTTCTAAAAGCCATGGGAGAAGTAAATAATTCTTCTAAAGAATACTTAAGTGGGGAGAAGGATAAATGCTTATAGTAGAATAAAAGTATCAAAATTTCCCTTTGTACTAAGTCTAATCTGAACCAAATTTGACACTTGGATCCTGCTATTTGTATATTTGTTTTGTTCCTATCACAATATATTGAACTACAACAATAAGCAACAGGTCAATGTTATTAGTTGAATGAAATATGCCTTGGCCCCTGGATAGTTCTGTGAAATTTGAGCCCATGTTTAACACTGTCACTGGATTTTTTTATCAGTATTTCCAAACAAAGTAGCAACTTATAAACTTGGTTCTTAATATTTCTAGACTTATTCTTAACTAATTAACTAATTAACTTCACCAACTTGTGAAATAGAGCCACTTCAGAAATAAAAATATATAAAATATTCCAAATGCTCTCCCTGTATCTCATTCTCTCAGAGTGTGTGTATGTTTATATGCATATTTAAATACCAACATTTGCTTGTGGTCCACTTCATTACCTGAACATGAAACTTTAGTGATTTTATTGCTGTAATCTCTCTCGTCAATTATCAAAATGTTCATTTGAAGGTTAAGAGTATATTTTGATAAGTGGATCAAAACTGTTGATAACTAAGAATTTGAACTGTGCAAATAGTTATTGTCTAAGCTACAGTAACCATATCTATTCTAACAGGGGATATCAGCTTTACACTGCACTTGAATTTTTTGAAATTTGTCCCATAGCAAAATGTTTCACTTACTTCTTGGCTTCATATTGTTAACTGGTATCAATGGGTTTTGATGAACAAGCATACACTGAAGACTGTGTAGATTGTTCTTCCAATTAAAACTTGTATCATCATTTTATGATCAATTTTTCATCTGAAATGCACCTACTCTAATTTTATTTTCAGATGTGTGCAATTAACTTTTAGGCAACAATTTAGTGGGAATTAAGAGGGTCTGCTGCCTCTGATACTGTCATTGGACCACACAAAGGCCAAGTTAGGTTTGTCATTGCTCCTAGACAGTAGATATCAGAGCTAACATAATTTACATATCAAAATACGTGACCATAATACACAAAATTTATCCACCAATAACCAAGCAGGCAGTAGTAGTTTTGTCTCTAAGTCAGTTCAAATGCAAAATTGTCCTTGCACTTCTTTGCAACCTTGGCCTGAAGGAAGGGAAAGAAAAAATAGGTTTTATGCTTAATGCATTTCAACATTACAATCTCTGTTTATTATTATAACCTTTGTTGGGAAAAGCTTTGTTTATCTGAAGCAGATAAAACTGCTACAGAAACCAAAATTCTAGTAGTCTGCTTTCTGTTTGAATGCATGTTGTCTTTCAAGTGCAGCATTCTGCTTTTTCTGCCCACAAGCTCAGATCAGACAGTGATGTTTTAGAATTCCATCATAATAAATTATCACGAAGGACCAAATTAACATGAGGACACTGCCTACTGTGAAATGTTTGCCTGACACCTTTTGTGTGATTAATCAATCCCAAAGAGTAATTTGTCCCTGAGAACAAAAGTGGTATCTTGACAAGAGATTACTTTATTTTTAAAGGAAAAATGTCTTATGAATAATTAAACACAGAAATGATTGTTCCAGGAATGTGAACTCTATATCAGAGTATCTTACTGTACTTTGGCAGACAGCTTGTCCATTTACTAGGAGGTCCCATTGATTTCCTAGGTGTCTGTATCTTTAAGCACAAAGGAAACATGGTTGTTCCTTAATCTAAAAATATTTTTCCCTTATATCAAATATTTCATCATACATTAACAAAAGAAGACAAATTATGTATTTAAAAACACAAATGCAAAAATACATGTATCATAAAAGATACAGTAAAAAGGACACTGTCCATGTCAATATATTGCCAAGTTATTCACAAGAAAGATTACTTTTTTTTCTTTTATTGTGTTTATATCTGCAAGTTCTTTCTGTTTCAGCTTGTAATTCCTCATGTAGCTTAGACAAAAAGAAAATAAAAAAAAACTCTACAAAAAGAAAATGCTGATTTCAATGACTCTCAAATTGCATAAGATTTGGATGAGAGGTAACTGGTTTTATGAGTCATGTTAAGGATGGTTGCTTAAAGACAAAAGAAGGAATCATCTTGTTAGCTTAATTGTCCAGTGATTATTTAGGAGACTGTTAATTGCATAACAAGTAATTTTTAATAATTAGAAAAAAACATTAAATGCTTCAAATTACTTTTATCCAGAAATTAAATACCCTAGTCATTAAAAAAATATTTTTTAACTTCATGAATCCACATATTTTTTACAAATATCTTGTTTTAAGTTATATATACATTTATATTTTATAGTAGTAGTAATAATATTGATAATGTTTTGGTTTTCTCCAAGGTTTTTGTAGCATATTACAACCCTAGGGAATACATTAATATTGAATTCCTGAGGAGAATAGCATCCAGCATAGAACATTATTTAGATGGAATTCTAGGATTTGATACTTTTCCTGTGGTTTATTTTCTCATTCATTTTCTGCTCATCAATAGGGACGTATTAAACGTGTGTTAAACAGGTATATTAAACATGGAAACAACTAAAAATCTATTGTGCAAAACTCCTAGAAGAAAGGTAGCTCATGCTTTTGTACATTTGTTAATGAACATATGGGGTTTTGGTTGTGTATGGAAGAGCATGTGTGTTTTCCTATTAGTTTATTAATTTATTATCTCACTGATAAATAAAATTCTCCACTAGATCAGAAACTGCCAGGGCTGACTACTAACTGCCAAGTCAAGGGACAGTGTGGACATTTCATTTAGAAGACCTAGACATGTAGTTCTCTTTTGTGTGCTACATGATACAGATGCTTTCTGAAGGAGTGGTATGGAAGTGGAGTGAATAGAAAGCACACTGTTTAGTGCTAGGCTAAAATCATAGTTTAGAGGTTATTACTGACTTCTTAATGGACAGGAAATCTTGGCCTTTTAAAGAGCTGATTTTTTTAAATCCAGTCTAACAGAACATTTATGAATTCCCTTCAGTACTAAGTACATGATCTAAAAAATATAGTGTATCATGTATCCAAATACAGGTATGTCTGTTTTGGTAAACAATTTAAATTTAATTGTTTATTGTCATATAACTAAAAATTTAGTCATTTCTTGGTCATTTAATTCTGAACCTCACTGCTGCTTTTTCTTGTTAAGTATTGGATGGAGGAGTCATACATTGCATATCATTGTGTAGAATATGGATATTCTAGATTGGCAGAGTAGGAATCCAGATGAATTTTATTAATTAACTGGAAAAGTATAGTTTAAGCATTGTTTCAGTGCTATTTGTTAGAATTAAGATGCTTCACTTGAGCTGTCAGAATAAAAGGAAAAAAAAACCACACTAAAAAGGCAAAAATTAACTCAAGAAGGCCACTGCTCTAAAGCCAGCTTCTTAGAGGATTCAACTTACTGCATTTTTTATAGAAAAAAAATCTTCTTCTACCTGGGAAATATTTTTTTGAAGACTTATTTCAGAACTTAGCAATAACAATGGGAGTTCTTTCCTAAAATATTTCATTTCAGGTTTTCATGCAAAGTGAGCATTTCTTCAGAAGCAGTTTTATTTAAACTGTTTCATCAGGTTTCTACTCCAAGCAGTTACTTTCTAAGTATTTGACTTACAAGAAAAAATGCTGGTAGCCTAAATGCAACCAAAACACAGATTCAAAATACTGTGTTTGTTTATATGCTTTGATCTTGTGCTAAAACAGTAAAGAAAACAAGTTTTTGGCTAAGACTGTGCTTAGATTTACAAGCTCCTGCCAGCAACAGACTTAACAAATGCTATTTTGTGTTGTAAACATCTAAGATTCCCTTATCATAAAATTCTTTCAGGACACTGCATTCCCCATCTCCCTGCCACTGACCTGAAAAAGCTTTCTTATCCTGTGACAGAACCTGGAGGTCCCAGTAGCATTACACTAAATTCTTATGTGAAGAAATCACCATTCTAAGCTACTTTCTAAGAAGCACAATAATGGCTGTTTTCAGAGCAGTTTTACTAATGGCTAAGAAAAGTCTCTGCTCCTCTGGAGTTTCAAAAGAGCATGGTTTTAGGAGCCATATATTGATATGTAAGTTGACATGAATATTTTTAGCAGGTTTGTGCACACAGTGTTTGGGCTCTGTTTATACTGTATGAAGAGGTTAGGTCACATCCCTGTGTTCTGATTACAGCTTTTCCTCACACCTTGTCCTAAATCTCTATGTTGAAGACCAATGGCTTTTGAAACCACCCAAGAAGGCAGTCTCTGCTTCATGTAGTCAAGAACCAAACTGAAGGAGAAAGGAGAATGCTGGAGTTCTCCTCCTCTCACTCTTGAGCATAACGAAAAGAGGCAGGCAGTGCTTTTGTCACTTCTGAGATGATACCAGAATCTTTACATGGAGAAATGAGGGAACTCAATTCACGTAATACGTACCTTCAGTGGGATGGGTTTAGTTCAATTGTTTCAGGTATGATTATGCTCAGTGGTTGTTCTACCTACTTGCATACTTGTTTTAGAAGTTATCTTTCAGTTCCTGCATGGCATAAGTAAACTTTTAACTGCACAGATTCTCTATGTAGTCATGAGAGAGGAAGAAATATTATGTATACAGCAGCAGCACTGAACAATGAAAGGAAAGACACATTTGAAATTTGATGAGAATTTTGAAGGCTACTTTTCAATAACTATGTTCTGGTACTTGGATATATGTGTACTGGAATGAAGCCAAGCAGGTATTCCTAAATCATCTAAGAAACAGCACATTTGGCTGGCCAATATGCTTGCAAATGTATTTTCATCTGTTTATACTCCCAATGAGCATGATTACTATGTTCTGTAATGGATTTGCCAGTGTTCTGAAGCACTGTACATGTAACAGAGAGCTACCAACGCTCAGTGATTTCATGCTGCTTATGGCCAGTTTGCCATTATATGAAAAACATTTGCTACCACTGCATTTTATGTTAAGGTCTAGGTGAGTGATAAAGTGAGTAATAGACCCTGGCATTTTTCTTTAGTTGTCCAAGCTTTTAAATTCCTTTACAAAACATGGGGTTTTTTTATGCTTTTGAGAAATTAAAATCTAAGAATTTTTCTTACTTATTCTTACAAAAAAAAAATAATAAAAAAGTAGCACTCCTGAAGTTGCTAAATCTGTTCATTTAAACTGTGCACATCTACAATATTCTTTTTCTTCCCAGATGAAAAATGAATATTCTTATAGACCAAGAAAACATAGTTAATTTATTTTTTACTTTACCCTCATCTATAATGCAACAAAGACATCAACATCAAATGCATGAGAAAAAGACCTTGCCTATCTTAAGAGTGATTACTTCTTTCTGAAAGAAGTATTTTATCAGTTTTTCCACAAATATCTATTTTCCAGAAGAGTAAAATCTGCAAATTCCTGACAAGAGGCCACAGGAAGCTGCTTGAAAGGCATGTTTAGAATAAAGCCCAAGCACAAGCATCACAAACTTTGATAAGAATTAAGAACGTTTAACTCCTGTCTATAATATAATGTTTATCTAAGCCCAGGTCTTACTTTGCTCATGGAGGTGCAGCCTTTTCTTTTTAGTGGTGCAAGAAAATGCCACTACTTGACAGAAAACAGCCCAACCTCAGAATGTCAGTTTTCACAATTTTAATCACTGTGGTTCTCTTCCAGTTGGTCCCCAGCCCTTAGCTTGGTGGGATATTAGGCCATCCCAAATGCAGTACTTTGTTCTTGCTGAACTGCTT
>NW_009953964.1:3364247-3450208 GCF_000747805.2 Chaetura pelagica
TCCTGTTGGCATGTCATTGCTTGGCATTCCAGTCCCTGCAGCCTCTTGAAACATCTCTGGATGGCTATCCTGCCCTCAAGCACATTGGCAGCCTCAGTTCTGTGACACCCACAGACCTGGTGGTGCTGTGTTTGGTCTCCTCTCATATAGAATTTTATGAACAGCAAAATGTAAAACATAGAAATACTAGCTAAACCAGACTGAGAATAACTATAGTTAATATTTATTTTACATTTAAAATATTAAATTAAGAAAATAATATTAATTTTACAGTACAATCACTGACAGCTTGCCACTGGTCTATTTGTTTATTTATTTCTGCCTGCTTTGTATTCTAGGTGTTTTGTGCACCTTCTCATGGTAAAAAAAAATAAAAATTAAATTTGTAAATTACCTTTCTTTTCAAAGGAAGCTAGTTTAGTTTCCTTGTTCTCTTAGAGTAAAAGCTTTATTGTCAGAGGGGCTGTTACAACTAATGAGTTCATGTTTCAGTACAATCCCATTAGAACTTTAGTAAATGAAACCGCATTTTAAAGCAACAATAACTGGAAAAAAAAGTAAGTTCAAATAAATTTAAACATACAAAACACTATAATGTCTAGTCAGGTTAGGATACCAATTATTTTCATTAGCAGTAGTAGTTATTAAACAACTGTGCTGTTATTACAAATTGATCATGTGATAATAATTATTAGGCAACATTGCTTAGTTTGAAATCTGAAGGTCTTGAGATGTGCTATTATTACAAGGGGGTTTGACTAAAATGAATATGAATTTATATCTTGATAAAAAATAAAGCAAAACGCAAAAAAATAATGAAACCAGGTACTATGAGAAAGCGTGATTTTTACTATCCCTTATCTACTATTACTGTCAGATTCATAGAACCAGGTAGAAATTAAAATGGGACAATAAAAATTTATCCACTTGAGAATTACGTATACTGTCCTCTGACACAGTAGTGAATCCACTAATGAATGAATACTTCAAGAAACCATTAGAAGGAGGTTTTCCAGTACTTCCAAACTATTGGTTAAATCTTACATACTCTCCTTTGTTTCAAATAGTGTATCAGAAGCTATAAACCAAGATTTATTTTCTCTTTTTCATTCACCAAATATTGATTTAATTTTTCATAGTTTTTCCAAAGAACAAGCCAAGAAACTAATGGACTGTACACTTTCATCATGATGTCGACAACAGTGATGTCAGAGTGAATCCAGGAATAAAGGCAAACCTGCTGCTTTTATATCTGGATGATTAGCAGAAGGCATTTGCAATGTTATTTAAACTAGAATTCAAAAGGAAACAAAATGGTTGCTTTTTTCCAGAGATGCTTCTTAGCTAAGTTTTTTATCATTCCAGAGCAATACTGAGGAAGCAACTGTTTATGCCTCTGAGGTAGCATGTTTGCATCACCACCAAAAAAAAAAGAGTTACCTATTATGTATTATTGATCAGGGTCTGTGAAACAGATTCAAGGAAAAACACAGAGAGATGTGGCAAAACTTTCAAGTTTAGATTTAAAATGGAATTTCACAGAGCTCTGTGGAGATATGGGAAATGAAAAATCAGAAATTTTGACTTGTTTTAAAGCTGCTTGTCCTACTGGCCCTGAAATAGTTCTTTACATGTGAAATTTCTCCCTCTGCTCTTGAAACAGATAAACTCACCCAACTGTTGAGAGTTGGGGCTTGGAAGTACCCAAGCAGGGACACACACAGCTGCCCTGGCACTTCTTGGACAGTTTCCCCCTGAAGGGTAGGAAAGAGCACAGCTGTGCCCCTATGCTGCCAGCTCCCACTCTTCTCCAGTAAGGCTTCACTAGAGAGAAGAACAAAAAGTGGCATTTCTTGCAGTCTGAGTGCATTGTTGAGACATTAAGGGATTGAAGCCATAGGTTACAGTGCATTAATACATGCACTCTTTGCTTTTATGTGTGTAATTTTCCTTCTGAATGTAAGACCATTCTTACTTTGAGTTAAACCAACATCATGGGCAAAGACTGCTCCACTCTGTCTCATTTCCTAGGTGTTCATTCCAGGCTGCTGCTACACAGTAATGGAATATGTGGGCAGTATTTCTAGGGAGGAAAATTACTACTTAACACTGTTTAAAAGAGACAACAGATGGGGAGACTATTTCTCAAAATAATCCTCCCTAATGGAAATTGCAGTCACAATCCTGCAGAAAGAAAGAGGGGAAAAAAAACATCTTTGCAGCATCTGTGAAAGGAAATCCTGGGAAAAAAAAAAAAAAAAAAATTAGGATCTTTTAAACAGACAGATGACTGCACAAGAACCTAGAGTTATTTATACATGACAACATTTGCTTAGTTCCTTCAATGTTGTTTATGGATGGTTTAACTGAATTTTCAGATGTGTTCTGTCAGAACATGTTCCCAACTCTGGTTCTTTTACACTGCTTCAAAGTATGGAGAGAAATTTACTTAAGTAGCTGGGAAATTCTTGGCACCAGGTCCCCAGAGATAGTGCCAGCCAAGCTTAGGCCAGGTTTTATGCCACTTCAAGCAAAATAGAAAAGTCTCAATTTTTTTCCTTGAAATGCCATCGACACATGCAAATATTTCTCGTTGGTTCTGTTCTCTTGGCAGTGACTAAACTATTCATCTGTAAAACTTCATAAAGTTCTAGTTCTGTCCCTATTCATTTTTTAGTGTAATTAAATACTATTTTCTTTATTCTATTTGTTGATCTGGGTAGTGTTTTGTATAGTCTCTTGTAGTGTCTAGAGGCTATTATAATGCTTGTTCTGCATCTTAACATTCACTACAGCTGCTCTATAACATTTAGATTCTGTATTTAGAAGTAGACAGGTTGTGTTTTTTACAGATCTTTTTTTCATGTCTTGCTATTTCCAGAATTTGCATATTTGTTTTTTGATTTGATCTATTCAATTGTATGGAAATAAACATGAATTTATTTTCCCTGTAGCAAAAATGTCACAGGACGAGCTCCAGTACTGCTTAAATGAGTTAAACTAAGGGAACAAAACAGAAAAAAAAAAAAAAAAAAAAAAAGTGTGCTGGAAATAGGAATAAGAACAGATGGCCTAAGCTAGCATTTTTAGGTATGATATTACATAAAGTGGTAGGAGGGAAACTAAAAAGGTAAATAGCAACCATTTAAATAGTAGAAATGTTCTGTTGATAATCTCTTATCCAAGCTCATCTACAGTGATGAAGTAAATAATAGCCTTAATAAATGGTAATTATTCTCTCTGTCTTGTATGGATATGAAAACTGAAAATCACAGTTTCAGCATGAAACTGGTTAATTAGTTAAATTGGAATTTTAAGGATACCTACAATAATGAGTATCTGATCTTTGTGGCATTTTTAAGACCTGTACTTATTTGAAAGAAAATGACATTATCAGATCTGCACGACTCATTTGCAGGTGATGTGCACAGTACAATCCATCAGAGACACTCCACCACAAGGTTCCTGCAAAGGAAAGAGGAGTGTCTCTAGGCTTGAGGCTGTCTACCACACTGCCTGCTTGATTTCTTTAATATGCATTTAGGAGCTTTGTTACTACCCAAAATTTGTAAAATTGCCTAGAAAATTCCAGTTGAATTCAGGCAGAACTTATTTTATTCTGCAAAATGAAGCTCTGTTTATACCAGAAAAAAATAAAAAGCATTTCTTCTGGATTTGCTTCCATTTAGACCAGCAATATTTGTTTAAAAGCATAGGCAAACACTGATGACACCACAATTCAGACAAAGCACAGACAAAGAGGCTTATCTAGATGAAGTGAAGTTCATTAGTTCATTTAATAGGACTAAAATAAAATGCATTATAATATAGAACTCCGCTATACTCAGCGTAGAAGACCAGACTCCAGTCAGATCCTCACTTCAGGTGAACCTCTAGTGCTCCTAAGCTTTAACACAGGAATGGCAGGATTTTTGCAAATTTCAAGCAGTTTTTAGGTGTCTTGCTTAGTCTCCATAATCTTTTTTGAAGACATTTCCTTGGCCTACTTGCCTACTCACTGACAGAGAACGGCTGGTAAATTCAGTTTAAGAGCTATATTTTCACATGAATTCAATGCCTTTTCTAGCCTTCCTGGATTATATTCCTGCAATAAATTTTAGATTTATTCCTAAATCTTGCTGTGAATATTCTGCTGTTGAAGGATCAGGAAGGATTCTGTAAAAATAGCCACCCTTATAAAATCAAGCACACCATCAATTTTGGGGAGATTTATATTCCACTAGACTCACTGCCTAGACTCAACCAAAGTGATTTTTTCTCCCTGCAGCTTTTGGGAAAGTTTTCTTTCTATACTCCCCCTCACTTTCTTGGACAAGACTGTATCATCAGCATTGAAATCTCTCTTTTTGTCACTTATATCTCAGAGTAGATTAAAGGAAGTGCTGCTGTTTTTTCATGTGATTATCAACTTAGCCAGGATGAAAAATGCTTGTGTGTATTCCAGAAGTATATGCATCAAATGAATGATAAAATTTAATCAATTCCAGATGATACAGTAAACAAATCTGCCCATAATGAATTAGGATAGACCTTAAATGTATTTTTATGTCTGACCTGATGTATGCCATAAATTAATGTAAAAAGTCTTTCATTATTTTATTATTGATATAGTTTTATATCAGAGAAGCAGAAAATATCATAATACATATATATATATCTTAAGTATTTTTTTAATGTACAGATGCTCAACTGCTAGAAGGTCACAATAATGTTAGAAATTTCAAAGCACCCAAGATGAATCCCAATTGAAAAATAATAATTCTAGCCTTACTGGATAATATTCCTGCAATAAATCAAAAAAATCAAAATTTCCTCCTAAATCTTGCTGCAATTATTCTTCGCTTTAAAGAGCAGGCAGGAATATATAAAAAATAGCTACACTGATAAAAGTAATATAAATAAATATTATGTAAGTAATCTAAATAAATTTGTAGTTTATGTGCATTGGAAATAGAAATTGAGTACAACTTCTGGTCCTATCATCATTTAATTGGGAGAAGAGGCCAACAGCCCCACCCTACAACCTCCTTTCAGGTGGCTGTAGAGGGCAATGAGGTCTCCCCTCAACCTCCTCTTCAAACTAAACAATCCCAGTTCCCTCAGCTGCTCCTTGTATGACTTGTTCTCTAGACCCTTCACCATCTTGGTAGCTCTCTTCTGGACATGCTCCAGCACCTCAATGTCCTTCCTGTAGTGAGTGGCCCAGAACTGCACACAGTGCTCAAGGTGCAGCCTCACCAGTGCCAAGTACAGGGGCACAATCACTTCTCTGTTCCTGCGGGCCACACCATTCCTGATGCAGGCCAGGATCTGTTGGCCTTCTTGGCCCCCTGGGCACAGTGCTGGCTCATGTTCATCTGGCTGTCAACCAGCACCCCCAGGTCCTTTTTTGCTGGGCAGCTTTCCAGACACTCTTCCCCAAGCTTGTAGCACTGCCTGGGGTTGTTGTGACTGAAATGCAAAACTTGGCACTTGGCCTCACTGAACCTCATTGAACCTCATGCAATTGGCCTTGGCCCATCTATTAATCCCGTCCAGGTCCCTCTACAGACCCTTCCTGCCCTCAAGCAGATCAACACTCCCACCCAGTTTCTTGTAACTTGCCAACTTCCTGAGGGTGCACTCAATCCCCTAATCCAGATCATTGCTAAAGATATTGATCACGACTGGTCCCAGAACTGAGCCCTGAGGGACACCACAGGTGATCGGCCGCCAACTAGATTTGACCCTGTTTACCACAACTCTGGGTCCAGATCAGACTTTTAAGTGCTAGGGAAATCTTAGTCAACCATTTGCATATTCCTCTTGTGCATAGGATCATAGTGCTCTCTCTTTAGCTCAAAGTCAAGCTGGATCCTTCTAATAACACTATGACATCATAACAGGAGTTACTGTATGCAAATTTGCCACTTATAATCAAATATGCATTTCCTCTATCAGTTTGGTAGCATTATTAACTGACACTTATAGGTAATCTTGATGATTAAATGAGCTGTTCTTTACAACAAGCATGTAATTTTATGTCTTCCATCAAGAATACAAATCAAGGTGCAATTACAGAAGTTCTGCACTTGAGTCATCTGTGCCAGGTGTGGAAAAATTGGTCTGGGTTTTTACTTCCTTCTTTACTTGTTCCTTAAATGTCTGCATCACTTGTAGTGTATCTTTCTTCATGCTTTTATTTGATAGTGAGGAATTATTTCAGTCCTAGAGGCAATCCTGACAATAACTGTGAATAATTATTTTTGCTAGTAGAATGGAAAGAAAAGGAACATGAATATGCTGATTCACTTTGTCCTGTTGGTTGCTTTTGGAGTTGACAACCATCGTGTCATCAGGTTGTATCTCAGGTTTTTATTCTACATCAGCAAATGTTATTCACACAATATCTAAACTCCATTCAATGCAAGACAAATCTGTCTTGTTACCCTAGTTCAATAGGATTGAATGTATTAAGGAAACATAAGAGGTATTTGATATTACAATAAATCATTGTATGACTAATTTTCATTAAACACAAAATATATGGTCTCAACTGCCTAATTGATAGGTATGTGTAAGAAATGGCAGCAACTCCGTTTATGCTCAGTTTAGACTCACTTTAGAACTTTTCAAGCATGGATTTATTTGTTTTCCTTTGATGCGCAAGTGCTGAATTTTACTTTCTGCAAATAAAGCACTTTAGCTGCTACAGTGATCGATTCTATTTATTAATTTGACAGGTGAGACTTATTCATAGATAGAAGAAAAACAGAGACATATTTTGTTAGTAAAGAATAATTATGCACGGCTTCATCTGTATACCTTTTATGATTTTTGAGAACTGTATTCCTGGTTTGTAGATGTTTATTTTGTTCTTTGCTGGAAAGGCTAGTATTTCTGGGTTTATACAATAAAGTTATTTCAAATTGTCAATTCAGTTTAAGAACTGACTGGTATCATAGCAAGGTAACCAACCTACAGAAAAGCTAGGACCTCTTTGTATGAGATTTTCAAAACTCTAAATTCAAAATGTTCATGACTGTAGAAATAATATTTGCAATATTCTCAAACTTAGGTTTGCTTCTGTCATTCAGTATTTATATTAAATTAATAGGCTTATGTGAGGTACTTCATACTAAAAAAACACCCTCAGAATGGAACATATGGAGTTACATTCTGGGTTTGTTTGCAGGAGCAGCAATTTGACTTCATTGTCATTTGTTGCCCCTTTTCTAGATATCTAATGTACCAGTCACATTACAAGAATATTTACAAAAACAATTCTGATCATAACATCAGTACTAAGTCACAGTATCTGCAGGTGGTGGGCAAAGAGTTGACAGCAGATCAGGGATTTCATCCTTCAGGGAAGATAAATTAAATGCTTCACTGTTGGGGGCAGTAGTCAAGCAGGCAAGCAGAGGACTAGTGGTCTATGTGTGGAGCTCTGCTAGCCCAAACGCACAGTAGGAAGGGATTCCAACTTTGCTACCTCAAAGGCTTGCACACAAGAGAGCAATTCAGCCAGTCTGATTAAAAATGGAAGGAGTATATAATGCTAAAGATGCATAGAATTTGAGTAATGTATTCCTCAAATACATTTTTAGGAGTTAAAGAAAACACGTGATGTATTCTACTTACTTACTGGGGGGGTGAGGGGGAGGTGGGTGTCTTTTACATCACATAATCCTAAATGATCTATTAGTCTTTACATCTTTACTCCTGTTTATACATTTCCATTACAATATGTTTGGGGTTTTTTCCAGGTGCTTACTCAACCTTTGTTGCTTTTCTCCTTAAAGACAATTTATTTTTATTTTTAGAAATACATTTTAACACAAGTTTTTGGAAAACTCAAAAAAAATTATGGAAAAAATTTCCAACATGGCAAGTGCTGTCATACTCATCAAAGAAAATTTCTATCAATTCTAAGTGCTTCATTAAGGTTATGTCATCAATACTGACTTGTCAATATCTAAACCTCACCAGTTCTTTCAAATATTAGAGAAATATATAAATATTAAAAATTCTATTCTGTTGGCTGGAAACATACTATGGAAACATACTATTATTGTATAAGTGTCTACAGCAGTATGTCACTTGATTGTTCTTTTTGTAGCTCAAATTCAATTTTAGATTATGTTTAAAATTATCTGCTGTATTCTTGGTATCAACTGCCAAGCACATGATATTCTGGAAAGCTGAAATTGCTAAACATCTTATGCTGACTTTTTTTTCCCCTAAGTGTTATCTCTAATTTTAGCACTGTTAACACTTTCATCTTGCAAATACTCAGGGGCATGTACAGCATGACCTGCAAATATTGGATCAGAAAAGGGTTTTCCCACCTACAGGCTTCTATTTCAAATATTTAATGAAATCAGAAGGTATGTAAAAGTTATTCTGAGCTACTAGCCCGCCTACAATGTGTCACTGTGGATTGCTGAAAAGTACTATTAAAAAAATGAATTTAAGAAAGTGAAGAGGATAGGAGTCATTATTACATTTGTTGTGACGGAATTTTAAGCTGTTCAGCATTATGAGTCAGTTAACAGCAAAAGAGAGAAAGAATGTAATATTTCAATCCACAGCCTCATCAAAGTGGTTTCATAAGTTATGTTGCCAAGTGCCAGATGGTCAGTGACTTATCTGAGGGCTTAGATGATTTATTGAAAATCACTTTCATTTGTTTCTATCAAATTTCTATTTATGAACAATCTGAGGTCTTTCTGTCTTTCTTCCTATGCAATGAGCAAGTAAATTAAGAGATTTGCATGTCCTCATTGCTTTGAATATGTTCTTGGGAAGAAATTCATGGGGGCAGTGTGAGCTTCTGGTAGATGGCAAGACAGTGTATATTGAACACACTAAGACTTTCCAGTTCTGAGTCATTAGGAGACCTCTAGCTAAAAGGAAAAGAGTGGAGCTGGGCCTGATTGGTACAGAATTCAATAGCATCATTTAGCAGACATTGGTAAGACCCCAAGTTTGCAGCTCAATAAGGAAAACATGCTTCTGTGCAAGGACAACTCCTGTATCCCTAACAGTGGTCCAGGTGACTGTGAGAAGGATGAAGGGAACAAAGAGCTCTGTCTGACAGCTGACCTTATTTTCACCTCCCTCCTGCTCCCCCCTTTTTTACATTTCTCATCTCTTGCTGAAAAATATTATTTTTTTAATTTCTAAGAAGTATGGGACTTAGCACAGTAGAGTACTGAGGAAAGTGGAGTTGAATTAGATTAATTCAATTGAATGTCTCATATCTTAACAAGAAAATACAAGTAACCAGAAGAATCCTGCAACCTTGACTATAATAAAATGAGCTATGAGGAAAAGACTGGCTCTAAAACTGATTTTTCTAAGGGCAGGGGGCATAAATGGAAACTGAATGGTGTTCCATAGCAATATTACAACCCGCATGACAGCATTGTGCCCAAGGGTAACAGGGACATACCATTCATTAGACATGTGATTAATGGGAAAAATTGGGAAAAAAAATGCAATAGAGTTATTGAAAGGAAGAGAGAAACATAAGTAAAAAAATCTGCTCAGAATAATGTATTAGTCTACCCTTCCATTGAATTTGTATTCTAGTACTGATCTTAATAAAGTACTGTGTGCCAGTTTGGGGTGTTTAATGTGATATTTAATTTAAAGCTTTGATTGACTTCTGGAAAATCTAACAAGCATTTAGTTTCATTTATTAACATCTAAAGATGCAGTATTCATCATTGGTGATTTTAATTAATGTTCCTCTTCAGCAATAATATACAACAGTTAGGTGACCTTGATGAGAGAACATTCCACACTGTTAAATAATAGACATCTAAAAGAGTATTTTGATTTCTACATCTGCCTGGTTCATTCATTCCTTTGGCAAAACTTGTTCATGGTAGAATAAAACCATGCATGCAATGAGACACTTCTTTGACTTTTGACTTTTTCCTTAACTTGTACAATGAAGTTTAGCTTCCTTTCAGGGGGAATATTGCTGGATAGTAAAGGTCACTTCCTGGTGAATTATTTTTGTCCAGTCACAGCTTGTGCTTTGGAATTTTTCTTCTATTTTCTGGATAGTTCTTGTAATATATAGGCCAATTTAATAACTAAATAATACATCTTCATAAGACAATTTGCATAAGTGCTTCTTTAGGATACTTTGCATAAAATTATTCATGGAACTTAATCAGAAGGCTTGGGCAAAAAATACTTTTGTCTGCCACTTAACATGAGCATCATCCAAAGGTATGAAAAAGTTCAATAAGGCTGAGCAACACCCAATAAATCTGTTTTTATGGTTATATATTTGATTGAAGAAATAATGTTTAATAATAAAAAATTGAAGGAGGGATAAATTATGAAGTATTATAGGAAGAAAATATTTTGTCTTGAAAATTGATTCCTTAAAGTCTACAATTTCAAGTCTTAGTAAGTTCCAGTCATGAACAGTATGGGACAAATTAATTGTTGAGCTATTATGGCTCTGCTAGTCATATAGAAGAGAGAAACCTTATTCTGAACACAAACACATTGATCATAACTTTATTCTTAGAGTGGACTCTCTTCTTTATCTGTGTCCATGGAAAGGCTTGTAATAAAAATGTTCCCAATCTGCTGTACTGAAAATAAATTTGCAACTCTTCCACTTTTGATTGGTCCCTCACTTGCTGAAATAAAATTCTGTACCATGGCACGTTTCAGTGTTTTCTCACAGTTATATCAGGATTTGGCCTTACCACATTTCCCAGGAATCCATTTCTTAATTAACTTCAAAATTGCATAGGTTTTACACGACTTATAGTTGTCATTTATTTATTTATTTGTTGCTAATGTTGAAACAGTAAAGAAATATCAGTGGTGGTATTCACTTAATACCAGAATGAACTCTGTCCTGAGATTGTTCTTTATATTCTCTCACTGAAGAAAGTTTAACTGCTTAGATTATATCTGGGATATTCCAGCCACGTGCCATGAGGCTGCTGATACTGACAAGGTTAATAGCAGCCATCTCATCTTATTCTCTTTTAAAACAGAGACAATAAAGATTCTGAGTTTAGTAATATGGCCTTTCTCCCTGTGTGTTTTACCCTGAAAAATTACTGCAATCCAAATACTGTAGTGCTATAAGCAAAGAAAACTATGGTGAAACAGTAAAGTTCTTGTTTCTACATGTAAGGCAATCTTGATCTTGACCAACTGAAATTCTTTTTTTCTAGGTCTAGCACACAGATTTGATTAAAGGAGAAGAAAAATTAGGAAAGTTCCCTAGAGAAAGTATCATTAGAGGTGACAGGAATATTCAGATTCAAGTGATGGAGAAGAGGAACAGAATTTGCCAAAACAAAAGGCAGATAAATCAGCACATTTCCACTTTAACTATTGCTTTCCTTTAAGTGTTTAATTAATTGAACTTGCTCAGGTCACAGAGTATCTGCTCCTTCTTGTTGGATTATAAGGTCAATATAAAATAAATATGAGCTTTTTTTGCTTCTAATGTATTGAAAAGGACTTTTCAATAGTATCATTTGTTTGCAGTTAGTGTTACAATAGTCCTTGATTTTACTGATAACTTAATTGATGCAGCAGGAGGGGGAAAGTGCTTTGGAAATACACTAAATATACATTTGTGTTCCCACTCCTAAATACCTTTTAAATCCACCTCTGGTCATTTGCAATTGAACTAATTTCTATACAGTTCAGGTTTATAGAAATACTTGTGGAAAGTGCAGAAGCTATCATCTAAGTAGCACTCTCTAATCAGATCATGACTGCATTTGGTTAACTACAGTGAGAGAGCAGACTCAGGTGTGGACAGTTTGGTAAACCATCAGAGTCTATAAAAGACTGCTACCAGAACAAATGGGTTAGTAAATGATCATCTGTATTTAGTTGCTAGGAGGTAAGTGCTTTGAATGTGATGTGGGGCTTTAGGGAACCTGTCTAGAGGCTGCTAATAGGGATCGATTGTTCAAGTTTAAGTTGTCATTGTGTGATACTCGTTAGTGGTAGTGAAATGGGAAAGTTATAGGTGCCTACAGTGCAAAATTTTTTGTTGACATGTTTGACTTTTTTTTTTTTTCTCTAGGTGGCATACTGGTGTATTGTCTTCATAGATAGTACAGCTAATACTTCTGATCTGCGTTGGTTTATTTAGAAACTAATGTATCAATCTTTGCTAGTTTCTCAAAAAATCTGTCTTTAATTTTCTTCCTGAAGATAACTGCCTAATTTACTCTGACTTCTTGAGGAAAGAAGGTTCAGTAGTAGCATATCTTTTAAAAAACTAGCAGCAGATTTATAGTTCCTTTGGCATTTTTTTGCAAAGTATAGTATTGGTAATTTCTAATCTATTGCTTTGAGAAATTAGCACAGTGTAAGTAACATTTTTCTATGGACCTGAAGCTTTTCAGTGCTACATACTTGAGCATTAGCCAGCCTCTTGAACAGAACTAGTCATTACCATAGCAGTAAATTTTCATGTTAAAAAGTCTGGTAGCACATGCATTCAGAAGACACAGAGATCTTCTAGTTCTTATATTACTTGCAAATGGCTGAAACCAATCAGTTCTGTTTTAAGGGCTACAGTCAAACTTCTAACTTATAAGTAAATTTTATGATTGCTTTCTATCTCCTTTGTGGCTAAAGGGGTTTGGAAAAATATAGATAACAGACAGAAAACCTGCCATTTTGAAGAATAAAACTATATGATCAATGTGAACTTATGGCAAAGTTTTTTCCTTGGAAATTCCAGTACAGGAAAAAAAAAACCACAACACTAAGCTGATTAAATAGAAGTCACAAACACATTTGGACAATTCAGTGCAATAATTTGTTTACATATTTTCAGATTTAATTCTGTGCTTGTTATCTAGGTTTATGTCTTGTGTGGTTTTTTATGGTGGAACCTAATCTGATATGGAGCTAAACCAGCTTAGTTTCATCTACTGAAGGCCCATGAAAAATTTCCCCAAATCCATTCTTTCAAACATCTCTAATCTATTTTAGTTTTCTCTACTCTCTCTTTTCTACTATGACTTCCCTTGCTCCTCAGATTTCATATGGAGACTATAAATACCTCTCAATGCTTAGTGTTCCTTGCTTTTGTGAGACGAGGGCTAGAAGAAGGCTGCACCTTTGACCCATATATTTTGCTTGTGGTGGTGAAACAGGATGGGGAGGTTTGTAGGTCAAGATAAAGACAGAGACACAGCTTAACTGTTACTGTCACAGGCAAAACAGACTCAAGTTGAGTAAAAGTAATTAATTGCCTATTTAAATAGATGTAGGCAGTGAGAAAGAGAAAAAAAAACAACATTAGAAGTCTGCCAGCCACTTCCTGGCCCTGTTGGGCTCAGGAGCTCTGCTGGCGGGCCGGGCTGCATCCCACGGGGCGGCCGGAACCAGCCCGAACCGGCCACGTCTGGCACGGGCAGCCGGGGTCTTGCTGCCACACACTGTGCACCTGCATGGCTGTAACATCATCTGGATCAGCTTGAGACAAGATTAGACAGCCTTTTTGACCAAGGAACAGGGTAAGTTGTTCTCACTAAGTCAGTTCAGGGCATCCAGGCACCTTTTTACACCAAGTCCTTTACTCAGCAAGTCCACTTGAGTAACAGTGGATAACAACTCTCTCTATAATTCTTTAAAAATCATGTTCTCTTTAAGCATACGATTGTAAATCTTTACATAGTTAGAAGGGCCAACCATTAGCATTCATATGGTAAATTAAAGAATGCTTAACAAGAAAAATCATCTTGGAGAGCTCGGTAGCTGAGGGTGTGAAAACAGAATGCCCAAACATATTTGCTAAAGAGATGAAAAAGTTAAAAATATCATGCAAACCAAGGCAAATCAGACTTGCGCACTCACTTCAAGGATTTAGTGGCATTAATTAATAAAAATAATGCAAATTTTACTTCAGAGTTTCATAGCTGATCAGTTGACCGTGGTTTGTTTGAAATACGTTATGATCTGACCATAAGAATAGTGATTTCTAATTTTATGAACCTTTCCATACTCTTGTAAAGTGTGTTATATCATAAATGCATGTTCTTCTACTTCATTAAAAAAAAAAAAAAATTACAGAAAAAACCCCAATCAAACCAAAACAAACTTGTTTGCTGTTGATTTAGGCCTCCCTTGAACTCTAATGTCTTTACACAAACTGTCTGGCACAAGAGCTGCTTGTGTTACACTGACTACCCTGAAGCTTCCCAAATGTATCAAAGTTGAAGTCACTCAGTAATTTTGCTGTCATTCTTAATGTAAACACCATGGATGACACTTGTATTTAAATCAACACCCTTCCTGCCCCCATTCCTATTTTTGCACTCAAGTATTCTTTCAAGTATAACTTAACTGGTAGTAAGTAACTCAACAAGATATGTTTAGTGGTCTAACCTTTTCATTCCAGCAAGCTCTTAAGTAGGATGTTTGAAGGAACTGTATGTGCTTGTATTCAAATGTATGAAACAGCCTTACAAAAACTGTTGAGCTGCATTACTGCAGTGTATTTCCTTGAGGAGTGTTGGCAGTGGAGTTGTGGGATTAAGATCACAGAGTTCAGTTTTAGCTCTGATTTAAACTTACTGGTTAGCTTTAATAAAAATGAACTGCTTCTACTTCAGTCATCCGTCAAGTGGATATGATGGTATTGGTCTAACCAGGGTTTACTGAGACCTCACAAAAAAGAATATTTAAATGTGTACAACATTACCCAGTAACACTGCAATAATTACATAGATTAAATGTGAAGGACATTCTGTATCCACGGGGCTTGCCAAGTGCTCTGTGCAAAATAGAAGGAAGAAACTTCAAATAATTATGCATCTATTGGAATAACATCTGAAAACAACTGGAACAGGAATATTTCAATTCTAAACAATTTTAGGAATACTTGCTTAGATATTAGCCTTTCTTATGCATTCACATAATTAAATTGGTTTATTTCTAATAACTTTCAGATTCAAATTTTTTTTCCAAATACTTTCTGAAAAGTACATTATATCATCTCTATCATAACTTGAATAGGTAGAAAACTAGTAATTTGCTATACAGCACAAATGAACCATTCTTTTAAAGATAATCGGGGGGGAGGAAATTCAGAAAATTTGCCTATTGATTAATAAAAACAACTGGAA
This sequence comes from Chaetura pelagica, assembly GCF_000747805.2. NCBI lineage: Eukaryota > Metazoa > Chordata > Aves > Apodiformes > Apodidae > Chaetura > Chaetura pelagica. Next base: position 3,379,394 of record NW_009953964.1, read on the forward strand.
CAGGAATATTTCAATTCTAAACAATTTTAGGAATACTTGCTTAGATATTAGCCTTTCTTATGCATTCACATAATTAAATTGGTTTATTTCTAATAACTTTCAGATTCAAATTTTTTTTCCAAATACTTTCTGAAAAGTACATTATATCATCTCTATCATAACTTGAATAGGTAGAAAACTAGTAATTTGCTATACAGCACAAATGAACCATTCTTTTAAAGATAATCGGGGGGGAGGAAATTCAGAAAATTTGCCTATTGATTAATAGATAATATTTTTAAGAAATTTTGTAAGTTATATCCCTATATGTAGCTTTGGAAGCAATACATATTGAAGACTTTGACCCCATATGTTAGCTTGACCTTCTGGAATCTCCACTGGATTAATGAAGGAAATTTTATCAGGGATATTTTGGATTCACAAGTTCAATAATTTTCTGGAAACTTTTCTAATGATGTTAGGGCAGTCACATAGGATGGTTTTGCTGTTTTTTCAGGAATGTGAAATCACAAAATTTGAGTATCATTAATATCCATTTGGGTGAACATAACTGTTTTTTTTTCTTGAAGACCTGGCCTACCACTGCAAGCCTTTGCCATTTCATTTGCAATGAATGTCCCTTGGGCAATGTTCCTCCTCTTGCACTTGAATAATAGAATAGTCAGTTATTTCTCATTTAGGATTAATGAAATGTTTCAAAATACTTAGTTTGAAGTTTTCCATGTATTTATCATGAGCAAGTCTACTCAGCTTATGTCAATATAAATAGCTCATACATACATCTACCAGAATAAAGTCTGTTACTACCACAAGGACTGATGATACATTTTACATTGCTATTTACTATAAAACAACAGAACAAAATGTTTTATATTATAGAAGAGCTTGAAGTCAAAGTGCTTGATTAGATTTTTTGAGAAATTAGATCATTTGGCTTGGAATTAGTGTCATTCAGAAATAATTAAGGAGAGAGTGAAAGAATTAAGACAGTTGGTAGGAAGCAATTTCTCTTATAGTCAAGTAATCGGTCTAGTAGATTATTACAGGAGTATGACAGAGTGAAACATCTGTTTTATTTACTTCTTTGTTTCCTTGTAATAAAAATTTATCATGCTGTTTGTCATTGTCATCTTCTCTTGACTTTTAATCTGCTATCACTAATTTCCTTAGCATCTTTTTGTTGTTTCCCTACAATTTCTAGCTTCATGCCATATTTCTGGATGGTTTTATTTGCAAGCACAAACATTTCAGCTCACCTCTAGGATGACAGTGAGACATGATTCCACCTGCTCAGTGTAGAATCATATCATGTTTTCTGATTTGTCCTCACTGATGAATCCATCTCCTCCTTAGGCAAAAACATACATGTCTCTTCTTTTGCCATCTCCTTTCTCAAAGACTGCAAATCTTTCATTTTTCTCCTGTGCATCACTTCTTTGTTCAGACTTGTATCAAAGCCTTCATATCTAGGCTATCACAATTATGACCATGAACAAAGATGTGAGAGAGAGGCTTTTCTTGTTTATGCAATCAGTAAGGCTTTTCACTTTCTGGCATCTGGTTGCTGCAGTCTGCGTTTTCTTTAGCCTAAAATACTTATCCTAGTTATCCACAACACCACTGTAAAAAAAATAATTTGCATCACAAATGGCTTTCATTACCTTTTACCTTTCTTTATCTGCATTTTCTTCCCTGTTTCACCAAATATAAGCTACTTGTCTGTTTTCACTTTACAGCCACCTTTTCCATAATCTGTCAGTCAGAACCAAGAGATCAGGCATCATATCCTGCACCTTGATGTCAGCTTCTAATATACAGGTATGAACAAACAAATGCTCTATTGTATGGCTATGATTGTCTTTGGGGGGTGGAGGAGGGGAAGAATCTTTCAGCAATAAATATCAAGATTTTAATACAAAACAGACACCTTCCTTTCTACTGTCACCTTCTTAGTGTTGTGTTGGGTGTGATCTCATTTGCACCATTACCTCTTTCAGCAGACCACTTTGGGGATCTCATGCCACTGTCTAAATTCATATTTTCCTATTTGTGTGATTTTTCAATTTTTTTCATACTTGGAGACAAGATTTACCTGTCAAATGTTCATTTTAAAATTGTACCAAATTGACTCTGTGGTATGAAAACTATTTTAGAGAAAAACGTCATAGCTAAATAACTTTAATTTACTTCACAAAATTGTTAACAAGAACATGGAGGTGGTTTCCTAAAATGCTGCAACTACTAATGAGTATTATCCCACTGTTAGTCTTCAAGCTTTTCAGACTCCAAAACTATGAAGTATGAAGCATCATTATGTAAACTTAATTTAATTTAGTTTTAAAATATCATCTCTACCCATCTTCACCTTTGGTCTTTGAGACAGTCACTGAATTGGCCTAATACTTCCAGTAAGTTGTTAAAACCTTTTTTTCTAAGCCTCTGTGGAGGTTCTCATACTGTACTTCTCTCTCACAACCTTTAATTGTCAAGAAGCAACAGTGTATCGCTGTCCTCTTAATTTTGGAGGGGTTTTGATAATTCAAAACATAATTATTCTAATGCTCCTATGACTGGATCTTTTACTTCCGTAGTACTTGATATTTGACAATGGCATTGCATATACTATTTATAAATCTAATTAGAGAAGAGCCCTGATTGCAGAAATGACTGGGCTGTTCTTTTAACTTGTCTCACAAGATAGGATCTCTCATTAGACTTGTCTTTGTGAAACATTTATTTAATTAATGAAAATGGTGCCTCTGAAAAATATTATCAAGCATAAAATTACTCTGGATTTTCAAAGGAGTAGTACTGAGTCAAGGAGGAAAATAGCACCTAGGCAATTCCCATTCTTCATAACTTGTCATGCAAGAAATTATGTTCAGATGCTGAATTATATTAATAATTTTTCTCTAGCCAATCTATTCGGAGTTATAAAAATGAATGGGGCATCAGAAAGTAATTAACGTTATTTGTGTATACAACAAAAATGTATGTTAAAATTTCATTTAAAAATTGCTATGAATGAACAAGTGTAAATTAATTCAGTAGGAGAGTTAGAATTTAACACATTCTGTATTTGTCCTTGCTACTCTAATAACTGAAGCCCTTTGCAAAGGATTTTGGTTAATTAAAAAAAAAAAAAAAGATACAAATTCTGCATTATTTTCAATAGATATTTTAGATAAAATAACATTCTTGCTGTTGAAATTAGATTTTCCTTACTGTCAATGTCACTTTTTTAGTCTGTAGAGGATGAAGAAATGTGTTTAAAATGTCTACTTAAAAGCGTGTTTCTTTAAAAAAAGAACCTCACAATTTAATCAGAAAAGAACAACATAAGCACAGATTGGGACAAGCTGTTCACATGAATTTTGCCCCTCATCATGTTCCTTTTAGGATTAAATAATTAAAATTTGTAATATCTGTGGAGGTTTAGATAAAATACAGCAGCTGACAGGAGCTGAATAGAGTGAAAAGTGCTGAGTGATAAACTTGATTTAATTTTTCTTTCTTCTTAAGCTGTAGATACTTTCCAGGAACAGTGTGGGGCACCATTTGAGGTGGGGTAGAAGGGCTGTTGGCGAGAATAAGACAGTAGACCCCACCTTGCAGTGTTGCACACCAAGGAGGTTTTCTGTGTCCCAAAGTTATTTGCACCATGTCAAGCCAATCATTTCTAACAACAAAATGTCTAGACCCCATAGCTATTAGGCATTTCTCCATTCATAAGGTGCCAGTTCTTTCTTTATCAAATTATACCTTTGCAATGAGGGAAAAGTAAGAATAATATTAGAACATTTTCTCTAGAATTACAAAAAAAAAGAAAAAAGGTACATTGTGTGAATGAATTGGGTATTACTTAAGGAAAGAACACAAATTAAGGCTACTGAACTGCTAAATCAAATTTCATTTGTAATTTTGCCCACTTATTGAGCATTCTGCTGATCTAGCTCAGGTCTATGTTTCAATATTTATGAGAACCCTGATTCTGAGATTGAAATTAAACTATCACCTTTAATAATTTCTACACATTTGGATACAGTATCATCAAAAACAAACAATAACAAAACGAAACCAACAACAAAAAACAACCAAAACCCCCCAAACATGGACCATTAAATTTATGTAGCAACCTCCAGCACTAAAATGTTCTTCACACTGTTCTTCCTTACTATTGATCCTTATTCTGATAAACTTAAAATGTAAGCTTCTTCAAATTAGAAGCTTTGGTAAATCAAGCACTAGCTAAAATGTCAACTTACTAGACAGTTTCATCATATTGGACAGGTTTGTGATATGCTGTATGCTATTTTTCTTGAAACAGTACAGTAAATGTTATTTTACTGAAAAAGCCAATGGTGCATGACTGTCAAGTAGAGTTTACATAAAAAGAGCCACCATGGAGATAAGTGTGTCATTGAATATAACCACTGCCAAAGCTGAAATGTTTATGAAAATTATTTTTAAAACATTAAATCAGATTTATCCTTAACTTCTGCTGCACCTAGAAATTATGTAGTTTGGACTCAAGAGGAGTCCTTCCTTAGGTTATTTGAGTCATTTTATAACACTAAAGTATGTGCTTTCACATGTACGTATCTCTCAGTTCACTGTTAAAGGAAGTTAGGTGTCTACCTTTTATCCTTTGTTTTACACACAGCTATGCATCTGAAGCAACTTGCTACAGGTGCTCACTAGCTTAATATTTTGGGGGCTTTTTCTTCTTCACAAAGTGTCAGCTTTTGTGTCATTCAACTAAGTAGAAGAAGATATACTCATTACTTAATAACTTAAGTCTGCTGAAGTAATATCTTCTGGTACTGTGTGTTGTCTTATCACTATATCCAGTGTGTAGTGATTCCATGCAATATGGTTGGTGTCGACAGGAATTAGTCTTCACACATACCTTCCTATGTTTTGTTTAGTAGGAGTCAGATGAATTCCATTTCATCTCTTAGAACCACTTTGATCTTGTCCCTTGAACTTTGCCAGTTCAGTGCCATGAAGAAATGTTAGCAAACATACCAGAAACAGGAACATGCAATACCATAGTCTTTGTTGCAATACCAGGAGGTGTCATTACTTTTTTGTGAAGATAGATGTTCACTGTGGTCACACAAAAGGTTTGTGTGTGACTCTGTCTATATGTTGTAATTTGCCTTTTTTTGTGTGTTTCCAGTTTGTGTGTGTGTATATATATACATACACACATATATATACACGCACATATATATATGTATATGTATGTATATATATATAGGATGCTTCTTTAAGGCTGCTGTCTTGTTGGAATGTCTGAAGATGGGAGTATGCCCTGAAACATAAAAACATTAACAGTACTGTTTGTTATAGTGGGACTTTGCCTTTTACTGGTCAATCTGCTTGTGAGTAATATTAATGAAAGATGTATGGTTGAAGTCACACTTATTGGCAGGTGTTCACGCTGTCTTCTAAAGCTGACAATATCCCTTTCTACTTGGTAACAATTAGTTTGGATGTTACTAGATAAACTGGAATCCCATCTAGGCCAAATACTGCAAGAGCTCCTCCTAATGGTGCTAAAAGAAAGAGAGAAAAGAAAAAGCAAAAAAGAAGAAAAGAAAAAGTTGGATAGAGGACAGTGATACAGAAAAATTTTGCTGCATCTGCTACTCTGTTTTCTAATTTGAATAATATCACCATGTTACTGAAAGGCTTTGATACAAAATTATCTGAAAGAACTTAGTACTTTTCTCTGAAACATTCCAAATTTCTTCTGCAAATTATTTCACCAATTGTGATGAAATCCATACTTCGATACCTGGAAAAAAGTGTTCTAGTGCTCTTCAGGTGTGTGCAGCTGCTGGTGCAATTTTCCTTCAAGTGTGTGTCTGTGGAAAGGTGGAGTGACATACTAAGCTGAGCACATGTATCCTCTTGCTGACTACAATAGCATGCAGTAACTTCAGTGCAAAGCTACTCTTTTTGCAAAATCACATCTGTATGCAGGCAGCATGAAAAGATGACTGGGCTAAATTCAATATTTGGCTTATAATAAAGTCTTATAAATTCCAGTCTTATAGATCCCAGTCCTCTTTCACCTCTTCAGCTGAACGCATTCCTCTACTCACTGGTCTGGATAAGGATGACAAAACTGAATCTTAATCTAAGCTGACAAAATGCTCTCCACAAACAGATGAACGTGTTTTAATTCGAGCCGTTGCCAATGAAAGAATGGGCTGGCTGGGTACAGCAGCCTGTAGCAAGTTGATAGGGAGAGGCTGTTAGGCTTTTATTCTATTTCTTTGTTTTCTTTCTTTTTAATATAGAGCAGAGTAACCTTGAAATGAGTTTGAAATAATCACAACTTGTTAAAATATAGTTATTGTAATCTAATTAAATATTATAAAATTATTTCTACGACCTGTGACTAAAGACTTTAATATTTTATATAAAAGCAGTGTAAGTTTCAAGGGCCATTTGAATCAGTGGAGCTACACTTGGCAAAGAAGCAGATGGTGGTTATGGCAAAAGCAGTTTTCTCTCACAATGTTACTGCTGGGCACTTCAATCACAGGTGTAAATAAGAGCTCCCTGGGGGCTGCTGTTTCACATACAGCTGTGATGATCTCTGAGGGGCTGTTGTAACAGATGGACATCATCACAAGCTGCTCATACCTGATGTCTGTGTGCTGAAGGCTGTCAAAAGAAGTGTGCATGGCTTTATATTGAGATTCTCCACCCCTTTTGTAATCCTGTGATGAATGTCATTATTTAGATAATCACTAAGTTGCATAGTGAGAGCTGTGCAATGTGGAAAGTAAATTTAACACAAGCCAAATCTCTTCACTAACTTTTTCCAGGGGTGTTTTTAACTCTGTGGCCAAAATGTTTACGTATGTTTGGATCGTGCATATTCCAGAAGGATGCCTGTGATAAATAAAAATGGCATATGTTGCTAATGTCAGAGTTTGAAGACAGCTGGTGATTTTCAGCTAGGACAAATAGGCCCAATTCTATTTTCACTTTTCTTTGAAATACAGGGAGCTGACTGAGATACAGCAGAGTATGAGGGTCTGGTTGACTCTCTACCAGTCTAATATTTGGATAAATCAGAGGACAAGGTGAAGGAAGGGCTAAATTCAGACCAGCCTGATTATACCATTGCATCAGCACATGGCTTTTCAGCAACCACAGCTCCGCACCTTTGAGTAGTATTGAAAGCACATTCCTCATGATCTGAGTCAGAAATGCAGAAAAAGTCATGAAGTATAAATTTTCTAGCATTGACCAAGGGTGTGATACAACTAATATGCATTTCCTTAGTGTTTATTCATACCAAGTTGTATGCCTTACAACCTGCTATTTCTCCCATAGGAAAAGGCTTTCTATTCTTTAATATCTCTTCATGGAGGGAGTGACTTCGAGTAGAATTTGTTTAATTTTAATCATCTCAATCTGAAGGTACATAAGCTTCCTCTCTAGTCATTTTAGGAGAAGGCCACTTCCAACAGAATTAGGGTCATTTGTGTAATTCTGTTTACGGAGTCAATATGTCCAAGGTGTCTAGATATTAACTTAAACATTTACCTTTTATTCAGTGTAATTGTGGTACATAAACCATTGGCTAAATAATTTTAAATTAGCAAATTTGTATAGCTTAGATCTAAGTTCAATTAATCTATTAAATTAATTTTACAGAATGAATTCAACTAATATTTGCTACCATTAACTTGTCCAATTCTATTACTGAAATGGGTCACTTCAAGCAATGGTAGAACAAAGCAGTAGATGTCTTACTTTCATTTTGAAACTAATAATACAAAGTGGGATCTACAAATTACAAACTTGCATCAATACTTAATTTCCATGTACTTCTCACTTGCTGGTTAATCCTATAACAATCTTTGCATCTTTTATTAAGCATCAAGATAAGTAAGGGGTTTTTAAAATATAATTTCTTATTAGAACAGTTTCCTTTGTGCTGTTCTCCATTCAGGCAAAGGATCTTTTCTTAGCCTGCCCTTTTAGCTTGATAATTTGTCTTTGTTCTTACTTTGCGTCACCTTCCTCTTCACCAAACATCAATTATTTCTCTCTCTTTTCAAAATATTAGTACAACTGATTCTTAGAGCCCTGCCGTGTAGTTTGGGGAAAAACTGTTTTCTGCAGTTGTCACTCAGACTTGTCATTTAGAACTGCACTATCATGAGAAAACATGGTTATTGATGGCCATTCAAACTGTGCTTAACATTCTGTAAATAAAGTATTCTCCTTTCTAGTGTACCCTTTAGGTAATGGTGTCTTTCCTCAACTAGCGTCCTCACTGCAGAGGGACTGGCCTTAGGCTTTCCTGTTCTGTAAAGAACAGAATTCAATTGGAAGGAGCTGAGACAAGCAAAATCTTCCAATTCCCACAAGCAGTGTCAAGACAAGGTGTTCGCTGTATAATCACTTCCTGCATGACAATAAACAACATTTAAGGTCTAAATGTCACTGCTGTATCATTTCATAAATAGTGGCCTAAATCAGGCTGGCCATTGTTTTAGTTTTCATTGTGGAAGAAGTAAAGCTACAAAAAATTTAATTCTGAGTATTTAGTACAAAAAGTTTTGCCAATGGGTGTTTTGCAGTGTCATTTCTACCGCGCTTCTCTTCTTCCTCATTTACTCTACTTGAAATATCTGCAGGAATATGATGAGGTGGTCTTGGATCATAAAGGGCACTGCAGTACAGTGTTTTAGACATATGAACAATCAAAAAGCATAAGCTGATTAATGGAATCTGAAGTTTCTTATCTATAGAAGCACTTCCTTAAAATAATTGTGCCGTTAGTTTGACAAAAGCAGTGAACCTTTGGAAGACTCCAAGCCAGTGTCAGTAACTCTTTTTGTAAGTCTGCAGTTTACCATGTACTCCTGTTGCGATTAGATTTCCATATTAATGTCATTTTTGTTCTACTTTTGTCACTCATGCAGGTGACTCCCCCCTCACATGCCACTCCCCTTTAAAGAAGCATCACTTCACACACAGTGTCTAAATGGGAGATGTACAGGACAGAAATTTTTGACATAACTGTCAGGTGAATATATTTGTTTCTGTCCATAGCAGATAGTGCCAAAAATAGCAAACTGAAAGCATAATAGTGGAAAGCTGCTGAGCTTCTCTGTGTTAGTTTGTCGGTTTTATTGTTGGTTTTTGTCCATAGTGTAAAAGTGAAAGGGGGTAAAGGCACTTCTCACTTTTTACTTGATCTGCTGAGACATGACCACTTCACTTAGTTTTCTGTTCATCTATTCACACATTAGCTTTGCTACCACTTACTTAGACAGTCTAAAGCTGCAACTCCAACTGTGTGTTGATCTAGCAAGTAGCATATCATTCTAACTTGCTTTAGTTTTTAGGACTTGATTTACCCTCTAAATGTTTCTGGTGTGCTTACATGAGTATGCCTTGTCTTCACATTTCCAGACATATCACAGTTATCCCACAGCACAGTCTTATCTATGTCAAATTTAACAAGATTTTCATGTTTTAGTGATAAAGTGTCTGTGCTAAGACTCAGTTTGGGAAGAGCTCTGAATTGCAATGAGCAGCTTGAAATGACCAAAAAGGCTTCAAAACTGAGGGTTTTTTCAGAGTACTGAATAAAGTTTTTGAAACAGAGAACTTGGAGTGAGACATAATACATATAAGGTGTATCTTTTTGCATACACCCATACATTATACCTTTTAAGTATGTTATCTTCAGACTCCCAGCTTGCTTAGTTACAGCAAGTTCTGGCAGTCTCCTCTTGGGTTCCCAGGGCCTCTGAAGGCAGGCTGCATGTCTGCTCTGTTCTTCCTGAGGAACACTGTGGGCTCTCTTGCTTTGTGGTTGTTTTTTGTTGTTTTTTGGTTTGGTTTGGTTTGGTTTTGTTTCCCTCAGTTTGGAGAGCCCAAACATCAGGGGTTAGTAACCTGAGATGTATGCTCCTCAGTGCCATGCATGAAGGGTGGGGCTGGTTTATACAGAATTCTGTTTTATTGTTTGTTTAGATGTTGGCAAGAATTTTTTAAAAATATGTAAGTAGGAATAAAAACTATCATCTGCAAAGCAAATTTTTACACTAAGTACAAATGAATCTTGGATTGAAATACAAAATATTGTCATTTTAAAAGAAATTATGCTCCATTTGTGTCTTGACTCTGATCTTGAGCATTCCCTATAGCTCTGTGCAGTGCCACTGGCCAGGGCAAATGTGTTTATGATGCTGATGCCAGTTAACAGCTCACACATGATTTAGCAGATACTTCTGTTTGTAAAATAAATGTAGCTATGGTCAAATAATATTAATTTACCCATTCTCAGACCAACTTCCTTAGTTTTAGAAACAACAGGTTTACAAAAGACTGACATTTTACAAGATCAACTGTTCTTTGCCAGTTTCTCATGTCAGAAAATACCATTTCTTTAAAAGTAAAAAAATCCTGCTAACTTCTGTAATTTTGTCAGGCCCTGCTTCCATTTCATTAAGCTAAGGGAGGTTAGCCAGTCTTATCTTAAAAATTAAGTTTAAGACTGCATTCAGCAAACCAAACTGCTGGGTTTTGGTGTTTCAAATACTTTAAGCTGACAAATTAGGAATACAGCAAGGGTGAATGTCTTGAGATACAGTGATAGTTACTAGCCCAGTTGTAGTACAGCGGAGTTTTTTGAAGGCTAGAAAATGTTGAGCACACTGTGTTTAAACTAGTAGGCAGCCACCTCCACAGCCACACACTGAGCATAGGAGCAGCTGGTGTGTCTGTGCAGAGCACTGAAACACTCATAGGGAGGTGACTGTCACATCAGCTAAAACCCACAAATAAGTATTAGCCTCTTTTTAAAATTTTTTTCATCAGCACAGCTCACTCCTTTCTCAGTCCATGAGATGACAGCTGCTTGTTACTAAAGACAAGCTATGTTTCTGGTGGATGCCAGAGAAGAACATGTTCTAAGAATAACGATTTTTCATCATGAGAAACATGCCAACACCTCTCTCTAAGTGGGGGAGCTCCAGCTCACATCCCTTTCTGGTCTTCACCGTGACTTTCTAAAAGTGGGGAAACAGCACATTCACTTGAAGCTGGAGCTGAAAGATCAGAAGGAATCCTCAAGTATACTCAATGTCGTGAGTAAGCAGAAGTGTTTGGTATATGATTTGGCAGCTAAATGGGGTTAGACAGCTAATTTTGAGCTAGCAAAAATACAGTCAGTGTGCCAAAATTTCTATCAGCTAAAATAGAATGGTGAAAAAAATAATCTGAGAGAAACAATAGTATAATTTATTTTTTTATGGAAACAGGTGCTTAACAAAGGGCCTCCTGAAGCACTTTTTCAGTATTTATTCTTCTGTTAAATCTTGTTCAACAAACATTATTGAAACTTTTGAGAAGTTTTTGATTATATTTTTTAGTACATCAAAAGCTTCAATTATTTCTAATTATTTTTTTTTCTTGGGAGAATTAAAAGGGAGTGAAGGAAGCTGTGAGTCACTTCTGAAAATAAAAGTTAAATGGACATGTGGTAAAAACTTGAAGCATCTGTATAAAATAATCTGAAAACTAGGGGCCTAATGCACCAGAGCTGCAATATGTAGAAAATTTAATTGCATAAACCTTGGATGCAAAACAGGGATAACATTTTAACAGGGTAGATTGTTAATCTCTAGGGAAAATCTCTTGGGAAGATAAGGTGATTCTCCATGTTTTACAGTTTCTGGGCTTTTTTGAAATCAGAAATCAGTGCCTGAATATTCTGAAAAAAAAATAAGTTTTTCTGAAAAAATTACGTGCTTGATGCAAAAATAAGGCTCTTTTGCTTATATTTCACATAAAGTCGGATTTGAAGGTTGTGGTGATCTGTTTCATTACACTCAGAAGTCATCTAGCAGTGTTCTTTCAGCTTTCCTATGATGAAAATATGAAGGATTTTTAAGAGGAATTTTTTGCTAACCGAACATCATACTTTAAATTCACTAAGAACAGAGATCAACAGAAAGTAGCCACCAAACTGTGCAGTACTAGAATCCTTTTTTTGCACATACCTATGGTTATGTCTAGAATTTTTTGACTGAGCTTAGACTAGTAGACTCTATACTTGTCCCCAGAAGCTCTGATTTGTGACATAATGTATGACAGTACGAAATAGGGTTGTTATTGCTGGTTGCTTTATCCTTCCAAATGGCAGTAATTTCCTATTACAAGCTGAAAACCTTTGAAAAGTACACACATAAAGCAAAGGCTGGATTTCTTTTTTTAACACTAGCAGCTGGCTGCCATTTGTTTGAGTGCTCAACTTGCTTCTTTAAAAATGTGATTTATTTGGAAGACATTTTTTTGTGGCATTTTGTTTCCCCTCAGGCTATCTCTGAGTCCATAGCACTAGAGATGGTGGTTAATGAAGACAGATGACGTTGCCAGCCCCCAGGCTATTGTTTTTATTTTTCAATACCAGCCTCTGCCTCAAAAAGTGAAGAGCAACAGAGACATTCTCTGCCAACAGCAGGGTCTTTGTTTTCCCAAAGATCTTCCTTAGTAGTAATAGAAAAAAAAATGTTTCTATAATTATGTATGTTGTAGGAATTTTGAAGGACGGTATTAGTTGTAAGTGCAATGTTGAAAACAGCCATGTTGAGCCTAAGAAATTAATGTTCCTGAGCCATTTTTTCCTTTCTTGAATCAGTCCTGTCTCTGATATGCAGTGGTGAAGAAGAGACTGGAGCCAATAAAAGAGTTTAGCTTCTTTGAAATCCATGAAACTACACAAATGGGATTTTTTTTTTTTCTCTTATGTGACTATTGTTAAAGTATTTTTTATTTTTTTGAGGGAGGCAGACATTGTCTGTATTTGCACAGCAAATGTCATGAGGCTTTGGGACTTCGCCTTGTGGATCACTCATGTGATATTCAGGATCTCACTACTGGCCTCTTAGCTAGGTCAGGCAGGTCTCTCACACAGTATGCATCCCATTACTAGTGCCTCGGTTGGGCTCAGATAAAACTGTGGTAGAAATTATTGTAAAAGAAAAAAATGAATAATGGATTTCTAAGCAATGACATAAACATTCTGAAGTCACTTGGGCTCTGCTTACTTTGTAGGCTAACTGATCTAACCCCAAACAGTTATAGTCATGCTTCTCTTTGGATAGGGAATTTTAAAGATACTTTTATGTATGACTTTGCTTTTATGGCCACGTGTTTATTGAGATTCTGTAATGTTCATATTGACATTGCAGCTTCTGCAATTTTTCTTTTATTGGACTATTTACTAGAATATTAATGAAAAGTAAATCAAAGTTGTAAGTTAATTAACTTAAAATATACATGCATAATCATTTATATTAATTTGGCAATGTTAAATGATCTACTTGTTTTATATAATGTAGGGTTTAAAAAAATCAAGACTGAAAGATAGAACTCCATATTTTAAAATAGTTTTTTTCTTTTATTATTATTTTGTAGCTTTATATCAGCTTCTCTTTTTCTGAGTCTTCTGCTGTGTTCTAATTGCACATAATTAGTTTACTGCTATAAGTAGAACACTTTAAAAAAATTCTTAAGCTGTTTAATGTTTCCCATAGCATAATCATATTTGCTCACTTGAATCTAAACACTTCAAAGTTAAAAATTCAAAGACATAAGAATCTTTGAAGAAGGACCATCTGAGAAATGTAGAGATCAATCTACCTGTTTATACTTCCTTCCTATTCCCACGGAGATACAGGTAATTCAGGAATAACATTAGATATGTAGGCACATAATCATCATTGAAGCACAAAATCCTCTCAAAGTCAGTAATAATTTGTAGCTGACTTCACAGTCTCCTCCACTTCTTGAATTTTCTAGTTGAAAAAAGTCTGAGAAATGGAATGAATTAAGGCAAGTGAACCTCAATTCTGTGTGGGGGAGTAAAATTACTAAGCTATTTTTTTCCTAAAGAAACATAATTATCTAAGTAATAATTTAAAAATTAGAAACTAGACCAACATGGTTTGGGGTCTTGGTTGTTTTGGTCTTTTCAAAATGTCAGGTTCTTAAATGATGAATAGGGTAACATGGTAACCAAAAGCCTTCCCTGTGATCAGCAGATTGCACTCTACTTCTTTATTTCTCATTGAACGAAGCCTTAGTAATAAAACAAGGTGTATGGGTATAAACATCAGGCTATTCTGCATGACTGCAGTTAACTCTGAGAAGCGAGTAACTAAGCTTTAAGGCAACGAAGCACCAGACAATTGCAAAATAATGGTTGTTGAGATGAGATTTTGTGGTAAGGGAAGCTGTAGCTCACCATAAGATAAAGGCATTTTTATCTTGCAGAAAAGGAATAATACCTTCATAGAAAAAATATTGTTGCAATTGGATGCAGCCAAATATGACTAGAATATGCTAATTGATTTTAGCTAAATAAATAACAAGATGTAAGGTTGTTGTATGTTTGCCTGTGGGCAAGAAAGGTATTGGTATGAAACCAGGCTGGAGTCAATCATTTGCCTGCCTCTCTGGCCCTGTGCTGTTGACTGATTGCCCAGCAGTTTGTCTGATACAGACATGACTTGTCTGGCATCCAGTTCTGTGCCATCTTCTGAAAGAATCAAGCAGACCATCAACTTGAGTAATTCAGGGCGTTACATCCACTTGTAGGTACCAAAAAACCAAGGATGATTAAACCCAGAGAAGCATTAGAGACAAGATACGAAAATACCAAAGAGAAGCAGCATCTAGATATAGAGGTCATTTAACTGTTGTGGCTTCAGTGGAAAAGGTGAAAGTCAAATACATCTTTTATCTTTTTACCATTTATGGCTAACGTTCTTTGACTATGTTTGTGTCACAGTAGGCTAATCATCTCACCCAGACAGCTGATTTCTTGTCAGCAATGTATTGAGAAAAACATCAGAAGGGAATGAATCTGAAGTTTAGAAAAAAAAAAAAAGAAAAAAAAAAGAGAGAAATAAAGAAAACACTTGAAACAAAATTGCAGTCTTCCTGAATGTCAAAAGGTAGTCAGCATGTCCTTTCTGCAATGGTTATTGTTGGACATAAAAGGAGTGGGGGAACAATGTTGCAGGACTTCTAATTCAAATGGTACAAGGCACTGGGAACAGTATGACCTCTCCCACCTTTCTGCCATGGGTAGGTTGAAACCTGTGATATATTTATAGAGTGTATGCAAATTGAGCTGTCTTAATTTACATGATCAATCATTATTTATGTACTTGTTTTCAGAAATGACAGCTAACAGCTTGATTACAAATATAAATGCTAATTCAGTAGCAAAAAGTGATTTTAGGAGGTTATGAACTTGTGTTATTGACTGACTATAGGCACATCTGCTCTGCCTGGTCCCTTCAGCTCCCTCGTAGGAACAAAATGGAAGGTGCTTTGGATGCTGATGCCTTTCCTCTTTGTTTTAAATCCTGAATGAACCAAGGTATGGCTGAAGCATTGCTCAGTAGCTCCAAGTGTGTAACTAATGACACTGTGGAGTAGATTTAAAGCTGCAGGCCTGTTTCAGTTCAAATTAAACTGAAATTTAAAAATACCAATTTTCATTAACATGGTTTGGTGTTTGCCCCATGGTACTATGGTTTATATGTTCCAGCTATAGATATGCATCTTAAAACCAAGCTAAATATGAGTGATTTAGCCAAAATAAGAGTTTTCATTGAACTGAAACATGTTATGAAACTTCAGACTTACAATTCTCAGCAAGGAAACTAAAGAAAATCTCAGAATTTGTCTAGGCTTCTAGCTTTGTGATGCAACACTGAATGGACATGAAGAATTATATTGGAGTACTATGTGTGTCTCTCAACAATTCTCTAATCTGTATTAAATTTCTTTCTGTGATTATTAATGATCTGAACTTGTGACAGGGGAGGTTTAGATTGGATGGTAGGAAGAATTTCTTTACTGAAGGAGTGGTTAGGCACTGGAACAGCCTGACCAGGGAAGTGGTGGAGTTGTCATCCTTGGA
This sequence comes from Chaetura pelagica, assembly GCF_000747805.2. Classification (NCBI taxonomy): domain Eukaryota; kingdom Metazoa; phylum Chordata; class Aves; order Apodiformes; family Apodidae; genus Chaetura; species Chaetura pelagica. The sequence goes on from NW_009953964.1 coordinate 3,395,379, forward strand.
TGTATTCAAGAAACATGTAGGTTATGAACTTCAGGGCATGCTCTAGTTGCTGAGATTGTAGGTTGTGTGTTGTTGCTTTTTTTGGGGTGTGGATTTTTGGAGTTTTGTGGTCAGAAGTCCTTTCCAACCATGATGATTCTGTGGCGATTCTGTGATGATTCCGTGATTCTATAGATACAGCTAATTAATACTACCTCTTAAAAAAAACCCTAACATAAACAATGGAACAGATATAAAAGACAATAATTTTGTCTTCTCATGGTTCTGAAAATAGCTGGGCCTCTTCGACTCAAAAGCTTCTGAAGTCTGAATAGAAAATCTGCTTCATATATAAATAATTCTCATGAAAACTTACAGCATATTTTTTACCCACTAATTTTCTAACTGTATCTTGTCTTTCTTAAATGCCCTTAAATTCTGGATTATAAACTAACATGCTGGAACTCAGCAATACTCTGAAAAATGTAGTTTGCAACCTCTTGATAACACAACCATCTTCCTTGGTGCTCTAGGTCTTTAATATAGAAAAATAAATTACTTATTTACTAATCCAAGCAGTCTCCCCTAATTTGTTACTTTATCTCACTAAGAATAATGAAGTTCCATCAAACATCCTATCAGTTAATCCTCCTTAGTAAATGAGTTCATTAAATATGTGTGAGAAGGGTGTTATGTGTGAGAGGGTATTTTGTGTCCAAAATCCTTCTCCTAGTTGGATAAACAAAGCTTTATTTGTGTTACTGAGTAGGACCACTTTCAATTACTTAGTGACATTTTAATTATGACTACTGATGCTACAATTAGGAGCACAGTGAAATCAGCCTAGTAAAGGAAGGCCATTCCCAAACTGTGTTTGTCACCTTCCAGAATATTTAGTTTTTTCTTTTTCTCCACGTGAGAGCACATGGAAGAAGGGGGCTAACACAGTGGTAATTTTTAAGAAAAGAAATTGGTAAGGCTATTTTTCTCAGTCCAGAATGAGATTGTCTTAATTCTAATTGTTACTCCATGACAGCTTTTTTTATTTCCTGTGAGGGCTGAGCTGGTTCTTGTACACTACCTGTTGGTGGCCAAATTCAGAAACAGAATTTCTAAAATACTGCATTTTAAACAGTACCTTGTGTTCTAATGAACAAGTTGTTGCAGATGGAGAATTAGAATTTTTTTTTTAAGTTACTTGTTGATTTCCAGCTATAATGATAATTAAATGTATAGTATTTCTGTTGTATCAAAACAGCTGGCACTGGTTTTGAACTTTGGCTTGAAAACTCAGTAAACCCACACTAATTTCTTCAGTCTGTATTTGCACGGTACCTGGCACAGTGTTGTATGAGATGAATGATAATAAAGGGAGGAAGAATTAATAATCTCAGGCATTAATTATGAGGTATTCAGGATGAAAAGTGGCAGCTCCTGCAAACTCCCCTTAATTTGAATAAACAAATAAAATATTACATTGGCAGAAGTCTGGCAGAGCAAGGCATTCTTAATAAATGTTCATTTCCAATATTAAGATCTCTTTCTACTACAAGTGCCATTTATATATTTTTGTATATTTGCTTTATTTGCATATGCTGTGCTTAATATTCTAAGGTATTTCAGAGATTCCTTCTGAAGTATGTAATGCTGTTGGATTAAATCATGCAGTTTTTCATTTCTGGATGATGTCATTCATTTATAAACTTCACTAGATGTCTCTGCTCTGGAAAATGTGGCTACTTCCTTGCACGTGTTTCTTAAAAACCAGTAGAGAAGCATATGCAACAATAAAAAAGTCTCCATAAACAAACAGTACCCTGATTACTTCAGTTTTCTATGGCTTTTTTAATTCTTTAGTCTCTTGAAATATCTGTTATACAGAATCCTGATTATGAACCAGTCTGACAGCTGTCAATCACAAGCTAATTGGAGTATGACTCTGCACAGAACTTGGGTTCTGCTCTATGTTGAAGAAAATGCCTTAGAACTAACCTTGGCCTCTGGTATCTTAAAGTCAAGACTTGGAAAGAAGATTAGGAAATTAGAAGAAGAATTTTTAGACAGTATCTGTTGTTTTTTAGGACTGTCCCTCTTCCATAAGATGAGTTAGATCTAGAGAAAAAAAAAGGAACTCCTCCAAGTACAGATTTTTCTTTTATGAATAAGTGTTAAGAACAGAAAGAACTTCTTTCAGGTGTCTTGCTTGATAATAATGCTGGAGCTATTGTGGGTTAACACAATTTTCTGGGCCATTTAAGTTGTGATAGCAAGATTAACTGCTACAGTAATGCAACAAGTGAGCTGCGATCACTTAAATCTATTTATAACAAGGGCTACAGCACTTTCATTATTAAGGGGATTCAGGAGAGACTTAGTTTGTATTCCAGAGTGGCAAGGGTCTGTTTGGGGCAGGGACATTAATTTTATAGAGAGGTTACATGCAATCCCTTTCAAATATTTGGATGATTGTTCCAGCAAAGCTGGAAAGTGAGCCTCCAGCCTGTTGCTTAGCCATCTTCCCACGTCTGAAAGGACAAGGAAAAAGGCAATGACTGGGACAGTGAGAAAAGAAAAACAAAATAGAGAACGTAAGATATAAATTTTACCTTGTGAGTATGTTGGAAATACAGCATCCTGTAGAGGAGACACTGCGAAAGATGCTGAAGATACCCTTCTCTTTCTGCTACTGATCTGCTCTCCTTTTATCTCTGTGTTTGATTCTTTTTTCAAACCTTCTTTCTCTTGCTTTGCTAATGGTAGCTTCCTCAGCATCTCTGGTTTGTATAGAGTCTGTTTCAACTAAACCACACTATTGTCTGGAGCTCTGGACTATTCTGTTCTGCCAACAGAAGCTCATGTTTCACCCAGTGGGACCAAATAAACATATCTAAATAAGCATTTACAAACATCTCATTTAACTCGAGTTAGCTGGTCATCAATCAAAATGATGTACAATGAGAACTCCCAGGCTGGCTTGTTTGTATGCTTCTGAGCAGTCTGGGAAATAGATAAGAATTAACCCTTGGAGGTTTTCACTTTACATGTCAGCAGGATTTGTTGATGAAGCAGATTATTTTGTTTAGGATTAGGAATGTGGCTTTTCTAGTAAACAATAATTCTACCTTTGCAGAAGATATCCCAGTGGGCCAATTAATTTGAATTTGCTACATAATTTTAATTGGTCTAGTTGAGTTCCTCGATTACCACTTTATAATAAAAAAAGGTAATATATTGTTTTATATTTAGTTGTCTGAAGTAGTGCAGGCTTTCTTTGTTCTTGCCGCTCATTTTAATCTTTCCTTTTCTATCAGGGACACTTTTTCATTTTTTAACTTACTATCTTAAAAAAAAATTCTGATTAGTATAAGTATGTGATGTACATAGCCATGCTACTTAGTCACCGCTGGGTCACCTCTTCTCATTCCTTGTCTCAATTTTCTCATTCAGAGATGAACAGGATTTCTGTATTTGAATTCTAGTGCTATAAGTGAAAATAAAATAAGCAACACCACCAATTCTTTTTCTTATTTCTATTCCATTTCTGTCTCTTTGGAGCTTTGCTTCCATTTTACATTTTCCTCCTTCATGACAGCTTTGCACTGGAGTGAAGTTTGTAAATTTTCAGCAGTAGCTCCCAAATCCCTACCCTGGTCAGTATGCAGCAGCATAAGCCTAGACCTGCTGTCAGTAATCTTGCTTGCTTGCTTTTCTGTTTTATCTTCCCAGTTTTGACTTGCAGGTTTTCTTTTTACTGCTAAATAAAAGGATCCTTCACTCATGAGTGTATCTGCATTCATCTGCTATTTCCATTCTCTAAGCTTAGGAAATAAAATTATACTATAATCCAAATCATATTATAACAACCCTTGTTAATTAAGACTTTGTATTAAATCACCTCATAAGATTATGAAGATAGATGTTTTTGCCTAAAAACTACCACCCAAGTTATGAATAGGGCCACTGAATATCCCTGAAACCCTCTATTTCTCTACATTTGAAAATGTTACTTCACTAAAAATCTTTCCCTTGTTTCCCAGCCTGATTCCAGCATGCACTTTTCCCACACATGACTCAGCATCATCCTCACAGCCTGCAAACTGTATCAAATGACTCAAATATCTGTTTGATGCTGAGGTGCATAAAGCCCACAGCTATAACCCACATAATTCCCAATTCTGAATGCAGGGCTAAAGTTGAATGGTTGTCCTGGTTTGAGCCAGGATGAAGCCAATTTTTCTTTTTACTGATTTTTTTTTTCCTTCAGTAAGCTCTCTTGTAACTAGCAACAGTGTGTTCTGCTAGGCTGATAAGACAGTGGAATGTTTTTCTAACTACTGAGGCTTCAAGGCCGCACCTGCACTCTGCCGGCTCAGACACTATGGGGAGATCTGTGACCCCCCCGTAGGAGGCTGAGTTAGACAGACAGCAAAATTGGCCAAAGATATTCCATTCCATATATCTACGTAAGCTCAGAGGAAGGTCAGAGATCACAGAAGACAACTTCCTTCCTTCTTCTTCTTCCCTTCTCTTCGGTCCATGGCCGGTGTCCGGGGAGGACTCTGTTCATCCATCACCGTCGATCCTCAGCCTTGATCTCTCGTGACCCCCATAACTCTCTGCTTTCTCCAGCAGCAGCTCCGGGATTCCTCGGGACTCTTCCCAGTTCAGGGAAGTGCTGTGGGAGTTGCTGGGGTGGGGGGAGGCGAGAGGCTTTTGCCCATTCCTGAACATATCTGTACATAATTGTATATATTTTCTTGTATCATTCATTAGTGTTTTAATTAAAGTTGTGTAGTTTAGTTTTCAATCCAGCCAAGTCTCTCTCTTTTTCTCTCTCTCCTTCCCTACCTGGGTTGGGGGGAGGGGGGATCGAGAGCATTGTTGTCGGACCTGAGTCAAACGGTGACAATGGTTCAGACATTTTCTGAGTTAGGGCTGCAGTTTTTCATCAGATCATTTGGCCAGTTAAGAGATGATAATGACGATGACCTTAATTAGGATGAAGGAAACATTTTCTTTTTTTCCAAATTTGAATTATATGTATTTTGGTCCAATTACTACAATAACAGAAGTTGTGTAATATAGCTGGAGGACAGGCTTGACCTGTTAGATTCACTACTTCGTTCTTGATTTCTCAAAATGAATCAAAAAATGACAGACAAATACAGCTAAATAGTTATATCCTGGAATGTACATGAACAACCTCAAGTTTCTATACTGGGAGATGAGAGTTTGTTCCCTCTTTCTTTCTGCTACAGCCTCTCTGAGTCTTCTTTTACTTGCACATAGGGCTTTTTTCACTTCTTAGTACTTTCCTTTCCAGCAAATATCTTAAGTCCAATCCTGTACTACTTTTGTTTCCCTGGCAGGCCTCACTGCTCATCTTTTTGTCTTTTGTACATAATATATTGTATATATTATATATACTTTTATACTATTCAGTATAAAACATATGACAGACTACAGATGTGAGAATTTGTTCTACATAGCAAAATATACCTAACATTTATAGGAATTTTTATTAAGTCATGGAGGTTGAGTAGGATGTTTTCAGTTGGCTATTTATTTCCTGGATGGCTGTAGAAGGAATTATACTTACAAGAGTGACTATCAATTGTTACATCTGGAGTAATTTCCCATTATCATCAAATCAAAAGCCATGATCTTCCTCTCCCTTCTATTACTGAGTCAAAGCAAAATTTACTATATGGATGAAAAATATATTAAAAAATAATAATAATAACTGAGGGGCATGAGTACTCATAGTACTTAGGCCAAAAATCTGGTTTGGAGATGTGTCACAACATCTTACAGAGACTAACAGAATACCTTGCCTTTAAAAGTTAATTTTTTGTCAAATCCGAAGGTATCCAAAGTTCAGGATAAGGTGCTTAGAATGGATGAGGGGCAGAAGCTACCTGGTGATTCCTTTGTGTATTTTGCTGTCTCCATTGACTAGATCAGTGATGACTAAATGGGGTTTTTTGGCATTTAGGCCATTACAGTTGTTACAAGTCGCAGCTCTGGGGCACTGCTGTCCCAGGACCATTACTCTCCAATTTTGACAAAGATCGCCTGCAGCCACAAAATATTTCCACAAGTTCCGTGTGGTTTTTAATCCTTCGGCCCCTTGTGGCATGAAACAATCTGTCATCTCACTTTTGTCCTGAGCCTGTTCTCTATGTCTAGGCCTAACAAGTCTTGGCAAAAGCAGGAGTAAAACAAAAACAGATAATTGAAATTTAGCAATATAGGAGGGAATCTGCAAGGAAATTCTAGCTCAAATTTTCTGTTAATGTTACACAGAAATGTATTTCCATTATTTATTATCTTAACAAGGTATGTATGTATCAAAAATACATTTCAGCCTACATGATCCAAGACCTAAGCTGGTTTAGGCACTCACATTTCAGTGGTTAATTACAGTTAAGAGAGATGTGGCTGTTGTATGCACCATCATTTGGCCACCTTAAGTCTCCTAATTCAAGTGACAACTCTGTCTAGATAAACACAGCTTGAAAAACAGGTTTGTAGAAAGCCCCAGCACTGTCAAACTACAAATTAACACTAAAGCTACAGCAGAAAGAACCACTTGGAGTTGGGAACAAAATTAATATGTAAGCATGTATAAATATATCTACAGTAATAAGAATATATATTAATAGCATTCTAATAATCTGATTAGAGGTTTAGGAGTGTTTCTTAGGGTTGAGAGATCCCTGTTGTTATCCCACCATTTAAACTCTAGATCTATGTATTTAAGAAACAGTTATTTTTCCCCAAGGATGTTCTGCCCTTGGCAGAGTCTAAGAGCTGATGCAAATTTGTCTAAGGGTCAGCAGGTTTTGCACTCTTTCTGTAATGTTAGCTATAGAAATATTTTTTAATATACTTTATACAGCTATATACTCTACCATTCCCCTCCCTAGTAATTAGGAGCAATGGGAAGAATATTATTCTTTCTCACATGCCAGAGGACCTAATTTAATATTTACTGAACAGCAGCTTCACAGTGTCTTCCTTGGAAGACTCAAGTGCTGTCTCGGTTTGGCTCAGGATCAGTGGGTAGACCAGTGAAAACAATGCTCACAATCCCCTTGCCCTCCCATCCAGGTAAGGAAAGGAGAGAGAAAAAAAGGAGAGAGATTTTCTAGGTTGAAAACTAAAGTAGGCAGCTTTAATTAAATACTAATGGTAAAAGGAAATATGTAGAAATATATACAAGTATGTGCAGGAATGTGCAAAAACCCTTATTAACCCTCCAGCCCTGTCTCCCAGCAGCTCCCACGCCACTCTCATGAGCTGTGAGCAGTTTTGAAATGTCCTGGAGCTGCCAGAGGGAGCAGCAGAGCAGCCGGGAGCTGGGGGGAGAGCTGTGAGGGTCAGGAATGCACGAGCTTGGGGACCAGCGGTGATGGAGAGACAGACACCGGCCATGGATGGAAGGGACAGAGAGGCAGGAAGGGGCTTGACTTCCATGATCCCTGCCCTTAAACCAAGCTTACGTAGATACATGGAATGGAATACTTTGGTCAGTTTTGCTGTCCATCTAGTCCACTCCTCCCTATGGCAGAGGGGGGACACACACTGCAGATAGGACTCTTCTGCTCCTTTAGCATCTGAGGTTGCAGATTCAACAAGCAGAGCAAAGTGACCTTCGTGTCTCAGCAGTAACATAAACATTCCAGCATTATCAGTTCACTAGTTGGAAAACTTGCTGCTAGTTAAAAGGGAGATCTCTAAAGGAAAACAGAAAACAGTAAAAGGAAAATTGGCTTCATCCTGGCTTCAGCCAGGACAAGTGCCATAAGGCAACTGGTTTTATTTAGTAATCTTCTGCATCAGTAGTTTTGCCTTTTGGGCTCATCTTGGCATATCTTCACAGCTATGCCCCTTGATCTATTGCACTGCACTGACCAGCAGTGGCACAAGTGGAAGAAGAAATGTAAGTCAGACTGGTGCTTTCTGGGGCATGAGAAGTGACAGCTTCATGAGTTGAGAGAATTAAGACAGTTCTTTTGAAACATGTTACAGCTGGGAAACAGCCACCACAGAGGCTGTTCAAACTTACTAAATTTCTTCTTTACGAAGACATCCCCTGGAAGACAGGGAATGTGTCCAACCTAATGTTGTTTTGAGCATATTTTAGACTTCTGCTAAGAATTTAATAGACTATGTGAGAAGCATTTGTCTAAAAAAATCTTAGAATTTTATTAGAAACGTGCTGGGATGAAAAGTCTCCACTAAATGTATTTTTTTTTAATTTAAAAAAAAATAATTTAAATTCTCTTCTAGAACTGCCTTAGCCACAATATTCTTGTCCACTATTGTACAGTACAGGCTAGCCTTTTGACTATCAATAGCACATTTGTCTGCTGAGACTTCTAATGTACATAATAATAATAATTGCTGGGTGAGATTTCCATCTTTTCCTCACTTTTTCAAATCATCTGCCTCTTATCTCTTTGTACAGCAGTCACTGCTGAGAAGTCCAAATCACTCATCTCGGATGGTAGCTGCTGTTATAGTGAATAGCAATAATACCTGGCTTATACATGAAATTTTTTCTCAGCAGGATATAAAGGTCATACACAAGCTCTGGGAGAGCAGAATGAGTAGATCCTTGCCAGATTTCTTGAAACCTAGTGAACCACAGGTTAAGTCTTTCTCTTAAACTTCATTTGTTTAAAGAAGGAAATATGAGTTCAGATCATTTGTAAACAGATCAGCATCTTTATCACCATTTCACCAATGAAGCAGTGTATTTGAAGTGACTTATCCACATTCACACAGAGAAACATCTAGTTTTTTAGGTCTTTGGAGATCTAAACCATAGCTAAGCCACTGGATTATATCACTTGAGTTATGGTGGTGTGGTTGACCACACCACCACTGAGGTGACCACAACTCAGGTTGTGGTCTGTCCTGTGCGACCTTTTCACCCGTGGCAGTCTTTAGTTTATTGAACAGGTAAGTGATCTCAGCATCCATCCAATGTTAATGGCTTCTTGACCTGTGGAAATTATCGAATTAATGCAGTGCATATTAAATAAGAATGAGAAAATCTAACTGTGGAAATTATCAAATTAATAGAGTGCATATTGATATAGAATTTTTCAGTCATAGGAATGATGATATTTATGAGGATGGTTGGTCCTCCTGTGGACAGGGCCAAGCCTCTGCAGCCTCTTTCAGCCTGGGTGTTCGAGGGTGCCACAGTGTCCCTTCTGAGGGGACCATAGAGACAGCCCTGCACTAGGGCTTCAGTTTTCCCCAGAAATCTATGGCAGGCACAATCCTGCTCTGCAATAGCTCACTCCTGCAGGGAGAACTGTTTGGACCATGGCGAGGACCAGACAGAATAAGCTGGACAGTGCAGCAGACAGGGGAATATTGCTTGGGCTTCTGTCAATGTCAAATGACATGAAGTGGCAGTGTTGGCATCACCTCCTTCCATATCACACAGGTGCACATGATCACTGCTTTCCAACCTCCCTTAGCTTGTGTTAGGCTGCTTCACTTCTGACTTTGCAGCTTTCTTGCCTTCACTTCCTTCTGGTGTTGTATAGGCAAAGTTTCTTTGTGTCTTTATTTTTCTACATGTATGCTGATGAGAGCAGTGTATGTCCATCCTAAAAATGCAAAGTGCTGGCACTCTTTGCATAAGTGCCTCCAGTAGGAGAGCTGAACACTCAGGCAAGTTCTTCTGTATTACTATACAGAAACTAGTAACAGAAGAAACAATACATTTTTGATCTGGGACTGGGGTCATGATGCATTACAATTCAGTTTCTGCTGTGTTGGTTTCTGATCAAAATCCTTCACTGCACTGACCTTGAAGTCAGTTTTCTTTACTTTAGTGATGCACACCATCCAGCCACAGTTATGATGTGAAGATAAATGGATTATTATTTGCCATTTGTGCTTACCGTACCTTCCAATATCATCAGTCTTTTTATCTTTTAACCATAGATTTCCACCAGTATTAAATACTGTATATACTAACACAAAATAATAGCTAATGATCTGTAGAGCTTGCTTGCAATACAGCAGTATAATAGCTTGTCTGACATTTTTTAGAGCCAATATTTACCTTTATCACTGGTAAGTGCCTCCTGAGACTCATTATTCATCTAATTCCCATTAACAGGCAGTAGTAAAACAGCCTGTTGCCTTACAACTCTTGTTGTTAAGTACACTGTGTTTAGTAATAAATACGTCAGTTTGTGCTACACCAGAGAATTATTATTAATTCTTATCTCTAAACATTTATAAATAAATTAATAATGTATATTTATAGACTTCTTTCCATTACTACTTTCAGGAGCCTTATAAAACTGCTCTTCTTTAGATATATGGTCATAATTCTTAAAGTTCATACTCTTTGAACCTAAGTCTGTAACAAAATTAATATTCTTGCTTTTTATGTCCTTTACTTCACGGTTAACCAAGGATTATATTTAGGAAAAACAGCTGTATTGAACAATAAATTATGTCTAGGGCAATGTGATAGAATACAGAATTGAGTTACTTGAACTTACAACTTTTATTTCTACTGCCATTACTAAGGTCCAATACAGAAAGATAATAATTAACTTGTGCCTCTGATTTGTCTGATCAGTTGCTCTATGCAGCTCTATGGCAATCCTCAATAGAAATGTCAAGCTCTGTTATATAATTAAGAAGTATGATAAAGACCACGAGTTCTTTTTCTCTTTCCGAAACTTGAAACCCATGTTTATGTGGCTTGATTCTGAAGTATTTATTGCACTGTTCACGTGTCTGCAAGAATAAGTTTTTTAGCCTCATGTCCTGGCAAAATCCAGACTAAGAAAATTTTGTTAGCAGAACTTGTTGCAAAATCTAATGATCTTTTCACTGATTTCTGTTATAATTATTTTTAGCATCACCAGTATGCTTCTAAAAGCCGTTATGTGCATGGCTAGATTTCAAAAGCATCAAGTACTTGTCTAATTCTGTTCATATCCACTCAAAAGGGTTTTTCCTTTATTTTAACTCTTCGGTTAGAAGAAGGGCAAGGCTGTCTGGGGGTGGGGGAGTGGATGATAGATGGTAAATCATCAGGACTAAAACTATGATAAACATCTAAAGGTGAACTGTGGTTATCCAGTTCTCTGTATTATCCTGTTATCCATAATGATACTTTCCTTCTGTTTCAATGTTTTTTTGTTGTTTTTTTTCTTTTTTCTTTTTTCTGTTTCAATGTTTTGTTTTGGTTTTTTTTTCTTTTTTCTTTTTCCCCCTCAATTTTTATACCTTTTGGGAGCTGCAAGAAAAACCATCTAAGTGAAAAAGCTGTTCAGTGGAAGCAGGCATTTTCAGCCCTGCCACTTTTGATGGAAAAGAAAGCCTAGGTCAGAGTGACTTACAAATGCACATAGCCATTGAGATTCAGTAACTCAGTGACCAGAATACAACTCCTCTGCATTCTTAGAAAGCTGCTACTGAAAAAAAAATCATTTGGAAGTGTTACATGGAACTGCAAAAAGATTCACCTTCTCTGGGAATCTGGCTGTCTTTTGGGGGAAGACATTATGGTGAGAAAATTCTGGCTTTGCAGCCGGCTAATACTCTTAATTAATATTACTCTTAATACACACTGCATCCATTTAAACTGTTGAGATGGCATGTGTTGATCCAGTTATATATGTTTTCTTCATCTTCCCACAAACAAGATAGTTAGGAGAGAAGGCAATCACAAACAAGCTGGGAAAGGTCCTAGTGACCTGAGGCCCCATTTTGCTTGGTTTTCATTAGCCAGTTCCGTACAAATCTAGTGCTGGTGAGGTAAGCTAGGCAGGTGATAGGAATGTGGAGAAATCAACAGGCTGATTGACAGTAGCTATTGCCTTCTGAACAGCTCTGTGTAGCAGTTTTCTTTACAGATTTATTTAGCTGTCTCACTTAAGAGACAAAATTCTATCAAGCCCACAAAGTTTTACATTAATCAGCATATTATTTTGTTGTATGAGGCTTAGATGAGCATTATGTGTAGTTACAAAAATATTTCATGTTGCCATATTAAAACTATTGTTTGATCCAAGACTCCCATGCTGTTATTTCCTGAGATATGCACCATTAGTCCCTCACCTCTTCATGCCTGCCTTAGCTCCTCAAATGGGAAAAAGCTTAAAACGAAGTTGAATTTCATGGGGTTTTGCTGAAAAAGAAACTCAAAGAGAAAGCCTTGTCTGAAGTCCTTCCGGAAGCTATTGTATTTACCAATTTTGTCCAAAAAGGAGATGGCCTCTTCATTCAATTTATTATGTTTAACTGAAAAAAAGTTATTTTTCTTTCTTAAATCTATGTCAGTACAGCAGGTCCTAACAATTCACAATGTCTTAATGCAAGCTCTATTGTTTTTCTTTTATTCAAAAGGTGCATGACTTTAAAAGATTCTTGGCTGAAATCCAGTTTGGTTTTGTAAGGTATTTAATAAAAAATTTATTTCAAGAGCAAGATCTTTCTGTCACAGCTTCACTTGATTTTATTTTTGGTATTACATGACCACAAAATATTTTCTTCTGTTTAATTTTTTTTCTGGAATTGTTCATATCCTTGCAATAAATGTGTTGCTTTGATAAATATCACTCCAATGTAGAGCAATTCCAGAAGCTTATAAATGATGTGTCTAGAAGTGTGGTTCTGCTGCTATGGGTGGTAATAGAATAGGAGCTCTATGTATGTGGGGTTTTATAAAAAGTTGCGTTAATCACATAGAAGCTAAATTATTTTTTTTTCTATGAGCCATTTCAGGCACCTAGTATTAAGACAATGATTCATACATGTAAAACTACCATGTAGCAAAGACATGCATTCTGGACAGCCATTAGCAAACCACTTCTAAACAAGTTTAGCCTTTTAGGCCTGGTTCCGATCCTTAGGCTTTTACAACTTGAGGTTAATTAAATACTTCGTATATGAGGACATTTGGAAATAAATTTTCATATCTTGGTTGGAGATCCATCTTTCCTCGCTTGACAGCACATCCAGAAAAGCAGTGCCCTTTGTTGGTTGGTCTGTCTGCAGGTTTTTGAGGGGAAATGTCTCTTGTCTCTGGGTGGAATGAGTGTAACAGCTGTGCTGCAAATGCAAAATCTACTCAGAGCATCTTCAAATGCCCTAAAGCATTTAATAAAAAGTTTCTCAGCGGCTTGAAGTCATCCTAGTGTTTGGATATTCCTATGGGCAGAGTGAAACTTGTGATTTCAGGGCTTTTACCTCACTTGTTGTATTTGATGTAGTTTGTAATCAGATGTAACATGACAGCAACATCTTGACAAGTTGATTATACACTTCACTTACAAAATTCCTGTGCTAAAACTGCAAACACATTTTTATTTAAGCTATGTCATATTTACGTATAGCAGGGGGATATTTTTTTCTTCTGTGGATCTGCTATAGAAAGTCTGGAGAAATCTTGAGTTTTTATCTTTTAAGTTATGACTGATATTTTTACAGCCTCTAAGAAATAGTTTGACTTTTCCCAGTCACACTAATTTATTTGGACAGTCATTCAGATACAAAACCAGGCTGAAAGAGGTTCCTTTATTATTTGCTCCCTGAAGCATGTGTGCCCCATTTTCTAGCCGTTAGGATGTTTCATAAGCTTTTGTGATTTACTGTATTGGTGAAAAATAGGAGAGAGAAAAGGAAAGCAGTTTTCTCAGGTCTCACATAGTCCAAGAGAAAGAATATAATTAAGAAAGTTGTTGGTGTTGTAAAAAGCGTTCTTGGTCACTAAGGAAGTCCTGCAGTACCTTCTAGGGATCCAAGGAAAACTGGAGCAGTTTCCCCTACTGATGTGATACAGAGCAAATGTAGCAATGTCGTGTCAGGGGGTCATGCTGACTGTGTGGTGACTGTGAATCTGTCATCTGATGAGGCCGTTCTTCCACTCTGTGAAGCTGGATAGTGCTATTTATTTTTCTGAGTCAAATCCTGTTGCATCTAGACATTTTCACTCCTTTTACTTGAATAAAATTCTGCCTAAAAATGTGTGAGCAGTGACAAAGAAGGTGTGAGAATCCCCACATATGCTCTGCATCTGGCACGGGAACATAGGAAGTGGGTGTTAAGAGTCATGCGCCACTTTCTTTACCATGATCCTTCAAGAAATCTTCTCTGGGTCTCCATATGGATTCAACTCTGTGAAGTTAGTAGTAGGAGGCAAGGAACATGGATTCAGACTGCATTATTTTCATTCAAAATAGAGGAAAGTATAAGAAGTTAATATAACTAGAATCTTTTTTGACAGTCTTTCCTTCCATTTTGAAGAATCCTTCTGTAAGACTCACACTTAAGAACACCAATGATTTTTTAATATACATATATACACTTTTATCAGTCTGCTTTGGATCTTCTCAAAACTGCATGTCTGCAATTGGTTGTCTCCCCTACGTAGAAGCATGAGCTTTGCTTTTTAGGAGCTTCCCCAAGAAAATCTGAGGGCTGAAGGCACTGGAATGACTTTTTCTCTCTCTGTATTTTCCTATGTGGGAAAAAATGATGAGCTGGGAATTGACATTTTCAATGTACACATATGCTTGTTTTAATGCTATTCCCACAATTCATTAAATAAGTGAAATACTATTTTCTACAGTCTGAGGTTCTCTTCTTACACCTGTAAGCCTTTCTTAGACCTGTGCCTTTATTTAAACGGTGAAATCTGTAATGTAAATACCCACATTTTTACTCTCACTCACTGGTTTATCTGCCATTTTATCTGGGAGCCAATGCATAATATTCTGTTACTACCCTAAATCTTATTAATTGCTGTAGTACTAAACCTTAACAATTGTTCATCTGATACAGTTAATTGCTTTACTGAATATGCATTGGACAGACTGAAATCTTTTCTTGAAAGTCAAATCAGATTTCAGAAACATTCCTGTTGTTATATTTGTCCCTGGAAAACAGTAGACAGAAAATTATATCTATTAAAACTGCATTCATTACCAAATCCACAGAAACTAAGTTTTTGAATGAATAGCAGTTTATCAAGCAATGTGTCATAAAAGGCCATAGCTAAAGAAAACCAAAGTAAAACATTCACTTTCATTATTGAACATTTTTAGCTTTATTATTATAATAGAATTACAGTCTGACATAAAATAAAGAGCTTTTGCTAAACTCTGTAAAGCAATACATGCTTCTGCCATAAACAACCTCTATTTGATTTAGGTTTTATTGCCACATCACTGCACTGAGGTGCAATAAACATTCAATGTCATCTTTTTAAAATTATCCCAGGAGTAAACAGAAACTGTCCTCTATAAGAGTGTATCATTATTTTCAAGGAAGACTTACTATTATTACATGGTTTAGCAAAGCATTGTAAAAAAGCTACATAGAGAATACCTTGTCTTTGATAAACTGTGCAATCAAGTTTATACAGTATAATACTATTGGCATAGACTAACTAAGAGGTGATATAATGCAGTCATTGCATAGCAAAAAGCAGACTAGTTAAGTAATATTCACATCTAATGTGCAAAATGCAGACCAAAAGGTAGCTATGAATTGCTAGAAAGATAAAATGTCCTAAATGAACACACTAGTTTTAACGCCAAAAATAACAAGATAAACAAGTACACAGAAGTTAAAGAGCCATAGTTTATTTTTTTCTATACATATATCTACACATTTTACCAGAAGATGAAACATCCCCTTGTAATAAGCTCCAATCAGATAACTTATCAAGTTTAGACAGGACTAAATGTCAGACAATGAAGCATTATTTTTAAAAAATATTTTCCAAATAAAACATTAACTATTTCCTTTTGTAGAGAGAGAATGTCAACTTTTTGATTTATTGAGAAAGAGTTTAGAAAACATTGCTTATGAAATTTGACTCTAAGTAGCTGTCTCTCTGGAGGCTCATGTAGCATTGTTTTAAAATTAATTTAATACCATGTATTACTTTTTTAAATTGATTGCTTGCAAATATCCACCATTCTTCCCATCTCACTGAAGAATTTTTACCTGAAATTTTATTTCTAAGAATCAGCAGTAATGATACTGACTAGAATCTTTTTAAAGGGAGCGCAATACCTGCAAAATGGACATCTTGTATTTAAAGCCCTTACATATTGTTCCTACAAATATATTGCTACAGTAAAAATGAAATTTAGTAAGTTTACTCAATAAAATCTATTTTCCTGTACATTCTTTTATGTATGACTTTTTGTATTTAATGCTACATATATTACATCACTTATTGTAACAGTTATGTATCAGTAAATATAGCAGTAATATACAGATGAACTTCTGTCTTAACAAATATTTCACCATTTTTACCTACCAAATATAATTCCATACTTTAGTATTTATGCATGACCTGAGCAGACCAGTCATTAATCTAATAGTATACATTGGATGATGTTGTAGAATTGCAAGCTACTGTACACTTAAACACTTTACAAATTTAATTACTTCCGAGCACTTTCTGTGTATTTATTTTTTTGGTCTTTCCAGTACCACTTCTTTTTTCATGTATTCAGGCTCTAAATATGTTTTATTGAGCATTTAACAACATATTAAGAGCTAAGAGGTGAATCCTACACAATGGTTTAAGAACACAACTTTAAAAAAGTAAAAAATGTACAATCTCATGCTGCATATTTACATATGTTATTTAAATACTATATTTTGTCTTTCTGCTATCCATAAATCTCAATCTAAAGCTTCTTTTTCATGTATCATTTTATAAAAGAATACATTCAACATATCTAGAGCTTGCAAAAATTGTTGGTTTGTTGGGGTTTTTTAACTCTAAAACATAGTGATGAGTAAAAGCTATCTTTAAAAGCATCCAGGAGTGGTTTGGATTACACAGGTGATAGAGGGAAGTTGCGATGTGCACTTG
The DNA here is from genome assembly GCF_000747805.2 of Chaetura pelagica. Classification (NCBI taxonomy): domain Eukaryota; kingdom Metazoa; phylum Chordata; class Aves; order Apodiformes; family Apodidae; genus Chaetura; species Chaetura pelagica. Next base: position 3,412,246 of record NW_009953964.1, read on the forward strand.
GTTGTGCAATTGGTTTTAAACCTAGTCTAGTGACAACTTAATGCTTAGAACAAGACTGCAGTAAGACAGCAGACTAAAGCATTGGTTACCATTAGCTCTTATGTGCTATACAGTGACAAACCGTACCTAGAGTGAGATGATCTCCTTTTTCCTTTAAAGACCATTTAATATTATAAGTCAGATGGTTTGGAATATAGAAGAGAAAAGGGATTAGGAAAATAACACACTTTATGGGATTCAGCAAATGGAAAGCTTTGCATCCTTGAAAATATTATAAACAGTGGTTTAATAAATTGTATGGTATAGTATGTGCATCAGTAAGGACATAAAGGATGTTTCCCCACTCCCCGCAATTGTTTGGATAAAAATATCTTTTTCATGTACATATACATACCTTTTGTGGACGTTCAGTACTGAGCTATCTACAAAGGGTTGCCTTTATTTCTCCCCCCACCCATTACTCCACAACTCTCCCATTTTCAGAAACACTTCTCCAAAGTATACAATTTATATTGTTCTCTCCCTCACACAGTTTTTTAAATACATAGATATATTTTACCTTTTGTTAAAATAAATAAGCCTTTATTCTCTTTAAGACAGAGGCAATGAAGCAAATGGGAATCATTGTATGTGAAAACAGGAAGCAATTCCCAAAGCAAAAGACAAAACAGAACTATACAAATAAATGAGGTTATTGATGTGGAGTTGGAGCTTTCAACTGGGGCTCCCGGTTTAAATAGGTAGCCCAATAGACTAAGTTAAAGATTCCAAAAAGCAGTGGGAAGGCTATTCTTGATAGTCGATCAATTTTACTGACGCTGTTAAAAGTTTTCTTGGGTTCTGCAGGTTTTGTTTCTGGCTTAACTTCTTTGGGCTCAATTGTTGCACTTTTAGCAATGGTTGCCAGCCCAGGGTCCCTTGCAATGTTAGGGGTGTAGCTCGTAGCTGCAGCTGTGTACGTGTTATTTTTCTTAATGAGAGGATCCTTCACTTTCTTTGGCTGAAGAAATAAGAAAATGTTTTATTCTCATGGTCTTCACAACAGCTTATGAGAAAGCACCATAAAATGTTGCAATTACCATAAGTAATAATAAGCTGTAAGAAAGAAATTAGTATCTGGAAATTAAATGCATGCAAAATATTTAGGTAAAGACAAAATCCCTTATCTCCTTTACTTGTATTAATTAAACCAAAGTAGATTATGGGCAAATTATGAGGACTTATACTGATAGCTAGGATCACTGATAAAATTATCTTTAATGGTAAACAACAGTGACAAACCACTCAAAGTTCAATATTCCCTTGATCAACTGTACTTTTTTACCAGAAGAAAAAATGTAAAAGATACCGAATTTCTTTATGTAGCTTTCCAGTATTAAGACAAAGAATGTTATATTATGCATTCTAACACACTTCATGCATAAAAACATACAAAAGTATCGTGCAACCATGCAGTAAAAGAGTAGATTATTCCATAAAATGCAAAGCTGCCAGTATTCTATTTGCTAGCAGTTTACACTAAAAGCATATGCATTATGGCAGAGATACTTAATGTTCTTGTTTGAATACTACAATTGGATCATAATGGCTGAACTGTCTTTCCACACATAGGGATTTAAATAGCTGTATGAGTTTTGCACCCACCTACCTCTATTGCTAAAGCAAGAAAGTATGCAAAATCTTTCAGCAGAGAAGAACTTACTGATCACAAAGAATATCTAGAGTTTTCCCCTGGATCCTTAAATTTTCTAGTATTCTACTTCTGGGATCAACTTGTAAGAAAGAAAAATAATATTTTGAAATCGGGGGTTGCTAGTTGGAATTCAACTATCTCTGTTGCAGACAGTCCAAACCCTTCCTCCAGCCACCACACAAAAGTAAACATAGGAGAGAGATGTAGTGGGCTGCTAAGGAGGTGTAAGGAAGAGCATCACTTTGCTTCAAGTTCCTCTGTTTATGAGAAAAACAACAAAAAAATCTCAAGAGCTTAGAAAATCTTTAGGCAGTACTTGTCACATGAAAACAGTAGGCAAATGTTATCCATTTTATCCTTTTAGAAGAAAAATAAATACATCTAAAGTGAAAATAGCAGAGTATGATCTATTATGTCATTTCATAAGATATAAAATAGAATTATCTGTTTTCAAGAAGCAGCTGTTCCACAGTTTTTAAAAGCAGTCACAGTGCTTTTTATTACAGATCAACTATAGTTTAATAACTATATAGATGACCCAGTAGGGGGGCTTTGGTAAAAAGTTCTTGTTCAAACGGTGAACATTTCAGGGAGCAGATATGCTCCTGCTGGACACTTGAGGCTGCAAAAGCATCAGGCCAAGTGGGAAGAGCCTTATCTAAGCAAAAGCTGGTGCCCCATTCAGGAAGGGAAGGAAGGCTGAAATGTTACATTTCTGCCACTTAGTAAGAAAAGGGATTCACATGATGACTCTGACGTAGATACTGTTTATTTCATGAAAATAATATTCAGCTTAGCTTACGGCTAATAAAAAGCTTCAAATTGTCTCAGAATATTTCTGCTGAATGGGAGGAACAAACAGGCTGAAAAAACACTGAAGATTTTTTAGTTGTCTGTCCATTCTTTTCCTTCTGAGCTAGAGGCTGCTAATGAGCTGCTAACATGCTTGCTGCCTAAGAAGCCAGTCCAGTTTTCTTCTCAGCCAGATACTCTAGAGAGCAGCAATAAATCCAGCAGGCAAAGAGCTGCTTCACAGAAGTCTCAGAGAAGACCCCTTCTATAGATTTAAATGTCATGAGGAGTCTAATCCACACAAAGTCCTGATACCAGCAAGGGTCTTAATATTTCACGTAAAATTCAACTTTCTGAAAAAGTAACATGACAGCGAATTAGAGCTCTAAATTTTATTAGGCTGAAATGCTCTGTTCACTGACAGTTTGCCCTGCTTGCCTTTCCTTACGTCTGCAGATAATGCAGACTGGTGTGTCTTTGCTGACTTGTAGCAAATGACACATAAAGACCCTTGCCTGTCAGGAAATGCAAAGCCATAAATCTTCCTGTTTTAAACAGTGTTTGTATATTGTGTTTCTATTGATGTGTCTTTTTCTGAAAATGTGATTTTCTTTAAAAAAGATTAAATGGTCGATTATAAGAACTATGTTACAAGGTCATTTATATTGATAAGGTTATATTTAATATTTAAGGATTTTGTTTAATACTGCCCATTTTTCACAACAGATATCGTGAAGGTAGGAGCACAACAAAGAATCAAACCAATTATCTTCAATGAAAGTATCATCAGTAACTGAAAACCCAGTATTCACCAGCAGTCGTGCAGCTCATTACTCTAAGTTTCTTTTGTTACTTTACTCATTTGTTATACAATACTTTTATATTAATTTTCATTGTGTAAATGTCCTAATTTTATTTCTTTTTTCTCACTGACTCATGCAACTTAAATAGCAAAAGAAAAGAAAAGCTATGCACTCCTGAATTAAGCACGTATATTCAGGAATCAATGAGTAACATCTGCTCCTCCAAATATTTGTTCTTCTGAATTTCTAGTCTGTGGATGTTCGTAATACCCAATTAGGCAAGTAAAAACTCTCAAAATCTCTTTCTTTTTTTTTAAAAAAAAACAAACCCAAAACTACAAACCAAATGAGCTTCCTCACAGAAGCAGCTGATTTGATAACTCATTGGAAATAGGAAACTTTCTCTTTTATCTTTGATATGTCTTGAACATTTTCTTGAAGCACCTGTGATTTACAGACTAGGTCTGATCCCACACCAAAGGGAGTCAGTGTGATGTTCTTCTACTGCATGCATAGAGGTATGTACTCCCAACAAAACTGCCAATGCTTCCCTCAGAACAAATAAAAAAACCGATGCAGTGACCAAACATGACACAGTATGACCTGTTGGGATAGATATTAAGTGGTGTTACCTTTTCGGGAACAACGCTTTTGCCATCCCATGCGTAGCCTCTCTTTGTGAAGTAATTCACTGTTGCAAATTCGATGAGTGCAGAAAACACAAAGGCATAGCACACTGCTATAAACCAATCCATAGCAGTAGCATAGGCCACCTTGGGGAGAGAATTCCTTGCACTGATGCTCAGAGTAGTCATTGTCAGGACGGTTGTCACTCCTGCAAAGCAAACAGTGTCTTTAGATTAGTGGCTGTATTTTGTGCTTCCTTTCTCTGCTACAATAGATGGGAAAGACTTGCTTTCCCACCTAGTTCTCACACTTCAGTTGCTAATCGAGGATATCAGATTTCAAGTTCTGTGGAAGTTGCAGGATTTTACTTTTATTCTTTGATACTGTTATAATAGAGTAATATTTTTAAAGTTGGATGGAAATAGTATTTAGAGCTGTCGACTTTATACTACTTTGCTTCCTTGTATTTGGAGAAGCATTGTCACTGTTCCTTATTCATGCCCTGAAAACTGTCCTACCCATGTAACAGTTTAACATTTTTAGTTCTTTCTTGCAACAGTTCTAAGATACTTTTTGGTTTAGAAAACTAAAAAACTTGTGGTTTTTATTAAGCTTATTTGGTATAAGCTCCTTCAAATGTATACTCTAATACACTAAGCTTTATGTGATTATTACATTCACTTGAATTGATGGTTTTACAGCTCTCTGTTCCTTTATTTACTGATGCCTTTAAATAGCAAAGAATTAATGTAAGAACAATGAAAATATAATTTGAATTTCTGAGATGAGAGCTTCTCACTGATGATGAACCTTTTCCTTTAACTGGCCACAGAGAGCAAGCAGGGCTGTACTGAACTCACTCTACTTGCAGCTGCTTGGAAACAAAAAAATAAAAAATCTGCAGCTGCGAGACATTTACATCAAATCACATGTCCACAAGTTACCTTGACAACTGCAATGTCATGTATTGAATGTGTCTTGCAGGTTCATCTTCTCTGTGCTGAGTGTTAGGGAAAATGTGCAGTGGTTTAAAGCAGGCAAAATAATGAACAGTGGATCTACATGCAGTGTAAAGAGTTTGAATTATTAGTGCTTAATGAGGAAGAAATTTCTCTTTCCTGAGACACAATCTTATCTTGTCTTTGTCTCATCACTTGTGAGTTTGTGTTTCTCTTACATAGTAGCAAAACATAATTTATAATTTTTATTATCTGTGGTTGGAAGTAGACTAAAAGATGGCAGTTGTGCTTCTGCACAATTTTCTGAAACATTGTTTTGCTGCAATTAAGAAATGAAAAAGCTATCTTGAAACATAATGGTGGAGTAAACACAAAACTATTTTCAAAATAACTGTCTTAAAAAAGGAAAGCTTTCTGAAATGTGGGGACTCTTGAGCCTGTACACATAGCAGGTTCAGCTTCAAGCAATATTATATATTATTCATTGTCAGAGTAGGAAATTTTGCTCTCCACCAAGGCACAATGATGTACAGCATTTCAACTGATTATCTGACAATTCATTTTAAATACTATTTGCAAGAAGAGGTAAAATACTTACAATTTCAATAGCTTTGACTACAGAGGCCCATAAAAGTCCCAGGCTAATTCATAGTAAAGTTGATGATAAAAATTCAGAACTAATTTTAGATGTTAATATGAACAATATTATCTAAATCAAAATTATACCATGGTCTAAACTATTCTTCTGTACATACACATCTATATATCTACAGAAAGCCTCTATTTGTTCATGAGGTCTAAGGCTATGCAAGTTGTAATTGATTTTCAAGGGCACTGGGAAACTAAAGCACAGCTGGAAAGAGTTCCGAAAAAGGTCAGTCAAAACAGCTCTTAATCAACAACAATTTCAGAGTGTGTGTGTTCCTTAACATCAGGCCTTGTAAGCTGCATAGCACTCTATTAAACACTGGAAAGCCTTTGAACACTAAATCAGCTTCTGCTACATCTTTGCAATGAAATGTGTTAATTGTTGTGCAGGGCACTGTGTCCAAGGCTGTTCTCCAGTATCGTGTTACACATAACTAGTTTTACCGTAAAATTTCTTAAACCTATCTGGCTTAAGATTGCCAAGTGGTTTATAGGTCTTGCTTACCAAATACAGTTCTTGCTGGAACAGATTCTCTATTAAGCCAGAAGGACACCTGTGACAGTATCACTGTCATGATGCATGGCAGGTAAGTCTGGATCACAAAGTAACCAATCTTTCTCTTCAAATGAAAATGTGTAGTCATAACAACATATTCTCCTAAAAATAAGAAAAACAGGAACATTAAGCTTTCGTAGATATACAAATCAGAGAAAGTATTTTTTCATAATATTAACCTCTATTGTTAAAAAAAACCCCAAACAGTCCTCAGATAAAATTAGGTCAGCTCTGAAAAAAACATTTAGTAAGGCACACTTACAAGTTCCACTAATAATACAAAACTAAACAGTTCTGGGAAATGTTAATTAAAATGACATCTTTTCATCTCTGAGTAGTCGATGAAAGTCTGCGTTAACTGGTGGCTGTTTAGGCCTCCTGTGAAAGGCCTTATTCCATTAGAAGATGGAAAACCACTGCAATATACACATGTAAACATAATTTAAAGACTAAATGAAGACACTCTGAAGTGTTTCAGCCGAGCCAGGTTTAAGATATAATTGTTGATGTGATTGTGTCTGCATTACTACTGAGGGTGTATTCCAATTGCAATTGAAAGGAATCTTAAGTATTTATTTGACTTTGTATACCTTTTCTGCCAGAGCACAGCAAATAATGCCTCAATTTTAGAACATTATTTACAGCTTTAAAAATGGATTTTGAAAAACACTGCATTCTAAAAAGACTAGAAAACCTGTTGTTGGGACTTTTTTTGAGTAGATTGTTTCTTCTTATGCAATAAACATCTCAGGAAAGAAGGGTGGGCACAAAACTGAACGGAAACCTCTGTCTAGATTAGAGATGACATGAGAAATTACTGTTATTCTATTTTAAAATGTAGGCAGTTGAAAGAGAAAGTTTCTCTTGTACAGGAAAAGCTTAAATTGGATTGAAAAACTATGTCTAGACATTGGCTGCTTATGCACAGAGCACATCAAATGCCCTCTTCTTTAATTCAGAGTCTAGAAGAACATTCATTTTAACAGTCTTGCTCAATGCATAACCCTGAGGAAAGCTTATAATGCAACAGTACTCCTGGCATGTTTCAATATAAAAAGCAGTAGCAAAGAGGAAAAAGATAATAAATTGTAATTTGAGTTGTAAAGCAAAGGATATAAAAGGAAAATTTTATTTAAAAAATAGGACTGGCAGCAGTAGAATAGTGGGCATTACTTGAATTTTGACCACCTTTCTTTATCTTTCACTCACACAATCTTCTTTTCCTCTGTACCAGAGATTATGATCTTATGAAGGCTGCCAGCCTTAGATAGAAGAGCCAATAATTTAATTTTATCTACTAAAATATGACGTGGGAAGCTATTTTAATGCAATCAGATATAGAATGTTCACAACTGTATGTCAGACTTAATTCAGTGATACAGAATACAGAGTGAAGACACCACTGTACTCTGAAGCTTTATTTAGCTGCTTAAATTATCAAAGTATTTTTAACCTCTGGAAAATGAGAACAGGACTCAAAGCATAAAGCCAATTAAAAAGCCAGGGATTACTCTCTCATCTGTTAAGCACTGCAGAAGATATGAGCTAGAAGTCAGCTAAAGGGAATGCTATGGGCAGTGAATCAGGCAAATCATAGGCCCAGAATAACACCTGCAGTTCAGTTACAAGGTAAAAACATGTTTTTAACTCTCTAAAGTACCAATGGACTGCAGTCACTTATTAGAAGATAGCAGATCTTTGATGAGATTTATTTAAATAACTGCAGGACATGGAAGTACTGCAGTTATTTACTGATTCTTTAGCTTCCCACATGTTATGGCTTTCTTCAATTGAAAAGCACAGTCACATTCACAACAGCTGCTGACCACTGTCCAATTTCCCAGCAATGACTCTGTAAGTCTCTTTTCAAAAGGTTTGTAATTCAGTCATGAAATTCCTTACAGGCTAAAATTTTAAATAGCTCTTGTGCAAAATATTTCTGATGTTCATAGTATCTGATTACTAGGTTTTCACAAGTTGTAGCAGAAGTTGTAGCAGAAGTTGCAGCTAGGCAAGCTCACATTCTCTTACCTCTTATTCTCTTATTCAAAAAATTTTGAAAGCTGTTTCTTTTTAGCTGCCTTGGAATTCCTAAAGTCGACAACTAACTATTGGGCAGCTACATTTATTTTTCATTTTATTTATTCCATGAAGTTTAAATTAGTTTATATGTATTACACAATACAAAGCATTTAAAAGTAGTCACCCAACTCTTTCATCTCTACTAATTTAGTGTTTTGAATGATTGCCCACACTTGAATACTTCCAGTGCTCTGGAAGTTTCTGCCTGGGCTCAGCACTTCTGTAGCTGGAGTTTTTAACCAGCTCTTAATTCTACAGTAAACCACCATAATTGAGTCAAATGCTCGAGTTGTGTAAACTATCCTGTGTGATTAGAAGAAAATAGCTGATAATTCAGTACAGTTGCATCAAACCTATTACTCAGTATTCTGTAAACTATTTGTAATAGACCAAGTTATCAGGTCAGCACGTAAAATTAATGTGGACCATATCAGACATAAGGTTTGAGATGGGGACTGAGTTTTAGCTATAACACTTTTTCTGTCACTGTAGGTAGGAAGTAAGGTTTTCCTTGACATTAATTTAAAACAAAGTATTTCTCATTTTCTATTTATGCCATGTAACCCAATATAGAAGCTCTTAAGAACGGCATTCTCCCAGCAGATACACGGCACATCAGAAAATAAAAACGTAATTGTGAGTATAAAACCTGATGGTTCTCAGTGCAAACCAATGTTTTCAAGGTGGCAAAATGATTCTATGTAAATAGAAATTTGCACGAGCCCTTGAAGCATTTGTTAAGGTGTGTAGATAAAAGATCACTTAAGTTCTTTCTGGGTCAATATAAGTCAGTAACGGGAGAGTGACAGGAATTTTACCTACAAGCAAAAAATGGTTGAGACCCTGGTTAAACAGAACAGCAACAACAATAATCAGTACTTCATTTACTGAATACAATTTTTAACCTTGTAGTACCTGCACATTCCATTGTTAGCTCAGATGAATAACTATGCTAGAAAAAAATTCTTCCAAGATACTCTTCTCTTTTAAAAAATCAGTATTTATAATTATTTTGTTCTAGATACAGAAATAAGTGTAGCCAGTGGACTACTAGCAAGGGAAGAAACTAAAGGAAAAAGGAAAAAGAATTCACTAAATCATTTAGTAGTTTTGAAAGTGTTTAGAGTAACCCAGTTACATCCAAATTCTTGGAAAGTATGTGTCCAGAATTCCAGACAACTCTACCTATAATTTTGAAATTGCCCAAGATAATGCAGATTCTTCTAATGATCCACAGAATCAGCTGCACCAGAGCTTCACTTTCTTGCCTAATAATGGTGCAGAGAACTCAAGTGAAGATTGTCTTGAATCTCTTTTGTCTTTCTGTCAGCTGAGTCATCATCCACACCTCTGAAAGCAGCGAGGGATTTCTTAATTTTCATTACATATGTTATATCTTTAAACAGAGATGATCAGAGGACAAAGATATTCTGAAGGATTCTGTTGAGACTAGCTGCACACCTACCTGAATGAGGAACAGTTATTATTAACCACTTCTGATTCCCACCATTATTTCAGGGAAGGCAAAGCATTTTTCTTTCCAAAGCAAACTAAGAAGAATTTTTCCTAGAGACATCAAATTTGCAAGTAATAAATCTGTTTCTTCCACCACTGTATATTCTTATGAGGTAGTAACTAAAGAGAATTTCAAGTTTAGTACTAAAAAGATTCTTTAATGGTCTACTACAAACTTTTGTCTGTGAGAAATTTTGTTGGCTTACTAGAGCATATGTAAAATATGTGTGTGTATATATATATATAGGCAAGCTAAATAAAACAATCAGAAACAAATTATTGTTCACCTTAAATTGACACACTTTTCCTTAAATGTTCATTGACTTTTTGAATGACACATTAAAAAGTTTGTTTTATGCAGGCAAAAATGTAATTCTCTAGTTCAGTCACAAGATTGGGTGCCCTCAAAGCAATACAATTACTTCTCCTACTAGAGTGCTTTTGGTCCATTGAACAGTCAATCTAGTAAACACTTTGAGCTCTTGTTCATGCTTAATGCTGTGTTTAGATCTTTGTGCCTTTGTGTCTTTTCTTTTTTTTAAAAAAAAAAAGTCTACATCTTGAAAAACAACAACTGCAAAGTAAAAAAGCAAAGGTTTTTAGCCAGCTTCAAGGTTAGAGGTATATAATACTATAGACATCAGCTATATTTCTGTATCTCATTAATAGTTTTGGAGTTAAATCTGGTGCTACCATTAAGGTAGCTATCCTATTTGGATGTTCCAGATGCATTTTAATTTGTTGACATACTATTTTCACTCTAATACCTCATTGAGAAATTCTATGCTTGCTTTTAGCAACTTACTTCACTGCCTCCAGGAATATGGTCTTTGAGGATTCATATTGTTATACTCTTTTAAATCTTACATAGTAAGCAGACAGTATGATAAGGACATGAGGAGTGCTTCTTTATAATGTAAATTACTATTTTTTCTGGCTGGATCTGTCACTATAGAGGGAGCTTTTTCATTGTTCAAATCTTTTAACCACCAGTTTTAGTAGGAAAATAATCCCAGGATATGTTATATTTTCTCTCACTTCTTTGATATTTCTGTTTCTTGTCCTGCTCTGAATTATGTTTTACAGTTAAATATGACCCTTCCCAGACACCCTTTTTTCACAGACCTGTACTGGACTGAACAATTCCAGAGTCCACAGTTTGTCCAAGCAGATCATACTGGTTCAATCGAGAGCCATCTTCAGCCACAACCACTGACCTTGCTGGTTCCCGTGTCCATTCATACACAACTTCTGCTCTGGTATAAGCATCTAATTTAAAAGAAATACACTGCATTTCAGCTTTGCACATCGTGTGATGTTTGGACCACTGTAAGAAAACAAGTCCTTCTCAGAGTGGCTTAAGTGATCCTCTCATCACTGGTCTGGCTAGAGCTCTCCATTTGGTTATCCCCGTCTCACATCATCCTTGCTGTATAACCGGCAGAGGAAACATTTCTGAGGCTCAAGCGAGTTTAAATCACAAGCTATTTTTTTGCTTCAGTTACTTCTTGAAAATGCTCAAGTTCAGGTTTATTTGAGTCTTGAACAAAAAAAAAAGAAACACAGTGGGCTCTCCAAACCTGAGTAGTCTAGTATGAGATAGTTCAGTAGCACACTACATGTGCCATCCAGGTGTTTTCTGCGGTTACTAGTATGTTATTTATGCTATTTCAGGAATTAAATTATATATAAATATTTTTAATTTTAGTCTCCTTGCAAAATTCTTCTGACATCTTGCAAAGTCTGGAGTCTCTTGCTCTGAGAAGTTAGGGTGGCAGTTAGTTGTCTACATGGAGTTACCTAGTGTCATTCTTCACACCTGAGAGTATCCAAGACATGTATGGGACTCAATGTGTGATCAGAACCTACATAAAGCTTGCTCCCCCCAAAGGCAGCTGAAAGCCAGATGGGGCATCTTAGGGCATCTAAAATGACATTAAACTCCTCCCTAAAGGATGAGATTTTCCCTTTTCTCAGGACTGGCAAGCAGGAAAAGAAAAGGAGGAATCTCATTCACTTGACCTCATTTGCAAGTTAGTAATTTTATCTTATCAATGTAAGAGATAACAGTAATTGAGGAGGTGGTGTTGAATAGAGTGTGCTGGTAAATTAATTGCATGGCGTTTGATCCTACATTATTGAAGTGGAAGGGTGCTCTTATCCTCAGACTTCATACTCCCCAAGAACTGTAACACATACATCATTTTTTTGAATCAATGGTAAATGCAAATCTACATCTTAATAATTCTGACCTTAATAATGGCTACAATGAGTACAAGAATTGCCTTGCTAATCTAATGACATAAAGAAAGCGTGGCAATATTATTAATTCTTAAGCATTTTGCTTTTCCTGGAGCATTTTGGAAGAGAGGACTGATTACCTGAGTTGCTGAGAATCACTGGACTGGGTTAGCAGGAAGGGACTAAACTCATCATCATCAAGCTCACCCTGCCCTGTAACGGCCACATGCCATGGTCTGTTTAGCTTCCCTCCTCAGCTTCTAACGCAGATATTGCACAGCCTTTTGCTTCTAGCACTGTTGTTTTCCAGAGTGGCCTTAGTTTTAAACTGACAATCAGATTTTTGTGGTAAGAGTTGAGGAGAGCATCTGCCTTTCTGATTTTGTTTTTCCAGCATATGGCTTTTTGTTGTTCCAGAATCTCTTTAGCATTTGTCACATTGAATTTACATTGGAATAACCTCTAGCTTAAGCTGCTATTTTGGCAAATCACTTTAGCCTTGGAGCTGGGTCAAACATTTATCAGCCTCTACAGTATGGGCAGAGTCCATGGGAGACATGCAACTCTTTCAATATGAGGCTTTTCTGAATCCAGCTCCAACAAGTGATAAGTAATAGTGGAGGATGTGGAAAAACTCTTATCCAGTTTAATTCAAAACAAACAGAGCTGGGCAAACACTACCTTGGGGAGCTACTAAGTGTAATATTGTCATCTGCACTTTAATTGTCATTAAATCCATACTTTAATGTCTTTTTCAGTAATTTTTGCAGTCCACTAAGATTCTTAAAATGAATTGCTTTAGTTTGACAAAAATGTCCCAAATGTATTTAACTACAATTCCCACTGAAAAAGTGACAATTAAAGATAAGAACTGTTCTTTTTCTACATACAATGACAGGTCCCATTTTCATATCTTGCTTGGTCCAGCCATTTGTCCCATGGGAGATAACTATTTATATCAACAACTAAATATTGAGACAAATATTCTATAATCTGATAATTATAACATATCATCTGATGAGAAGGAAGAGAGAGGTCTATCTTTACGGCCCTGTTCTGGACAGTCAATTCCCCATGCAATGTTTGCAGTAAAACCATGTTACAGAAGGAACTCCTCCCCTTAAAGATCCCAGATTAGAAGCTCACCTGAATTTCATAGGGGAATGCAACCTTTCCCTGGAAAGTCATTACTATTGTCTCATGGCCTTTACCAGCATTTGGAGTTACTTTTTTTGCTAAGTCCTGTTAAAGACAGCTGGCATGATAGCCAGTTAGTGTTCAAAACAAAAACCAAACCAAAACAACAAACAAATAAAAAACCTAAAATTGCCTGTAAAATGTATCAGACCATGTCTGCAATCTGAACTTAGAATGCCAGTTACAGCCTCTGACTTTAGTTTAAGAAATGATCTTTCAATCAGAAATTGTTAATTTAAGAAAATTATGTATATTATGATTAATATATTTTTCTGGATACAAAAGGAAAGCAATTTAGATACCAAAGATATGCAAATACATTTGCAAGTCTTTTTTGCTATCTTGTTTTTGCCTCATGGTGTGGCTCTGGAGTGGTGTTCAGATCCATATTATCTATTTCTTTTCATTAATAATTTCTGCATCACTTAATCATTTAATCAAGACAAGATCCTTAGTAATCTGGAAAACTCTTACTGTATGAACCCAAAGTACACTACACTGGGACACAGTGGGCCAGAAAGAACTCAATGTATGAAAAAAATGGGAACTATTGTTCAGACTAGGGAGTCTGGTGTTTAGGCTGTGGCTCACCGATGTACAAACATGGTTACAAGTGTCTATAGACACATAGTCTATAAAAATTCAATCTAGTAGTTCAGATTTGCTCAGAAACTGTAGATGGTGTAACACTGCATTAGCAGGGTTTACGCACTATTAACCATCTTCCCACCTCCTGATGCAGCATGCAATCCACCTAAATACGTCCGTGTGCATCTGGAAGGAAATTAAGTCCTGTAGCCCCTCCTATCTAACCGAGATCTCGGGTGCACAGATCTGTGATTAATGAAAACCCCACTGCAGCTATTTGCCCTATTATTAGCTGGAGGAAGGCTTCTCCCCCACCTTCCGTTTCACAGGAGATTGGTAAAGATTTATGGGAAGTGCTGTAAGAATACTAACCGTTCAAGGAGTAAACTATTCTTGTCAGTGATACTCCAAAATCTGCATGAGCCTTTTGTTCTCTGAATCTTATCAGGGAGGCTAGTAGCTCTTTCAAGACAAACATTAGTCCTTTCTCATGGAAAAGATGGAGTTATTTAGCCCAAAGTAAACTGGTAAGGTGAAGAATGAATTGGGTGTTCTGTTTGTTGACTTATAAAATAGATCAAACCACTAAGTACCCATTATCAGTGAAACGACCCATTTCTACTAGAAAAAAATAGCTATTGAGGAAATAATTTGTACATGGATACATCTTCCACACATTGTCTTGCTTGTTTGTGTTGAACCAACCAGGGTAAAACTGCCTTTTTTTTTTTTTAATTTATTTTTTTTTATTTAATGAGTTGAAGGGGAGCTGTAATTATTTTTTTAAATACCATTTTCAGCTAAGTTTGAAAGTATCAGTGTCAGATTAGTTGCTATTCAGATTCAAGTTTTGGGGGAAATTCTCAGTCTCCAGAAACCTATGTCAGTTATTACACTACATTCAACTACACTACTATTCAACTACATTACCTTTTTTTCATATGTTCTCTAATTTAAGGTTACAAGTGCTGCACTTCCCTAAATCTTGTATGACTTTCATGGGAATATTTTCTAACCTTAGGCAAAATTTTACTCTAAACATGCCAAGACTATGGTAGGGGAATTATTTCCACCTAAGTAAATCCAGTTATCTGTGTTCTGTATTACTTTTCTCTAACATTGATTTTAGGTCTTAACAAAATAAAGCAAAGATAAGATTAAAAGCATTTTCTCTGTGACAAACTACTTTAACTAGATGTTTAGAGCACTGTCATTTTTCTCTTTTGTAAATGTCCAGCATGACACTGGACAATATTTAAAACACACAGAAGAGGTTCATTATATTAAATAAAAATACATGTTAAGTATAAAAATACAACCCTGCAAAAAAAAAAAAGAAAAAAAAAAGGTGATAAATAAACAAAATAAAAGCTTTTACTTTTTCTCAGCTGCAAAATACTTCTGTAAAGTTACTTAAAAAGGGAGAAACCTCAATTTAAAATAAACTTACAGCTTCCAAATTTCAAGGGGCAAGCATGTACATCCATAGGAAAGTCTTCTAAATGCATTGGACATTCTGCTCGCACAGTCAATCTATAATGGATTAATGAGCAAAAGAACACATTTGTTCTAGTTCCACAGAAATGGCAAATAGATCTCCAAGACACACAGACACACAGAATAATCATAGCATAATATTTGTTACGTGATTAATTGGCAGCTAAAGTGGGAGCTGCATTGTCTGGCTGGGGATGCTGACAGGCATATGCAGACCCATCAGTGCGACTGGTTCTGCCCTTTCACTGTACAGCACAGACACATTCAGACTGCTAGGATTAAAATCTATTAGAAACTGAAATTGCTTCCTTGCTGCCATCATTAAATTGGCCCACTCTGGATGCTCAGACATTTTCTGAAATCATTTCATTGCTATCAGCTTGGATGCAAACATGTTTCTCAATAAAAGAGATTAAATAAACCAGAAACAGTCACATACCACACATCAACAAGGAATGAACAATCGTACTTGAATAGTAGGCAGAAGATTGCAGAAGTGAGCAAATAGAAATGGTTATGGTCAAAAAAAGAGACACGTGAACAATGTGCTGCCAAGATAGTATTCTTGTGCATTAAATCCCTAGCAGCCCACTCTTTAGAAGACATGACAAAGCCAAGCAGATTCTACCCTAACCTAGGCAGTCTTGAAAGATGTCGCAGAATAAATTAAACATATTTGACAGGCTCCCAAAAGCCAGGAGACTTTGTTTTCTCCAAATACTTGTAGTGTTTTTAAAAACATCTTTTAAACTGTTAAAAGGAAAAACTCTTCACCTGCATACTAAGCTATTCATCTTCACTTTGAATCAACAGAATCACTCTATACCTTGTTTGATTCCATGGGAGACATAAATGGGGGATGTGTAGCTCTGTAGAGACAACATACAATTTTTTTTTTCATTGTTTAATTTGCAGTCTTTTAATCCAGAATGTTTCTAGGACCATGTATCATCATTATTTCAAAAGGATTTATTTAACTCCTCTGCTGAAAACTGGATAACTAAAGTTTAGCTATTTGTGAAGAGAACAAAATATTTCCAGGAAGAATAGTGCCAGCACAAAAATATATATATTTTTTCTCCTAACTTTCCAAATGCTTTAGTGAATTGTTTTTCTTGTCATGAATGAAAAAAGAAATAGTTTTTTTTAGAATGTTTTCAGAAGCACAAGAAATATGAAGAATGGGCAATGAATTCTGTGTGAATCTGCTAGTTCTTAGAATCTGCTTCTATAGAATCAAAAGATCAAAGACTCTTACACAATCTATAACTCTAAATTATATTAAACTTTCAGGTTTTGATTAATCCTTGAAAACAACTCCAAATCAAGGTCCTCTGCAAACTGGTGGATTCCTAATACTATACAGACCTTTTTAAAATACTAAGACACATACTAGGAGCATAAAGGTAGCATAGCAGGAGGAGAGAAAAATAAACACTGCAAGTACCTCAGTTTGTCCATCACTCCATGGCCTGTGTTGAAAATAGTTACTAAGCAGGAATCAAATTATGCTCAAAAAGTAACCTGTTTCCTGTTTTGAAAATATGATGCTTTAACAAGTTAAACTGTCAAACTAAACCAAGTATAGTATTTTAGGGCTCACCTCATTGTGTAGAGCAAAGTCCCATCCTCTGTAATTCGTAACAGTTTATTTGGCATCGTCATGTTATGAGCTACTGACTTCTTTCCATTGTGGAAAAATGTATCAGGTGTCCAAATTTTGCTGGCCATTAAATTATTTAACCGGAGAACAGTCATAGGGCCTTTGAACTTTAATCTCTCATCTTTCCAGCTTTGGCGGAAAAATACATCTATAGTGTATTCCTACATCAATTCAGAAAAAAAGGAAACACTTATGATGCTATATGATGCAGTATGATAACTTGAAAAATATAATCTTACCATTTCCTTGAAGCAAGATGACTATTAATGTAATTAGTAATTATCAGAACATTTATTCTCTGTATTACTTACAGAGACTATTAATGTAATTAGTAATTATCAGAACATTTATTCTCTGTATTACTTACAGTGTACCTGAAGCTACTTATTAAATGGTCACAATATTATTATGGTGTTCAACAGAATAAATGTTAGAGAGAATAGTGTATCAAAAGTTAGACAAGAATTTGAAATATAATGTAGTGACAACACAGTAAGTCACCCTTTTATCACTTTTTCTCCGCCTTCCATAAAACTAATTTGAAGATACAGATATATAGCCAGTATGCATAGCACAGAAGGAATATGTCTCTCAGAAGAAAACAACTCTGGTGAGACATGGTCTTACTAGAACCTTTTGTTCTAAGTGT
Source organism: Chaetura pelagica (assembly GCF_000747805.2). Lineage (NCBI taxonomy): Eukaryota > Metazoa > Chordata > Aves > Apodiformes > Apodidae > Chaetura > Chaetura pelagica. The sequence continues at coordinate 3,429,756 of NW_009953964.1, forward strand.
CGCATTAGTATAAACATAGTCAACCTGTAAAAAGTTCACAGTTCACTAAATTTTTGTGCACTTGTTTCTGAGACTTGAAACAGCTCATTGGGCCAAATCATTGAGACTACAGAGAGCACAAGGTGAGGACAGCTTTGGACCCAGACCTGGAGTTGGGTTAAGCAAGGTCTGGGCCAAAGGGGAAGAGATGTAGTGGTCAATTCAGTGTACATGGGGAGAATCAAAATAACTGACACTACAGAATGCAAGAGTTGTTACAAAGCAGTAGGAACAAAGTGAAGAGGATAAAATTAGGAAAAATATATTAAAGTATTATACATAAAATACAGATGTATGTGAGGTGAAAATGTGAAAAACTCCTGTGGATGCAGTATAGTATTTTCCCATGGAAAAAAATTAAAAGTTTGGTATAGGATTATACTGCCCCTTCCATTCTTCATGAGTATATTGTGATAAATGTCAAAAGTAGCTATCCAAACATTGTTCAAAATCACCAGATGATAATTTGGCTGAGAAACTGAACCTTTGCTGGTTTTGTTTTATTTTTAAATTTATATCCCAGACCTGTGAATCATTTTGGTGCATACTTAATTGCATTGCTGTTTTGTTTAATCACACGCTCAGTGAGCTGCTGAAGCCTGGATTTGTTCAGCTCCAGTGACAGCAATTGTGCATTTGTAGCCAACTACTTGCTTTAAAACTTTGCTGGGTTGGGGCCTTAGGCTGAACCATGTGCAAATCTTGTCCCAGGTGTGCAGCAGAGTAAGACAGAAGTTTAAAGTGCAGTAAGTAGCATTAAAATACTGGATTTCCTCCATGTTTTAGTAGCTCCAAAGAAAATTTTCTCCTACACACAGAGGAAAGGTAAAAGACATGCCCAGAAGGTGACATCATTGCTGGGTGCATGTAAGCCATTCCCTTATTATGTCTTTCATCTGCAAAGATGGAGATGAGTGGGAGGTGGTACAGGGTGAGAAAGAAGTCTAGTTCTTCATGTTATATGAACACAAGGTTCTTTTGCTGGGAAAGAACAAGGAGTCTGAGAGATTTGAGAAGAGACCTGACAGCATAAGACAAAAATCAATCTAAAAGCATCTAATAGGTCATACCTGGCACAGACTGAGTATTTCTCTACCCCAGGCCATTGCACTATATAGGATGACTTCATTTTGGCTGAGACTTCTTAGTCCTTAGCTTTCACTACCCACACTAACACGTACATTAATTCTGCTCAAATGAATCCTGACAGACAGCTGATCTTTAAGATCAAGTCATCACATACTCTGGTTGGGGCTTTCTTCAACAGAGAGGTGCTATAGAGAACAAGAGAACAGAAGGATTTTCTACAGACCATGTACTATAGCAGTGGTCTCTGTGCAAACGTATCAGCGAGATGAAATTTGGAATAAATTATCTGCATTGGAGACTCTTTGTTCCTTAGGGGGCAGATAAAGGAAGAAAATTCCTATCTGCACTTGGGCAACAACTTGTACGGTATTGAATATTTATATCACTTTGATTTAAATGTTCTCTAATTTACTCATCAGATATCTCTCCCTGGAGACTGTTTATTCATAGGTTAGACCACACTGTGGTCTAGGTCACAAGAGGTGTTGTACAGGCAGGCAGTAGAATAGAAATTTGTTTCTGAAGTTTACAGTACAGAAGCAGTGACAATGAAGGTTTGCTAGAAAATCTGTATTTCTGAAAAATGTTAATTTTGAAATATGTCTTATTCCAGATAATATACATAATTTTTTTTTAATAAATGAATGTGAGAACACATGTGAGAATAGCAAGTTATCTGTTGATTAGCTGAGTCCACCATCTGAGACAGCACATCTGAAAATCTGAATCCGCAAAGTTCTTCCCAAAAAAGGTGTTTTTATTTTTAAAAGAGCCTTTATCTTTTTTAACTTTACTCACAAGTTTAAGAACAAGCCAAGATATTCTCTTTATAGAATAACAAGTTATGCCTATGTTGCTCTTAGAAGTGTATGGAGAGTGGGTAGGAACATCATGTACTCCCTGGTATATCAACCTACTATCTATATGGCTGCCTCACTGGATTCCTGCAAACAGATGGTCTAGGAAAGCTGATGTCTCACCGTGGCTGCAGTTTCATAACACAGGGTGTCAGCTGGAGTAGCTCATTGCCAGTTCCCAGCCATCAGTTCTGGGCTCAGACAGCAGCGAGTGGCTCCCGCTCTGTGCCAGTACAGCTGCTTTGAGGCCTCCCTCTGACCAAATCCCACAATCCAGTCTAGGCTTTACTGTAAATCTGCTCACTGGAGCAAATCTGGGGCAGTCCTCACTGGTCTACAACCAACCTGTAGTATACACAGAGGACTTTGCACTATATGTGCATTAAAATTAATATAAACTTTGCATTCTGATAAGCTCTTCATTTAATCTTTCTCTTTCTGGCTTTTATTTCACACTTATTTCCTTAAGCAAAAGAGTTAGAATGAGTAGGCTGCACACACACTACTTTTTAGGAGAGGTGAGTAGGAGTTTTACACTAAATACTTGTCTGTAATTCCCTAGTTCTCAAAACATATGAACACCTGCCTGTCTGCTTCTTGGTCATACATTTTATTAAGACACTGATGAATTCTTTCTCCTATTTAACAAATTAAGTGAAAATCAGAAGCCAGTGTGGTATGGGTTTTAAATTATTTTTTAGGTTCTTTTTGTAGGTAGTGATTGCTTATGTTATAGTAATTCAGCTACACAGAATTAGAGCTGAACTTTTTTTTTTTTTCCAAATATAGCTATTCCTAATTAGGAAAGCAGATTAATTTGGGCTTCAGTATTTTATTCTTCCTTAAAACCCATACTCTGTAAAAATACCAGTTTGTCCTGGGAATGTTAAATTAGCTTGATTAAACTACTACTTGATTAAATCACCTGAAACTACAACGTATAAGTAGAGTCCCAAGTAATTGAGCAGGCCTATCAGATACTCTGTAGTTATGTCTATGTGTAGGAAAGCATCCATGGCCATTTGTTTTTTAGACTGCCATTTATTTTTGGAGTATTCCAGTAAATCTGACTAAACAGACCAAACAGTGGGTTAGCCAGCTGACTCACAGAAAAATCTCTAAAAAATATAAAGCATACATTCACCCTCATAGATCATTCCTTTTGTTCACCTCCCACAAGCATCTATGTTCAGCCCAATGCTTTAAATTACATTAATTTTCAGGAAATTAACAAAAACGGAGCAACCTCAGATCACTTTCAAGCTGCAGCTGCTACAGTTTTAATTCAAATGCTATTAAATTAAAATATTTTATAACATATTTTAGTCTCATGACTGTGTCCAAAGTTTCCAGTTTGTCCAGTGGTGATTGATTGCCTAATTTGAGGCAGAAATAGGAAAGCAAGATCAAGTGTTTTGCTGAACCAATTATCAGAACAGAAAGGGTGGATGCTGCAGGTTTCTACCTATGTTTAATCCAAAGAATTTCCCCTTTTTAATGCACAATTTAGAGTAACAAGTAAACATTGTATTTTCACAAGAGTATCATGGAACAAAAGAGCAGAAGTCTGAATTATTTTTATTTCTTTTAAAATTCTTCTTCATGGTATATATACATAGTATTGGACAGTATTCTATCTATGTGCTGAAGAGAGAAGTTACCAGTCCAGCTGGTTCTCTGGATCATCCTTCTGCTGTAGGTCTTCTCACCAAAATGACCAGTCAAAAGGTTTGGGCTGCCCAAGCTATTCTTTCACATTTAAATATCATGGCAACAATTACAATTAGAAATTTATAGTTTTATAAATGCTATTTTCTGAGCAAAAAGGAAAATTGTGTCTCTGAAGAAGTTTATTTAGGAAAATAAACTATCTTTGTAAAGGTTACTTCCTCTCTTATTCCATCCCTTAATGTTGCTTGGAGTAGTCAGAAACTTGTAACAACCCTGTGTCTAAGGCTTGTCTACAGTTTTTGTTCAAATTTGTTGTGCTAAGAAATAAATCTTACTTCCTTGCTGTGAAAATTTTTTCTCTTAAATTTTATTTTTTTCATCTTTCTTTTGGTGTCTTTAGCAACATGTAGACAGGTTGAACTGTTTTCTTCATTGAAATTAATGAGGATGTTTCCAACATGCATCCTAACATAGGATCCAGCAGATGCTAGTGGCTGTAGATGAGGCTTTCCATGTCAGTAGCAACCTACTTGTGAATACCTCATTTATATGCAAAATTTAAAGTACCTTATCTGGATTTTTATACAATTTTTAATATGTCTTAAGATCTGGGCTCACAACATCATCATTCAGTTTTCTGAACTTATCCATCCCCTGCAGTTATCTAGCAGTTTGATTTTAATATTCATTCCATAAAGGAATGACACTAATTCTCTCATTAATCTTCTCTTCTCTTTCAGCAGCCAAGATCTAGAAAAGTCACTTCCCAATGATCAGTAGCTTTTAATATCAAAATACAGGTTAGATTGTAAGGTTGTCACACTGTAGGCATAAGTGTTAATTGCATTTTAAGATGATGATCTTTCTTAGCAAATTGGATCAGTGATGTGCCAGCAAGGACCTGAGCAATCATTTTCAGAAGAATACAGTTCCAAACCCTAATGCATTTCTTAATACATTATGTAGCAAATATAAGGTCTGTTAAAACACACTATTAAAGTCACTGAGGCTGCTAATTTCAGGGCACTTAAATACAGTCCCAGCTAGCAGGAACGGTTGCACATAAAAGCTGACAGCATTTTGGAATCGAGGGCTTAAAAAAGGCTGAGCCTTAAAAGGAGTAAATAAGTCATTGTATAGCTCTTTCACCCTCCAAATTAAAAAGACGAGAAAATAAACGCTGTAGAAACGTAGGCCATCAACTTACCATATCATGGTCTGAAACAGGCCCAAAACTGGTGACAAAGATGTCAGTCTTCACTTCAGTTACACGCTCTGATGAAGCAGGAAATTAGGACAGTGAGTGTCTATCAACGGTCTTCATTAGATCTAACCACTACCAATTCTCACAATAAATAGAAAAATTATTGGCTTTGATTAGCCATTCTAAAATTGGTCTACAATACGATTCTGATAATTTATTGCTTCTAGATGTAATTTCACAGCCAATATTGTCAGCAATATTCTTATTACGGAGTTTCTACAGAACTTTTTGAGACGTGGCTTGTGATGCCACAGTACAGCAGCCCTAGTTCTACTGTTGTGTAAATCTTTTCACTCTGACTAGTAAATCTTCTTGTCTGACAATGTAAATAGTGCTGAGTATTTTTCACAGTACTCAAAGGTTTCATTGGGTGCTCGGTATTTCTGGGCAAGGTACTCACAGTACTCACAGTACTCAAGTACACAGTTTCATTGGGTGCTCGGTATTTCTGGGCAAGCTGAATGAAGTTCTCAAATAATTAACACTGGACTTGCAAATCATGTTTTGTATTGAGACACACAAGCATAGAAGAAAAAGAGAGAAAAAATACATTACAGTATAAAGAAACATAAAGATATTTTATTGTCATGCATTAGAAATGTCTGCATTATCCTTAACTGCAATAAACAAAAAAGAGTTATATTTTTTTCAAATAAATATCAGCTAAACTTCTCTACTACATTTTTTCACTTACGCATAAATGTTACCACTTGTAGATGTTTTCCATTTCTTTTTAAATCAATATAGACACTAGCATTAGATTTCTCTTAAACTACTAAATTGTTTTATAGGCCTCAATGATAGATCCATTAAAAAAATAATTCAGAAACCTGTAACATGTACATAACAGATTATATGTACATGCCATGCCATAAAGTCAGACTTCTCTGTGATTTGAAGGATGTACATTTCCTCCAATGCCCTTGGACACTTCAGAAGAATCCAATTATTTTAGTGGTCAGAAATAATCAGTCTGAGACACCTAAAATGGTGCTGATTTCCAGAAAGAGCCAAATATCTGGCTTCGTAGACCTACTGTTAGAAGTCACTTTGAGAAATGCACAAGCTTAACTTTCCCCCTTCCTCTATTCCCCCCTCTACAAACACATACAGTATCTGAACACATTGGTATTTTCTAGGCCACATCTCACAAAATATCCACCCAGGATGGCATATATCAATATAACTGTTGATTTAAATATAGCTGCAGGGAATAACACTACCCGGAGGCACAAACCCAAAGTGTTGAGTGGACCTAACCCCTCACCTATCAGAACTTACAGTGATGTTAGACTGAAGCCATTCACTGTAGTACTCCAAAAGCCAGCCTGGGGCTTTTGGTAGAAATTTCAAATGTGAGAGGCGTGACATATTTCTCAGGTAACTTTCACAAAAGGAATAAATTGAGAATTTTGGAATATTAAAAATAATCCTAAAGAAAAGATGTTAACAGGAAAGTGTAACTACCGTAAGCAGAAATCATGCAGCAGGCAAAAATTTCAATAATGCTAAGAAACATATATATGTCACTATCTGTATAATGTTATTTAAATATTGTAAAATAATTAAGTTTAAAATTATTTGATATAACTCTGACTTCAAAAGACTTTGGACTGTTTATATGTGATGTTTTATCTGACAAGTTCTGACAGAAGAGAAGTGAAATAAGAAATTAAGGTTAAGAAGCCAGAGATCAATGGAATACTTAATCTGATGGTAAAGTTCTAAGAATCAATATTCTACAATGGACATACAGGTTTTTAACTTTCATTCAAAAAAGGCTACAACTTCTAAATCTGTATGAATTTAAGCAGTTTTATATAAATGTTTAATATAGATAGAAAAAAATACCTCATTTTGTGAGACCACAATAACCAAGACGTAATATTTGATTTGATTCTACTGTCATTCTAGTAATGCCCTGAATGAAACTTGTATTGCGTTCGCAAGTTAATGCAAACATCAGGTGGTAACACAGTCATCTTCAGGACTCATTAAAAAAATTAAAGGATCAAATTTCCAGTGTATTCTTCATAATCACAGAAAGTTAAATATTATGTTGTGGATGGATTGCCCAATAATATTTTTTTGTTGTTTTTTATATCTGTGGCTGAGAAGTGTAAAAACTACAGTGACTACTGGCAAAAACATTGGATAGGGAATATTTCCTCCTTAGCTGCCCTGTGCAGTTAATGTATTATCTGATCACTGTTTATAAGCTTTTCAACTGACTTAAAGAAATTTAAGTTTTCTCTTGACATCTAATTGGCTCTGAAGTTCAACAAATTTACAGTGAAAATTGAAAAGTGAAACTCAAGTTACTGTCTTTAAGATCTTTCATCCTGACTCCCCATCTTTCCATCTCTTTTCCATTGAGGCACTTCCACTGGTGTCATTAGGACACAGAAGATGCTAGAAGCTCTCCAGGCACAATGCATTCATCCCTTAATTGTGTAAACTCAAGAGTCACAGCTCTGAGTGAGCCACTACTTAATATAATATAGCTACCAGATTTACCTTGCATGAACACAGGACATGCTCTTTGAATCAGCGACATACCATGTAGTCTTATCCCCAGTTCCAGTTTTGGGAGACAGCTGGTCATACAAGAGAGGCTGAGGCTTAAGGAAATCACTTTGAGACTCAAAATGGAAACTAAAGGCTTTGGCAGTAAGATGGAACATTGCTGAGGGAGTGGGAAAATGTGTGATGCCTTTCATTTCTATATAACACTGAAGATAATTTAAAGTGGCATTTAAGAAATAGTAGAAAATTAAGATTGTGAACTCATGAGAAGTTGTGTTAGCTTCATACTTGATTACACTTTTGCAGAGCATCTAGTCCCGTGTCTATGCAACTCCAGATAAAACTACTGTACACACCACCAAATTGTTTTGGTTTTTCTTTGATATGTACCTCATTTTCAAAAGCAATGAAAAAATGTGTATGAACACAAAGAAAAAAAAGCCATATGGAAGTTTTGAATTTTTTTGTTTACTGTTTTACTAATTAGATGATTCAACTGTGCTTTGTTAAGAGCTTCAGAAGTTGTGCATCAGTCCTGCACAGGACATGTTTTTACTCATACAGTAGGGATATATATTTAGAATCACGGTTAACCATGTTCAGTTTGCAGCTTGATTACTATGGGAAGGCTTAAACTGTGCTTCATATGCTCAGAAAGCATTTTTCAGGAACATCAAATCCTGAGCTATATTCAAAACCTTCACAATATCCCTAAGAACTAGAGAAAATTCTAAAAACAAGCTCAGGTCGGGAGCTGATCAGACTGCTGAGGATAAATCCATCAGTTATAAAGACGTGTTAACCATTTCCCTTGACTCTAACACCTATCTCATAAACCAGGACTAAGTAATATAGGAATATGTATAAAACGTATCTGTTGCAGTATAAAAAACATTTAAAAATGATTGATGTCTTACTAGTTTTACTACAAGGCAACTATAGTGTCCCAGTAGCTACAGATCAGCAAAGTAGCAAGCAAGAACCACCTGGACACTGCAGCACAGCCTGGGGCGGCTGATCCACACAGAGCCACGAAAGCACCAGTCAACGTGAACTACTGTCATTTCAATGCTTGCAACTACTGCCTTCTGCTAATGGTGCCAGACTAACCTAAACTCTCAAAATGAATAACAATAAATATTTTTATTTAAACTCCCAGGGAGCTCATTATTGCTAGAATTGTGATTGGATTACAAATTGAGAACAAAATAGGAAATACAGATTTATTTAAACAGCAGGAAATAAGCCTATTTATCAAAGGAAACTGTACATTAACTATTTCCCTTTCTAACCTACTGCTATTTGAGCATAAGGCTTATTCGAGTTGTGTATTTTGGTAGTTAAAATGGGGTTTTTTTTGGTTTTGTTTGTTTGTTTGTTTGTTTGTTGGTAAATGTCCTGTGTAATTGTGTGCTATAGTTATTAGAAGAAAGAAGACTTTTCCCATTGCTTTGCATGAAAGGAATGCAGATGCCTGTAAAGCACACACTATTATTATTACTAAAAAAGGTCCTGTAGACTAATCACGCTGGCTGCATCCTATGAAGTATTTTGATTGAAGAACCACAACAAATACACTGATAAGAATTTTGTGCAGCTGCTTTTGTAAAAGCAGAGACCAGACAAGAGAACAGTGAGCTGTCTGTCCCGAGATCACCCAGCTGCAGTCTGTGCTACTAGGAAGGGTTCACCGTCAGCCGCGCACTGTCGTGGCAGCTCTCCCCGCACCCATCAGCTGCTCAAAGCGGCTCATATCCTCTCCACCTCCCTACTGTTGTGTTTAAACAGTTTTCCTAGGGTCATCTATGGCTTTTTACAGTTGCTTTGCCATCAATGTGGTGCTTACAGAGTAGAAAAAGGACCAAAATCAGCCCTTTCATTTTTTGCAGTTAAGTATAGCGTCTAGTCCTCTCCACTTACAGAATTACGTACTGGGGTCCAGTATAGGTCTCTCTTTTAATTTAGAGTAGAAATACTTAGGTTTAACTAAATTTTTGTTGCACATACAGGCCAAAACCGTACTTTCCCTAAACTTTGAGTTAGCTGAAATATGCATGCAAGTTTCCATCGAGACCTAAATCACCAAGAGGAAAGTTTTTCATATATTTATGGATAATGTTCTCATAAAACTGAATTTTAAAACATAATGATCATAATGCTGTCAGTTTTCCATCACTTAAATATAACCACTCCATGGAAGTAATGAATTGTCTGAGACGGACAGACGTTCCACTTAATGACAGTCACACTCAATGTTGGTAAATAGCACACAGGAGAGATCAACAAATAGCTTTTACTGATAGCATAAACCAAGTATAATTCTGTTCAATACTGAAGTAATGTCAATTATCTACTCGGGATGATTTAATGAGCATTTGACCCAAATTCGATTTAGGAAGATCCTGGTCTGCCAAATCAAACACACCTCTTGTTCTTCCTTGTTGTGTACTAAACAACCTTTCTACTACAAAATCCCTCCCAAAGGGATAAATCACATTTACAATGATTCAAAGTTAAAAGGTCACAGATTCATAGATTACTTGATACCCTTTCATTTTAAAGAGGGGATGTGTGCAATGCAAAGGTGATAGTCTTAAAACATTTGTAGTTGTACCTGATTTCATGTTAATGAATCTCAGCACCAAGTGCAACCGACCTGCCCTGTGCAAGCCCACCCTCTCTCCACTGTGGCACTCCAAATCTGCCATGGTAGCATCCCAGGGCTCATCTCTATCCCATACATGAAGACAACTCAGAAAAAAAGAAAATGGAATATCCACTTATCTGAATACCTTATTTTTTCCGTCATTCCATCATTTCCATAATTTCTTTTAAACTCCCTCTCTAGATGGAGTGGTATAAGAAGTCACCAAACATTGAGGTAAATTTTCCTCCTTATTTGATTCCTTCCCACCATTATCTGATTCTTTATTTTGTCCAGAATTGTGTATCTGAAAAGGGATCACCATCTTTATTATTCAGTCTATTTTTCATCATATGTAGTTCCAGGGTCCAGATAATTCCCACAGAAAATTATGCTATTACCTAAATGGCATAACTGTTTATTTTTTCCCCTTAATGTCTAACATCATTTCCTCTTTTTCAGCTTCAGTGCTACTCTCTGAAATTCCTCCTTCTTGCTTTTTCTAAATTATTATCCTCTTATAGTTATGAGGTGTCCTCTAGTGTGATTCAGAATGTTTTTACATTCATTTTGAAAGTTCTATTTTCCAGGCATAAATAACTGTAAATGTAGCTATTTGTGTATGGTTATGGATGGGTACAACATGCTATTTCCTAGCAATGCCTGACTAAGTGACTATGCCCCCATATGAAGAAAGAAAACATATAAATAACATAATTTACATTTAAAACAATATTGATAAAAGCTGTAAATGTGCCAATGCATAACATAGTGCTGCATGTTTCTTTTAAAGAAAAATCAGATTAATTTTAGCCACAATGATATTTTTAAAATGCCAAGTGTATTCAGTCACTATAGTTTTTCCCCATAGGTCACCTACTCAATTTTTAAATATTCTTGTTAATGAGAACTAATTGCTTCTTTGTTGAACAGCAAAATGGTCAGAGCTGCTCACTTAATTTCAGATATGGCCTTACTGGGTTATCTGGTGAATAATTATTTTAATTCCCATACTTTTTATGGAGTATGTGTGAATTTTTATTTTTCCTTTTGAAGTGCTACCTCAAAAGAAGAACTAAAAAAGAGGAAAGGGAAGATTTAACATTAACCTGGCACTGACTCCACATGTGCTGATTTTTTTTTTATTTCACACCTCTAAATTTTTCATTATCTTAATGCTCCACCTTTTAACATGGCTTTCCAGTTGGTATATAGTATAGCTCCAACAACGTATCTTTGTAATGAGATCTCTCCAGGAGCTTGTTCCTGGCTTCACGATGCCTCATCTACCTCACCAGGATTTGTCTGCCAAATAATGAAACCACACTAATACAAAGTTTGCAAATTTGGGATAGAGAAATATCATGGCCTTTATTTTAAAAAGGAGGAAACTACTCCTGTGAGTGAGTAGAGTAAGATCAAAATCAAACCCCTTTCACAATTCATTACAATTTTCCAGTAAACATACCCTTTTGTCACGGAATTCTTCATGCATACACATAAACACAAGGAAGGAGAAACAAATAAATAGACTGAAGAAGCTCTGCCATCTACCTTTTCTTACATAGGTGAGAAAGAGAGAAATTGATTCTCATTTCCATTTCTGTTCATGCACAGAATTCTCTTTTCTCTGGGTCTACATATTTGAAAAACTGCACCACAGAAGGAGAGGTCAAACAGGGACCAGCAGTTTCCTGCAATATGTCCCCTTCTGCAGAAGAAAGTAACTGTACCACACAATATTTTATTTCATCAACTCTTTCTCAGAAAGCGTAGAAAGAACAGGCCAGACAATTTGGGATAATTGGAAGAGTGCTACGCTGTAACCAGTGGTACACAGATTTACATTGTGCTTAACAGCTTAAAATTTATCAACATATATGTATGAGGCTCTCTGGTCTCTTAAATTCTCTGATAACTACGTCACAGCTAATATGGAATGAATGAGTTTTAGACTCAATCCTGTATATCTAAAAAAGCTGTTATCTTGTTAGTTTTCTTAACTTTCTCTTTAGAGTAGATAAAAATGTTGTTCTGATTAAAAAAATTCATAAGAAGCCATCATGATATAGGGAAGAAAAATGAAACCACTGCTCTTCCATATACATTTTAAAATTTCCAGCAACAGATCATGCTATAGTGGAAGGCTATTGGACTTCCAAATCCAAAAACGATGCTATATTTCATATATTAATTTAGATTTCTCATTGGATATTTCTATTTATGGAACATTTCAGAATTCATTTCCCCCTTATACGAAGTGTGGAAATCAAATGTGTCAAAATTGAATTATCTTGAGGTTCTTAGCTCACAGATACCTCAGTAAGATTTTGCAGAGGTGAATTTTAAAACGCTTGAGCAAACCCTTTATTATAAATTGGTACCAGAATTAAAAACATTGAAACATTGGCCTAGATGTTTGTTCCTAGTTTTTCAAATCTATAATTTATGGCTTCTGAATAAAATATTATTCAATAGTCAAAAGAGGAAAGCTACTTCTTACTATATTTGATTTAAAACGTTAATTTACTGCCCACAATTTCATTAGATGTGGTATTTTTTAAAAAGTCCTGGTACTCTTAGTTCTGGTATTCAAAACTGACAAATATAACAGAGAAATTCAATTTACTCTGCTGAACTGACACCGTGAAAGTCTAATGTACTGAACAACAGAGTTTGAGGTTCTTGGCTACAGGCAGGACCATGCAACACAATTCAAAAAAGAAGGGATGCAAAAAATTTATCCAACCCTTGCTTAAAGAAACTACTCCAATCCTGCCTTCCCTCTACCCCATATTTCATGTGCTCCACTCATGTTTGGTTTTAACTGATAGTGATGCAAATAGTTATGAAAGTTTGTGAAGAGACTAATTTCCTCCTACAGAAGCAGTTACATTAAACAATCTTTCTGTCAGGAGTAAATTTTAACTGGACTGGATGATCCTTTCATGAGGTACGCAGACCTGTTCTCCCAGTACACCCTTGGAGGTTGATGCTTATAAACATGCATACAGAATATTCTGCACTGATGTCCTCAGTTCTCTGAATTGCAATCCAGAGAGAGAAAATCCTTTTCCTGCAGCTCTGTTTGCTCCTCTTGTAACTGCTCAACATATCATAATAGCTACACAACCCATACACCCATGTCTTATAGACATGTAACAGACTCTATGCAGTTTACAGAGTTTAATTTATTTATTGCCTTCTCTGCTATGTTTATTTACTCTGATACAGTACCTGACTAAATTATACAGTTGCATTAATCAAAGATTAAGGACCATTTTTTTCTGCACTAGTCCAAGGATTTACAAGTAAGCAGGCAAAACTACTGGTAGATAAAACTAAAAAGTGATTCTTATTTTGTTATGTATTATCTAAAATTGCACACAAAAATTTACAGACCAGCTCATTTTTAAATGTGCTCATTAGGACTTTATAAATAGAATTTTATCTTTAGCCATTCCTTGAAGTCAAGCCATTGAAGACTGGCTCACAATTCAAGCACCATTGCAAGACAGTAGCCTCAAACCACAGAATAAGCTTACTCTTAATTACCTTCCATTTCATCCACAAGAGATGGTCTAAGAATTCTTAATGTAATACCCTGATCTTCTTATCATACAGTTCCTCTGAGAGCTATTCTATGAAAACAAGTTGAACTATACTTTGTGGGGGAGGTTGCTCTACCTGATGAGCTCAAAAGAAAAAAAAAAAAAGACATCTGGAAGAAGTAAAACCAACCTTTCCATTCACTGGGAAGAACAGATTTGTGCTTGTATGGATAGAACTTTCATGTTTGTGAACAGCAAGCTTTTATGACCCAGTCTTGGGGCCATCTCACAGCAGAACAAATCAAAGAGTGAACACAGGGATGCTGATAAAGCCCAGGCTTTGTAACGTTTCTGTAAGACTGTAATTGCTACGTGGTTTTATACCTTTTTAAGAATTCAGCACCAAGAGCAGAAGAAGAAAGACATTTTTACCAAGCTGTGAAGACAAAATGTTATAGAAAAAAATCCTGACATACCTAAATAGAAAAAAAATCTCACAAACTTCTCTGAGCCTTTTATAACTAAGGTTGATTGATACTTTCATTTTAAAAACCAAATCCTCTTATGAAGACATTCATAGATAAATGTTCTGTTTAGGCCTGATTCATAAATTTGCCATTTGTCAGGTCATGGGTAATTTTTTATTATTTTTTATTCTTTACATATTTGAACTTTTAATACATACTCAGAGGTCTCCTTCTATTGTGAACCATTTTCTTGGTTTTTTGGGTATAAATATGAGCCAACCAAGAATGTGAATGACAGAGAAGGTATGGCATTCTTGAAAAAAAAAATAATTCAGTATCAGCATTATTTTGTGTGCATATATAAGCAGAATTAAAATAAGTATCATGGAAAAATAACATTTTTTTAAACTGATTCTTATCTCACATGCAACCTTGGCAATTATAATACAACACACCTCCCAGTCCTGGTCTCAAGCGGTTATCATAACCATCCAGCAGACGATCCAATATTCTGGTAAATACCGTGGTATTGTCCTTCAGTTCATCTTGTGATGAGGTTTGTCCATAGCTGAAACACAGAACAGTTACACTGAAAATCAGTAACCCACCACTAACCTTACAAAGCAATAATTAAAAAATCTATCAAATCTTCTTTATACTGGTTTATGGTCACAAAATCTCCATAAAACAAGATTACAGAGCTTTATAGGGTTCTTTCACTAAAACATTTTCTTGTAACATTGCACATTTTTTGTAAAATCATAGAAAACCACTGCCCCTCTTTAAATGGTGAGCAAATGTCAGTTCCTAAATGTTTCTCTCACTATTCATTAATGATTATGATATTCTGTGTTCCTCAGTAAAAGGTTCATTTGTCAGCAAAAGTTATTGTGTTTAATTTATAGTCATTATAAAGGGTTTGCATCCAAAGAAAGGTACCATAATTCAAAACACTGACACTTAAGTATTGAAAATAAATGCTGAATCAAAGAAAAAAAAAATATTCAGAGATGTCTTCTTTATGAAAGTGAGTGTGCATTTTCATAGGTCAGTATTTAAGTGTGCTTTATTTGACTTCCTGTTTTCATTTAGCAATTAGATTTGGAGGAATACCTTCAACTTTTCCTTAGAAATGTGTAACAAAACTATCTGTTGATCTTGAAATCTTTCATGTCTATAAAGTTTCACTTACAGATCCCTAATGTACACCTCTCACTCAGCCATAGGTTCTGAAATTTTGCTTGAAGAAGGATAAAATTAAGCTCTTTGAACTCAGCCACCAAAATCTTACTTCCATCAGTGAAAATCACAATTAAATCCTTGGGCTTAGTGGTTTGTGTCTGCTGCAGATGACATAAGAAACAATCTTTTTTTTAAATCTGAAACCCTTACCAAATGCCCTGTCATAGAATACTTCCCTTAATCAGAAATTACAGGTGTCTTAAAGCCAAACCCAGTACGGTTATTTCATTTGTTGTTGGGAGGACTTCCATTATAGGCATGTGTAGTCCTCATGACTAAAGGCAAAAACCACTGCTTTCCAAACCATCATTTTGCAGCACATGCTGCTACTGAACTGGAGAAACGGTGCAGTGCCCAAAACTTCTGTTAGGATCAGGTCGGGTCACAAAAGTAATTCCTCCACTGGGCATCTTGTTCTCTGCACGGCTACAGCGATAAGCGGGTCTTGGTGCTTTGCCAGTTGTTCCTGCTCTAACTAGCAAAGATTGCCCCATGAGGAATATACTGTTACATGTAATGATCTGGTTCTATTAAAATACACACAAAATTACTTCCTGTCAGCTGCATCACTTAAACATCCTTTGTGTATCCCACACAGATAGTGCACTTGTATCAAATACAGAGAAAAGGAGGAAAGATAACCTTGGATATAGGTAAACTGGAAATGCGTCCAAGTTATTTTGCAGTATGTGTTTGGATAAATAACAGTACAAATTTAAATTATTTCAGAATTACACTCATAGAAGTTTTACTAACTTTTGGGTTAATTCAATTGCATGTGGCTTTTTAGATAACAATTTCCAGGTTTTCTTATTGCATATAAATCACTGTTTCTGAAGAAGATGACAAAATCTCTTAACAGTTTTTAAAAATGCTATGAATTTCCTCTAGCTATACCATAGCATTTCACTTCATTAAAAAAAACAAGGTTAATTTATTTTACATACCTAAAGTTGCGTTTTAAGTCGCAAAAGTTAGTAATTTTTTTCTTTTATGCTTCCTATATGTTACCAAATAACAAGGTTCTCCTGCCTTCTCCAGTGAGCATTATCTTTCAAAGGATCATTCCTCATACATCTTAGGTAGAATTGCAACATAGGATGTTTCATTGGATTAAATTTTATATTTACACTCATTGTCAGTAAACAAGCTGCTGTACAAACGTGTCTCAAGGGTAGCAGAAGGTCATCAAGATTAAGGTGGCAGAAGGATATAAAAATACTTCAGAAATTTCCATGGTAAATAAATTAGTATGTTTGCTGAAAAGATGTCAGAAAGATGGACTAGTGGCAGTGCATTCAGCAAGGATGCAATACAATACACTGCTCCCAGTCTGGGTGACACATTTTTCAGTACTATTACCTGTTCTTCCCACCATCTTATCAGAGGTAAAAAACACTGTTAGGGCTGGTTTTAACTGACATATGGTCACAACAGGATGAATGAGAACATTTGTGTACATACTAAGTGCACTGTATCTCCAGAAGGTTGTGATTTTTCATTCAAAGGACACATTTTAAAAGTCCTAATGCTTTTTTTTTTTCTTATGACAAGAAGAATGACATGGAAAGGCTTTGTTTTTCTGTATCACAGACACTTTATCTAATCCATCAATTGCTTTTTATCATAAAAGATTAATAGCACTCCAGCAGAAAAGGCAGGATGTGTTACTATGACAAAATGGCTTTAGAAACAGATATATTTTATGTAAGGTGTGTACATTTTGAGGAAAAAGTGACTGTATGCAATTGTGTTTTCATATTAAACCACAGTATAATAAAAAAACCTGTACACTAACTCCATCTACAGGTCATTATAATAGTGACAAGCCATATAATTTTTAAACACCAGTTCAATGTGTTTTAGCTCTCACTTTAAGAATGAACATGCATACATTCCAGATACAATAATTATATGTACATATAAATACGTACACATCTATATAATAAACATGTTTTCACAAAATTCTCTAGCCAGGCCAGATGAAAAACTTTGTGAATACATCCAACCTCATTTTGCTTAATGCATTTGCAAAATAAAGGTATTTCTAAAATGTCATGTTTATTCAGTGCAGCAACTGTAACATGAATCACCCGCTTTCATTATCTTTTTAGCGGAAACATTTGTGCAGATGGACCTTTGCCCCTTTGCCCACTCCACTCTAAGGTAGTCAGGAGAGAAGTTTATCTAGAGCTGTGAATTCATAAGGAGACACTGTGGAGATCAAGGCATAAATACATCCTTTAGGGATCACTATTAATAGTATCAAATTTCTACTGCTTTTTCATCATTGTCATTATTGGCATGACATCAATATTTTCAAAATACAGAAATAAATCTCTGAGTCTTCTAAAACACCTTTATGGAATTTTGAATTGCAGAGTACTTCAAGTATACTCCAAATTGCTTTATACTCTTTCATCAACCTACTAGTTGTTGCAAGAGGTGTTGTATGATTACAAATTGTTCTTAATAGTAATGCTATTTTTATATTGTTATTTCAACATGTATTGTCTGAACATTCAGTGCAGCATGGTCTTTCAAATATAAACTCTTACAGGGTTTGAGCTTACAAATTCTTCATCCAGGCAGTCTCCCTTCACCAAGAAGGGCTACTTTGGTTTTGCAAAAAGAGCTACTAAGTTAGGACACAGTCCTTTCCAACCAGAAAGTGCAGTGTCCTCTGCTTGCAGGGACAATCAAGTTACTAAATAGCATTTAAAACAGATTTTAAAAACTTAATAATATTTTTTTTTTTCCTCTAAAGAAGCTTGTCAGCAGTCATATAATAACAGAAAGGGTAACACACGTTTGAAAGGTAGTTTAGTTTCAATTTGTTTCAGAAAGCATTTGCTTTTTTTTTTTCCTTCACAATATTGAAAAAAGATATTAGTAAATAAAATGTAGTTTTCTTTCAGTCTTCCCTTAGCTAGATTTAGTTGGGATTTGAACAGGGATTAACTTCCCCCAATACACTTAGTAGTAGTACAGCCCATGCAGTATTTGTTTTATGCTGCTATATTAAATCAAAGTTGCCTGAAGTATGTTGGTGCATTAAAAAATATCTCCCCACCTTCTTTCAGTCAGTGCATTCAGAAGGAGGCTCCAGGCCCAGAGGCAGTCACAAAGCACCAGGAGTCTCTTCATGGTGGGCTCTGAAACTAGAAGGAAAATAACGGTCAACGTCCCCCACGTTAAAACAGGTACTGTGGGGAAAAAAAAAAGTATGTGATTTTGGAAATTTCTGCAGAATAATGTGATGTCAGGCAATGACAAAACTATAGCTCATGTCATTTGGAATAAGGGAGCATGGCCTTGCTTCTTCTCCTGTTTACCTTCCACTTTTAGACAGAGCAGCTTAGGGTGGGAGTTATTTTACAGTAAGGGCAGATCCCTGTTTGTGTTATTCTTGAACTGTAACAAAAACAATTAGGAGTTAAAGCCGCTGTCCCCAAACTCTCTGGCAATTCTTACTCACTTTCCTCCTGTGTAGAAAATGTGACAAGGTGCCTCCCTAACTTTTCCAGATAACCAAGTGTAATCGTTTTTTGTTTGACTTGCACCAGGCTGAGCCCTTCCAAACCTCCTGGAAGGTGTCAGCGTGGGGTGGGGTGGCGTGACCGACGGGAGCACTTCCTCCCTCCCAGACACCCGTTTGCGTTGATGTGATGGAAGCAACTTCCTTCTACAGGTTACTATTCTCCTCTTGCCTGAAATATCAGCATCAGAGAAGGAGTAAAATGATCAGATTCTGACTCTCTGCTCTGCTGCTAAATACGCACACTAATATTTTTGTTTGGGTAAAGGGTACAATTCACAATCAAACCATGTGCTGACAACCTACACACCAGCTCCTAAATCTCTGCCAGGAAATGTTTTTGCATTAGCAGCCTTCTCCTCTCCAAATGTCTCCTGTCCCCTCTCCAGACTTCAGAGTTACTCTCAGTTTACCTTTGAATAAAAAGTAACATCACTCAGGAGGTTAGTTTTGCTTTCTAATAAGCCATAAAATACAAAGTTCGTGGCATTTGTGGGATCAGTGTTCCAGATTCAACTGATTGCCCAGGAGATGCTGCAGGTCCCTTTACATTATCTATGTAGTGTGTGCTGGAATCCAGTCGATTATTAGTATTCATTACATTAAATAAGGGCAACTAAGTATGAAGCCTGTCATTTCCCCCAATACTGAATTGGAGGGCTTTTTTAAATGCCCGAGACAATGAAGCAACTGGAAATGTTGCTGGACCTTTAAATAAAGCTACCCCAATTCACTGCACACTCTCAGGGACAATTTAAATCAATAGTTACAAAGCGGTATGTAAGCAATGAGATCGAATTAATGGGTTTATAGGCAAATGATCGACAGATAAGCACCGAGTGAGGCTGAGCTAATCTAACTGGATAGGAAGGAGCTGGATGTGGCAGGAAAGCGTGGATAAAGATCTTCAGGGACGAGACTGCATCTTAACTTGCCCTGTGATCAGCCCTGTTACAAAGGGAAAGGCAACATCTGTGGCTTCAAAAATCGCCTTCTCCCAGGTCCTGCCAACTTCTGCCTTTGCAAAAGGCTCCTCGGGATAAAGAACGGAAAGTGAATTAATCTAAACTATCTCGATCTGTTGAGCTGCACGCCCGTCCCCCCCAACCCCTCCCAAACACCACCCCCCGTTTCAATAAACCCGTACAGGCACTATAAATCCTGGAGGAGGAAAGTTTCCTGCAGCTGGAAAAAGCGAATGTTAACAAAGACTCTGAAGGCGCGTTGCACACCAGCAGCCCCAGCCCTGGCCTCCCCAGCCCGCACCGCCCGGGAAACCAGCTTGGCTTTTCCCATTCAAAATAGGAGAAGGAGCCACGTTTCTGGGAGAACTGCAGCAGCTCCCACTGGAAAGGAAAAATTGAAAAAATATAAATACATTTTTTAAATGGAGGTGGGGGGGAGGAGGGCAAAAGGGGGCATTTTTAGCCCCTGGCGAGAGGTTTGCCCACCTCTGAAACGCAAACCGAGACTTGTTTTCCTCCTGTTATTTCAAGTTTGTGTTTCCCCCGCACCCTCCCAAAGCCTCCCCTCCCGCCTCCCGCGGAAAAGAAAAAAAAAAGGGG